>NW_011495018.1:1001077-1001764 GCF_000754665.1 Bison bison bison | reverse complement strand
TCTCCTTGTAGGCTAGAGACGCAGCTTAGGGAGGTAGGCTAGAGACGCGGGTTAGGGACGTAGGCTAGAGACGCAGGTTAGGGACGTAGGCTAGAGACGCGGGTTAGGGACGTAGGCTAGAGACGCAGGTTGGGGACGTAGGCTAGAGACGCAGCTTAAGGATGTAGGCTAGAGACGCAGGTTAGGGATGTAGGCTAGAGACGCGGGTTAGGGATGTAGGCTAGAGACGCGGGTTAGGGATGTAGGCTAGAGACGCAGCTTAGGGACGTAGGCTAGAGACGCAGGTTAGGGACGTAGGCTAGAGACGCGGGTTAGGGACGTAGGCTAGAGACGCAGGTTGGGGACGTAGGCTAGAGACGCAGCTTAAGGATGTAGGCTAGAGACGCAGGTTAGGGATGTAGGCTAGAGACGCGGGTTAGGGATGTAGGCTAGAGACGCGGGTTAGGGATGTAGGCTAGAGACGCAGCTTAGGGACGTAGGCTAGAGACGCAGGTTAGGGACGTAGGCTAGAGACGCAGCTTAAGGACGTAGGCTAGAGACGCGGGTTGGGGACGTAGGCTAGAGACGCGGATTAGGGACGTAGGCTAGGGACGCGGGTTAGGGACGCAGGTTAGGGACGTAGGCTAGGGACGCGGGTTAGGGACGTAGGCTAGAGACGCGGGTTAGGGACGTAGGCTAGGGACGCAG
>NW_011495018.1:992773-1000977 GCF_000754665.1 Bison bison bison | reverse complement strand
AGAGGGGAGGCCAACTCACTGTCCCCTCACTGTCTGTCTCCTTCTGGTGCCTGCCCATGGCTGCACTCACCAAGAGGCCTCCAGAATCCACCTCGGGGGGTGAAGAGCGGTGTGGACCCCCATGTGACAGGTGGGAGGTGGGAGGCAGAGAGGGAGCCAGGAGACAACGCCCAGGCTTCTGGTTTTGTAACCAGGTGGACAGTGAGGGAGGGAGCAAGCAGAGGGAGGGGCTGGACCTCAAGGAAGCAAAAGGGGGGTCGGGTTTTGCATCTGCTAGAATCAGGCTCATGCTGGCCTCCAGCAGAGCCACCGAGCCAACTGGAAGACTCTCCAAGAAGATCGGAGAGCCTGAAGGATTTCCTTTTGGATTTGTAATATGAAAAAAGGAAGAATGATGCTTGAAGGAATAAGCCTGGGTCACAAGGAAAGAGCTTTAACTCTGGAAAATGCACTTGCCTGGACTAGTTTACTCTTTAGCTCGGCGCAGTCTTTCATGTAATGCTCAATGAGGCCTCAACAAGTGCCAGACCCTGAGCGCACTTGATATGAAGGGGCCCCCATGGTTGGGGGGCGGGACAGAGAGCCATGAAGACCCCTGGTCAGCAGGACTGCCCTGGCTGCAGCAGAGCCTGGAGCCAGGCTGGAGAGCAGGAAGAGTAGAAATATATCCCGTCCTGTGAGCTGCCTGGGTCTGCACAGACGGTTCCCCTGTCGCTTATAGAGACTGAAAGCAGAAATAGGAAACAAAATGTAAAATCGTTAAAACTTGCATTTTTAACTATAAATCCCTTCTTGCACATTTAGCTATATTTTACATTTTCAGGTTAAAATTTATTGATTCCCTGGTTTCCTTTATTCATGCATGAGTGTATGTGCCTGTGAGTGTGAAAGATATATCGATTTATGATACATATCCCCCCTCACCAACACACTGGCAGCCTGGAGTGATGGTGGAAAGGGGTCCAGGCCTGTCTTTGGGACCTGGGATTGGAAAGCATCTCAGGATGGGCCTGGCCCCTCTTTCTGAGAGTCTGCAATGGGTGCTGCTAGAGCATGGTGTTCACAAGGTCAGCTTCTCCTTGTAGGCTAGAGACGCAGCTTAGGGAGGTAGGCTAGAGACGCGGGTTAGGGACGTAGGCTAGAGACGCAGCTTAGGGACGTAGGCTAGGGACGCGGGTTAAGGACGTAGGCTAGGGACGCGGGTTAGGGATGTAGGCTAGAGAAGTACGCTATGGATACAAGCTCGGGATGTGGGCTAGGGGTATAGGCTACAGATGCAGGTTTGGGGTCAGGATGCGGGCTGGAGATGTAGTCTAGGCCTGTAGGCTATGGATGTGGGCTAGGGATGCAGGTCACAGATGCTGAGACATACAACAAGGGGCCCTCACATGAGAAAATGTCTTCTTCTTCTGCAACAGAGAAGCCTCTATCGTAGCTTCTCTTTCCTGAAAGTGATTGTTGGATTCCTTACATTTTAGAAACAGCTACAGTTGAGTCAAATGTGTGTCCTTCCAACCACATTCCACCTGCTTTGCAATTTTTCTGTGTAATTTTTTTCCAGGATCTGCCAGTGGAGGCTGTGGCTCCCATAACTAATTATCAGAGCCTGAGCCTGATCTGCCGTTGTCAGGCTCTAATTCCTCATATTAAAAACAAATGTAGCCAGCTTTATTACTTGAAGTTCAACTTTAAATTGGAAAAAGTTTAATGGTTACAGTCAATCAGACTCAGCGCAGGAGACAAAAAAAAAAAAAATCATTTACAAGCTCCAGGTGCAGCCTGGGGTTGCACTAATGACACTCACCTGTAGCCCCACATGAACTAATTAAACCCTTAATTATGCTTTTTTTTTTTTTTAAACACAAACTGGAAGATTTCAGCAAGTGGACTCCGTGTTGTTTGCATTTCTGAACGTAAGTCCTTGCGCCGAGACAGGGCTGGCCAGCAGGGGCAGTGTGTGGTCCTCCCTGGCCCTCCTTCAGGCCTGGAGCTGGTCCTTCATCCTTCCCCCTGTAGGGCTGGGATGGCCACGACACTGCTCTAACCTTGCACATCCCACCATGCACTGTTTAACTTCTCCTTGAAGCCAGGAAGAAGAGAGTACGGGGCAGAGACCTCAGAGTCCAGATGCCCATACAATCAGCTCTGAGGGCAGCCAGGGCTCAGGGCCAGAGTGGGGTGCTCAGCGGGGTGTTGTCATCATTGACCATGTCCTGCTCCACCTGCTTCTCCTCCCCACTCCTGCTCCCCCTATCCTTTGGGAGGACCTCCACCCTTGTAAGCTGCCAGCTCCTTGTGATGTGGTCACATCTCACTGACTGGACACCTCTCACAGGTCTTTGGAATGGAGAGAGTGCTCGTGACTTCACATAGTGAATCAGAAGTGACCTTGGGGAGGTGGTGAATTTGGTCTAGGGTGTGTTTAGTTCAGTTGACATCTGCAGAGAGGAGTGGAAAGGTTGCATGGGCTCTGGGAGAGGAGCGCTGAGAGGCCTGGGGGTTGGGGGGGCGGGGAGCTGGGGCCCAGAGACACAGGCCAAGTCCACCTGGCCGCAGACTCGAGGGTGGAGGGAGCCCTGAGGGAGGGACTCAGGGCGAGACAGGCCCGGGCTCTCGGGCTGCACACGGTGTCACAGGGTCCTGTGTGCCCCGGGTGCTGGGCTAGAGCAGGAGGAGGAACCAGGGCCACCAGCCTGCCGGCCGAGCTCAGCACTAAGGGAGCATGAACGGCTGTGTCCTTTCAACACTGACTCAGGGTTACCCCTCACTGGCCCACTGCTGGAGCCACCAGGAAGTTGGCCAGAGAGGTCTGCGGAGCCCTGTAGAACACCAGCCAGGACACTCATCACCACCTGTCCCAGTGAGTGATGGAGACCCGCACTCAGGTGAGCATGGCGGGGGGCTGTGATGGAGAGGGGCCCTCAGGCAACCACAGGGAGGGGCTGTGAGGGAGTCATGCACTCAGGTGAGCACAGGAAGAACCATCATACCTGTGTGGACCACAAGAGGGAGAGGCCAGACCATGGCACTAGAGATATTAGGATTCAAGAATTGGTGCTGGCAGAGGGAATTCGAAGCCAGGTTCCAAGGGAGACATGGACAGAGCAGAAATACGGACAGTGACTTCTATCTCTCAGTTGAGAACCTTTAGAAGTGAGAGGGGAAAGTTATCCCATAGAAGGGATAAAACAGAGCTGCCTGCATTGAAACAGAGAAGAGGTGTAGCATCTCGAGAGAGAGCCGCAGCCACTGGGAGGAAGGGTGAGGTCCAGGTTTTCCTGGTCTTCGATATGCGGGGAGACAAGCCCCTGGCCGAGGGAGGCACCCATAGTTGCTGGACTCTGAGGAAGGAGGCTCCACAGCCGGGAAGTAGGGGACACTGGAGGTTCGGAGTTGAGGCGATGTGGAAAGCCTTGTGTAACAGCCAACTAGAGTCAATGAGGAGACTGTCGGGTTTACCAGATATCTGCTTCTTTTTTGTGTGTGTTTAATTACCTATAACATCAAAGTTGCAACCAGCTATATAGTAGATATAGTAGAGTCTATATAGCTCCTACGTGATGAAAAGCAAGCTCTGACAGGAGAGGAGCCCAGGAATTAAGTCTTTAATCTATGGGGATTTCCAGAGTCCTCAAGGGCAGCAAGCAAAGTAGGCTTCTGATCTTGAAACTTGGTTATCACACACTATTCAATGCATATCAGCAAGGAGAGCAGTACTAGCTACGTCACTCAGTGAATTGCTCCAACCTGTGAGATTTGTTGTTAACACAGGTTAGGCTCAAACACCCAGGGAAACAATGTTCAGGGGTCAGGGGCGGAACCAGGCTGGAGCCTGGCAGGTCCTCTGGAGCTAGAGCTGTGGCAGGAGAAAGATGGTCCGGGAAACCGTCTGAGACGAGACAGGCCAGCCTACTCCCTGGGGCAGGACCGGGCACGTTGACAAGGTCACTCCAGGCTCCAAGGGAAGCTTCACTGGAATGACAGTCTTTACCAGCCCAGCCTCGCTCTTCCCAGGGGATTCTGGGATGGCCCCCATGGCAGCCCCAGCAAGGCAGAAATGATGAACAGACATGGTTCTCTCCCTGTGAATCACACGGCTAGATGTATGTGGCTGGGCCGCAATATGCTGGAAACTATTTTTAATAATTACCTGAGTGAAGTCCCAAGGACCTATTGGAAGCGATCTATTTAAATGTCAATGCCATTCATCTTTAATGAGAAAACAAAACCTTCCGGTATTATTAGTCTCTGGAATTATGGAACACATTGGTTGATATTCTGTCATTTTCAAAACCAAATAAGGAAAGACCATTAAAAAACTGAATTTGCTATCATCTGCCTGGCCCGGGTCTCCGAGAACGCATTGCTGCCATCTGTAACTGTGGCTGGTTAGTTAGCAGCGATGTCAGCATCGTGATGTATAGCTCAATAAAGCCGCGCCAGCTGGCAAAACACATTTTGGGGATTCAGGCCGTGTAAGTTAGATCAAAAAATTATCAAGATAGATAGCATGATAGGAAAATAGAAGAGTTTTTGATCGGATGTTGAGAATTCAAGTGTTCTGTAATGTTTCCCAAGCTCTGGGAAACAAGGAGCCAGCATGTGGGAGGCGAGGCCGCTGCTGGGCGAGAGACCCCCGCCTGTGCCTCCATGTCCTTCTGACAGGTTCCGGGTCCCTTCTGTGTCCCCCCAAACCACAGCCCCGGTTTCCTCATCTGGAACGGGAACAGGCTCATCCCCTGGACCATGGACTTTGCTGCTCCATCAGGATAACTGTTGGCACAACTGGTACCTCCATCTCTTCATGCTGCTGCTGCTAAGTCACTTCAGTCGTGTCCGACTCTGTGCGACCCCATAGATGGCAGCCCACCAGGCTCCCCCGTCCCTGGGGATTCTCCAGGCAAGAATACTGGAGGGGGTTGCCATGCCCTCCTCCAGGGAATCTTCCCCATCCAGGGATTGAACCCACACTCCCTGCAGTGGAAGTGCAAAGCCTTAACCACTGGACCACCAGGGAATCCCCATTCCTTTGTCTTTTTGATGTCATAAATCGGTCACAAATAAGAAGTAACTGGATTCCAAATACAGCTCATGTGGCTGACTGAGTATCACCAGATCTCTATGAAGGTTTGGACCAACAGGCAGCGAGTTAATGAACTTGAATCATTGTGCATAATCATAGGTGTTTTGGGTGCGATGTGTTTGTATGGAGCTGGTGACTCACTCAGAGATCGCTGAGTGTAGACAGACAGACAGACAAACAACTGTTTCAGGATGGAGACATCCATTCAATGTTCTACAAGTGGAAGGAATAATACAGACCAGGTGCTGACAGCTCACTGTAAGCGTCGGAGCCGCTGCGGCCTTTGAGTAACTCGCACGTGTCAGGCACCATTTCAGCACTGGGAATGCTGTCCTCAGTGGGGGAGAGCAAAGGAAAACAGACGCTGGGCAGAAACCACACTGCACTTTTTGTATAATTTATAGATAGACATATATAGTTATCTTATGTATAATTTTAAATGGATAATTTAAAATATAAATTTATATAATTACAACTATAAATAATTATATTCAGTTCAGCTGCTCAGTCCCGTCTGACTCTTTGCAACCCCATGGAGCAGCATGCCAAATGAGTAATTATATGGTATGACAAAAAATGTATATTGTATTTCCACGATTTGCTAGTGAATTTTGTTATGAGGAGAAGCTGTTTCTGGGTGTGCGTTTCTCACATCCTTAATTTTGAGGCTTCCAAGCCTGGACCCTTGTATCAAGTATGGAAGTAAGCCCCTCAACCAAGATCAGGGGGACACGTTGCACCCTTCAGTTAATATGCCTACGTGCTTTTTATGGCAAATCTAATTCACTCCTTGAGGCTGGAACACGAGCTTCAGCTTCCCTTCCAAAATTCCGAGCTGCTTGTTTTGTCACTTGGTGAAGAACACGCAACATGTCCCGTAGAAATAGCACCGAGGTTTCATCGTCACTGCACGAAGTGGGAGCACAGGGCCCGGCTCTTCAACACACATTCACACTTTACCAAATACA
This sequence comes from Bison bison bison, assembly GCF_000754665.1. NCBI lineage: Eukaryota > Metazoa > Chordata > Mammalia > Artiodactyla > Bovidae > Bison > Bison bison. The sequence goes on along the minus strand of NW_011495018.1, from coordinate 994,926 downwards.
TTTGAAAACCTATGTTTAAGCACTGACACTGAGTGCTGAGATCTTTGAAAGTAATGTGTTAGCTAAATGCAGCATCAAGAATTCAGCTAATTATCTTAATATTTCATTTGTTAACATGGAATATGATTATAAAGAATTACGCTCCTCATGAGCCTGGTGGGCTGCATCCATGGGGTCGCTAGGAGTCGGACACGACTGAGCGGCTTCACTTTCACTTTTCACTTTCATGCGTTGGAGAAGGAAATGGCAACCCACTCCAGTGTTCTTGCCTGGAGAATCCCAGGGATGGGGGAACCTGGTGGGCTGCCATCTGTGGGGTCGCACAGAGTCGGACACGACTGAAGTGACTTAGCAGCAGCAGCAGCAGCAATGCCCCTCATAAATCAACATTCCTAAAGCCTTCAGAATTCAGTAGCTTCCTAAAAAATAAGGTGAAAGTGAGAATGACTAAAACAGCGTACAGGCATGTGTGGACACACAGACCATAACGCACACTGTGGTGGCTTGTGCTGCAGTCGTGTCTGACTCTCTGTGACCCCGTGGACTCTAGCCCACCAAGCTCCTCTGTCCATGGGATTTTTCAGGCAAGAATACTGGAGTGGGCTGCCATTTCCTTCCCCAGGGGATCTTCCCAATCCAGGGGCTGAACCCGTGTCTCTTGGGTCTCCTGCGCAGGCCAGCAGACTCCTTCTACCACTGCACCACCTCGGAGACCCTCAGCACTCCAGGCAGTTGATTAAAACGCTGTAGGTTGGGGCTCCAATTCCCTTCTCTTCCTCCCTGAGTGAAGGAAATGCCATTCTCTGTTCTGAGATAGCCTTAAAGGCATGATAAATTCTGGGGCCCACCTTGGGTGGGACCTCATCCAGCTCTTGTGAAGTCAGTGGCAGTGGTGGAGCCAGACACGGGAAGTGGCCAGTCCTCCCCGGTTCATCCAGAGTCCTCCCGGTTCATCCAGGACCCAAGGGGCTCCACCCCAGCCTGGGCTCCCGACAGGAAGCCTGTGGGGGACTCAGCCTTCAGCCCTGAGAGCACCCTCTGCAAGTGGCCGAGCAGCCCCCTTCTCCCCACCCCAGGGCCTGGCCAGTGGACTGCGGGATGCAGGAGATTTTGCCAGAAACCAGTTTCTGCTTCCAGCCTTGGAGTCTCTCCCCAGAGGTAGAGATGATTGGCAGCCCAGAGAGCCAATCACACTCCTTACACCCTGTGAGGCAGTCCATGTACAGCCAGCCCCTCCCAATTCTTCAGCTCTAACACAGGTGTGTGCACATACATACACGCACACACACACATATTGCACACACATGCAGGCACATACTTACCCAGGCACTGGCCTGTACACACACATGCACACGCATGCACAGAGGGTCTGCAGAGGAGAGCAGCAGGTCAGGACCCCAGTGAGCACAGCTGCTGGTCTGAGAGCCCAGGGAAGCATCACCCCGAGCTAACTCCAGAACTGGGGTGCAGTCCCCAGAGAGTGAGCCGAGCTGCTGGGGACCATCCAGAGGTAGAAATGATTCTGAATCACTGCTGCTTGGGTGCCCCGAGAAGTAGGAACAGCATGGGGTAGCCCGAGGGGGTGGGCTGGGGCGACAATGACAGCAGGGAGGACCCCTTGTCAATGCCCAAGCTGCCTGAAGGCACAATCCCCCCCGGGCAGCCACTCGGCCCCGAGCTTTACTGTCCCGGAAGCCCTGCCGCACAGACCCACAGCCCTGCAGCCTGGCTTGCACCAGCCCTAGCTTGCCACCACAGTCAGTTTGTCCTGAGGAGGAGGGGCTGATGACGCCTGAAGGTCTGTGCTCGCGCTCACAGGACCCGCCCCGAGGGTCCGCCAGGCTCCTGGTCCTGAGACCAGCAGACTGTCCAGCGCTGCCGCGCCCCTCTGGTCCAGGCTCTCCTGGAGCTCTCCACCAGGACCTGCTCCACACCTGCCGTGATGCAGCCTCCTGGTCCCCGCACTCAGTCCTTCTGTCCCCCTCAATCCCCTGGGTGGAGTCCTGCTGAGCCTGTCTGCCTGGGGGGTCTTAGCCCCCCCGTCCCCACCACGTTCCATCCCTGCCTAGAACTCCTTCCCCTTCACAGCTGGGGCCGCCCCAGGGCATCTGGTGCCTGAGCCCCGCAGACTTGCTTTGTATTGGAGGGGGACT
>NW_011495018.1:968068-992673 GCF_000754665.1 Bison bison bison | reverse complement strand
GAGAACTCAGTCCCACTGGGTGACTGCTGCTGATGGCATGTCCTGAGCTGCTTGGCTGCCTATGTCTGCAGACTTACTGGAGACTGGTGGTTGTCAAGTTCAAAGTGAGTCCCACTTGGGTTACAGTGGAGCCCCAGATCATCACAGAGTATCCAGGCAGATGTGACCACGTTCCTCAGCCCCAAGTCTCTAGGTGTGGATTGGATGACCAGCATCATTAGGTTGTTAGAGATATTAAAACATTTAAAGCATGAATTTGGGTGTCTGGCTCATAGTAAGTATTCAGAAAAGGCAGATTCCCTATCAGGGGTCTAAACCTAGGGAAAGATGCTCCCACCTGGCTCTGGAGTTCAAAGATGGAGAGGTACCCATGTGTGAAGGTGATCACTGAGCCAGACACCATGACCCTGCCTCTCCCATCGCATCACTTGTTCAGTTACTGAGACACAGCATCCAATGGTCTCCTGCTCAGCAAAGAGCAACCTTCACTCATAAGAGTCACTGAGGAGGAGAGATTGGATGCCCCTTGTCTTCTCTAATCCAAATTAGGACTTTGGGGAAACCAAGAGTGTGCATTATGGCAGAAAGTGAAGAAGAACTAAAGAGCCTCTTGATGAAAGTGAAAGAGGAGAGGGGAAAAGTTGGCTTAAAACTCAACATTCAGAAAACTAAGATCATGGCGTCCAGTCCCATCATGTCATGGCAAATAGATGGGGAAACAATGGAAACAGTGAGAGACTTTATTTTTCTGGGCTCCAAAATCACTACAGATGGTGACTGCAGCCATGAAATTAAAAGATGCTTACTCCTTGGAAGAAAAGCTATGATCAACCTAGACAGCATATTAAAAAGCAGAGACATTACTTTGCCAACAAAGGTCCGTCTAGTCAAGGCTATGGTTTTTCCAGTGGTCATGTATGGATGTGAGAGTTGGACCATAAGGAAAGCTGAGCACGAAGAATTGATGTTTTTGAACTGTGATGTTGGAGAAGACTCTGGAGAGTCCCTTGGACTGCAAGGAGATCCAACAAGTCCATCCTAAAGGAAACCAGTCCTGGGTGTTCATTGGAAGCACTGATGCTGAAGCTGAAACTTTAATACTTTGGCCACCTGATGGGAAGAGCTGACTCATTTGAAAAGACTCTGATGCTGGGAAAGATTGAGGGTAGGAGAAGAAGGGTATGACAGAGGATGAGATGGTTGGATGGCATCACTGACTCGATGGACATGAGCTTGAGTAAACTCCAGGAGTTGGTGATGGACAGGGAGGCCTGGCGTGCTGCAGTCCATGGATCACAAAGACTCAGGCACAACTGAGTGACTGAACTGAATTGAACTGAAGACTGTGCATTAATAACCTAGACTAAACAAATTATGTTCAAATTTACAATGTTTGGATCTGGGATTTAAAAAAAAAGGTCTCTTCAGATTTCCTAAAAGCATCGAGCAACAGCTACCCTTTCCTCCTCCCTGCCTCCCCTCCTTCCTACTCCTCACCTACCGTTTCTCTATACCATCTTCCCAAATCACGAATTTGTGCCGCCATGGTGACGGCCGTCAGCAGGGACAGACTTCAGTGACCAGTTTTCCCCCATATGCTGAAGACTCGGATCATCGACAGCTCCCCGCTGTCCACCACTGCTTTTCCCAGGGTCCAGATAGCGCCCAGAGTATCGCTTACTTTTATTCAAATGTGTGCACTTGTTCTGGCTGCAGGAAAGATTTCTTTCTTTTATGTTCATTTCTGTGTGGTATTCTGGAGTATGAGTATGCATCCCATCATCGTAATTGTTTGGCTTTTAACATGCTTTAGCCAATGTGCAAGCTACTGATTCTAAAATCTCTAACAAACTGTCGGCGAGCCTGTGGTTGGCCATTCTCTCTAGCCGTAAATGTCCCTGTTTCGAGGAACGACAGAAAAGTGCCGGCAGCTAAACATCATACTTTGGATCATAATTGGGTTCAATTAACTTAGGTAACATAAATTCTTGGCAGTAAAAGTTGCTTGCCTTGTGATAACATGCCTGTGAGTAGCCAGATTACTGAGACTGGGGGCAGGGCTTATGGAAATTATATAGTAGAACCAATAGTTTAATTTCACATGTCAATTGCCTACCAGGAAGCAGGTGATGATTGTCCAGGTCAGAAAAATTGGGGAGGGTCTTGGTGTGCAGATGGGGGAGGGAAGGAGCCACTGCAGCTGCAAGCTCCTGACCCTCAGCTCCAATACGTTCTTCATGCAGAGGAAATAAGCTGCTACACTGACCACAGTCCCTGAAGATTTTTGTCTTGATTCATCTCATAAAACTGTCTCAGCAGCACACTCAGCCTGACAAGATCCCTCATTACCAAGCGATGTTGCAACTTCCCAGTGGCTTCCTCTTCATCTCTTCTCAAAACTCATCACAAGGGCTCCTTATCTTCTGGTGTCATTTCCGCCCTCAGTGTTGTCAACAAGGTAAAGTTCTTTTAACCAGATGCACTGTCCTTCTAGGGTTACTTCTATTGGAAGATATCCAAATGAAATCAGTTTTTATATAAAGCAAAGCATAACTCTTCCTAATTGTGAATTTGCATCTCTCAATGTTAAACTTTATGCGATCAGGGCACGTATTTTTACATATTTAAATTTTTATTTGAAAAATTCTGATAAAAGGTACTTGGGTCATTTTTCTTAGACATGAAGAGGAGTAACTTAACCTCATTAAAGCCTCATGTTTTTAACATAAAAGCAATTAGGTCTTGCCGATGATTCAGTTGGTGGCTCAGACAATAAAGAATTTGCCTGCAATGCAGGAGAACTGGGTTCCATTCTGGGTCAGGAAGATCCCTAGGAGAAGGGAATGGCTACCCACTCCATTATCCTTGCCTGGGAAATCCACGGACAGAAGAGCCTGGTGGGCTGCAGTCCACTGGAAGGACTGATGCTGAAGTGCCAGTACTTTGGTCACTTGAAGTGAAGAGTGGACTCATTGGAAAACACCTTGATGCTGGGAAAGATTGAGGGCAAGAGGAGACGGGGGCGACAGAGGATGAGATGGTTGGATGGCATCACTGACTCAATGGACATAAGTTTTGAGCAAACGCTGGGAGATAATGAAGGACAGGGAAGCCTGGCATGCTGCAGTCCATGAGGTCACAATGATTCAGACATGACTTAGCAACTGAACAACAGTTCAGTTACTTCTGTGAGACGTGGTCTCTTGGAAGAAGGAGTCAGTGTTTCAGGCAACTGGATCCACTTTGCAGCAACACCTGTGTTCTCTAACTGACGGTGGTCTTTCAGAGATGAGGCAGGAAAAAGTGTACCTCAGTGTCCTCAGGTGCTGAGATGTTAATAATCCCCCAGAGCAGGACTTTTGGGGGAGCAAACTAGTCGGTGTACCAGCAGGACCCAGAGCCTGGACGGCATCTGGAGGCTCTGTGGGGTCTCCAAGCCGCCAGTCAAATGACTCTCCATGATATGCTCAAGAAAGGATAATGAGCCAACTCAGACACACAACTGCATGGGAATGCTTCCCTGTCAAAATATCACTCTCTAGATTTAACCGAACCCTGGGCTTTGAAAAATCCGTCTCCTCCAAATCTGTATTCCACAAATGCAGCTTTTACAAAATGCATTCAATTTGAAGGGGAAAGTCAATAATTACAATGTTTGAAGATTCAATTTAAATTCTAAAAGTGGTCAAGAGCATCCCTGGGGGATCCAGGTGAGGAATTTGAGCTCTGGCGGAGTCTGAGTCATCAGCGTATTGCTAAAAATGAAAAGCACCTTCTCCTCTCCTCTCCTACAGATTTCCATGTGCTTGGACAGCCTGCAGAGATGATTCTGGGAGAGGGGTGCTCGAGAGCCTAACTCCAGCCCTGGAAAATGACTGCTGTGTTTGACACTTTGCAACCCAAGTTCAGTTCAGTTGCTCAGTCATATGCAACTCTTTGCAACCCTGTGGACTGTAGCATGCCACGTTTCCCTGTCCATCACCAACTCCTGAAGCTTGCTCAAACTCATGTCCACTGAATCAGTGATGTCATCCAACCACCTGGTCCCCTGACATCCCTTTCTCCTCCTGCCTTCAATCTTTCCCAGCATCAGGGTCTTTTCCAGTGAGTCAGTTCTTGGCATCAGGTGGCCAAAGCATTGGAGTTTCAGCTTCACCATCAGTCCTTCCAATGAATATTCATGACTGATTTCCTTTGAGATTGACTGGTTTGATCTCTTTGCAGTCCAAGGGACTCTCAGGAGTCTTCTCCAACACCACAGTTCAAAAGCATCAATTCTTCAGTGCTCAGCTTTCCTTATGGTCCAAATCTCACATCCATACATGACTATTGGAAAAACAATAGCTTTGACTAGACGGACCTTTATTGGCAAAGTAATGTCTCTGCTTTTTAATATGCTGTCTGTGTTGGTCATAGCTTTTCTTCCAAGGAGCAAGCGTCTTTTAATTTCATGGCTGCAGTCACCATCTGCAGTGATTTTGGAGCCCAAGAAAAGAATGCTTGTCATTGTTTCCATTGTTTCCCCATCTATTTGCCATGAAGTGATGAGACTGGATACCATGATCTTTGATTTTTGAACCTTGAGTTTTAAGCCAGTTTTTTCGTTCTCCTTTTTCACTTTCAAGAGGCTCTTCAGTTCCTCTTCGCTTTCTGCCATAAGGGTGATGTCATCTGCATATCTGAAGTTTTTTATATTTCTCCTAGCAATCTTGATTCCAGCTTGTGCTTCATCCAGCCCACCACTTAGCATCATGTATTCTGTATAGAAATTAATCAAGCAGGGTAACAATATACAGCCTTAATGTACTCCTTTCCCAATTTGGAACCAATCTGTTATTTCATGTCTGGTTCCAACTGTTGCTTCTTGCCCTGCATACAGATATCTCAGCAGGCAGGTAAGGTGAAAAATGGTAACAATTTGATATTCCCATCTCTTTAAGAATTTCCACAGTTTGTTGTGATCCATACAAAGGCTTTAATGTAGTCAATGAAGAAGAAATAGGTGTTTTTCTGGAACTCTCTTGCTTTTTCTGTGATCCAACAGATGCTGGCAATTTGATCTGGTTCCTCTGCCTTTTCTAAATCCAGCTTGAACATCTGAAAGTTCTTGGTTCACATACTGTTGAAGTTTTGCTTGGAGAATTTTGAGCATTACTTTGCTAGCATGTGAGATGAGTGCAGTTGTGTAGTAATTTGAGCACTCTTTGGCATTGCCTTTCTTTGGGACTGGAATGAAAACTGACCTTTTCCAGTCCCGTGGCCACTGCTGAGTTTTCCAAATTTGAGAGCATATTGAGTGCAGCACTTTCACAGCATCATCTTTTAGGATTTGAAATAGCTCAACTGGAATTCCATCACCTCCACTAGCTTTGTTCATAGTGATGCTTCCTAAGGCCTACTTGACTTTCCACTCCAGGATGTCTGGCTCTAGGTGAGTAATCAAACCATCATGGTTATCTGGGTCATGACGATCTTTTTTGTACAGTTCTTTTGTGTATTCTTGCCACATCTTCTTAATATCTTCTGCTTCTCTTAGGTCCATATCATTTCTGTCCTTTATTGAGCCCATCTTTGCATGAAATGTTCCCTTGGTGTCTCTAATTTTTTTGAGGAAATGTCAAGTCTTTCCCATTCTAGTGCTTTCCTCTATTTCTTTGCATTGGAACTGTGATGTGGAGAAGACTCTTGAGAGTCCCTTGGACAGCAAGGAGATCCAACCAGTCAATCCTAAAGGAGATCAGTCCTGAATATTCATTGGAAGGACTGATGTTGAAGCTGAAACTCCAATATTCTGGCCACCTGATGCGAAGAGCTGACTCATTGGAAAAGACCCTGATGCTGGGAAAGATTGAGGGTGGGAGGAGAAGGGAACAACTGAGGTTGATATGGTTGGATGTCATCACCGACTCAGTGGACATGAGTTTGAGTAAACTCTGGGAGTTGGTGATGGACAGGGAGGCCTGGTGTGCTATAGTCCATGGGGTCACAGAGTCGGATACAACTGAGCAACTGAACTGCACTGAGCTGAACTGCTTTCTAGGTATGTTCTGGGGGGCATTGTTTGGGGGTGGGTATCAGCCACCAGGCAAACAGACCCCTTTCCCTTCTGAAATACTGAGGATTTCTCAGAGATGCTCATGGCTGGCTTTGCTGACAGGTCAGCCTCTTTTGGAATCGCTGACTCCTTGGTCTGCTCGAGGTTCCTATTTGAGATAGAATTTCAGCTGCATCTTTCTGTGACGTCATCCTGCTCACTGGGTGACTTTGTTCAAAGTCGCTCAATTGTTCAGGTCACCTGTCCTCGGGGGAGTGTAGGGCAGGATCCTGGGACTCACACAGCAGCTGTGGGCATATCTCCTTCCTGGACAGGGCAGGCTGGTGGGTCCTAGGGAACCATTGCCTCTGGCTGAGAGGGTCCTGTTTATCTGCCCCAGTGGCCTAGAAATGTACGTCCCGAGGCTTCCCTGGGGGACAATGGGAGAGGAAAGGAAGTAGATACGGAAAAGGAGATGTGATCAGAGAGGAGGGTGGACAGCAAACCAGGCAGGCAGCATCTGAGCCCTGCCCCCACAGGGGCAGGAACCTGCATCCTCAGATCAGGAGAATGTGTGGTTGGTGTCTGGGGAAAGGAGAAGTGGATGCCATCGGACGGAGGAGAGAGACCCCCAGAGGCTGCCTGAGCCCCTTAGGTGGCAGAATGCTGCCCTGATGCAGGGTCACCACAGACACAGATTCCAGAGTCCCTGGAGGCCCCTGCACCCGCTTCCAGGGAGCAGGCATGAGTAGTGAGCACAGCTTTACTGCTGTGGATCCTGGACAAAGCGGCACCCGCCAGCGACAAAGCGACACCCGTCAGCGTGTGTGTGCAATGCCCTGACTTTATAGATTTATAGTCTGTGCGTCTGTCACCACACCCATCACCCCAAACGTCCCCTCGTACCCATTTCCAGTTGATCCAGGATCCCATGCCGAGTCCCAGAAACTGCTTGTCTTTTTTCCATCTCTAGAGATGTGCCTTTTCAGGAAATGTCATAGAGATGGGATCCTACAACACGGAGACATTTCTTCAGGTTTCCTTCATGTACAAAGTGATTTTTAGGTGTAGCCTACAGCAGTAACTGATTGCTTGTTACAGAAAAAACAGCATCCCATTATACAGCTTTACCACTTTTTACTTTTCTGACCTATGTATGCCTCTGAAAGTTGTTTTCAGTTTGGGGAAACCGTGAATGATGCAGTCTACACATCGATGTTTCTGCATGGACACCTTCTCATTTCTGGGGAGGTTCCTAGCCAAGGCCTTGCTTGGTTAGACAGCAAGTGTAATGTTGGCTTTCGGAGAAATAGCCAAGAAATTTTCCAAGGCGACCGCACTGTCTTCCCTTCTGGCCAGCAGCGCCTGGGGTCACTGATTCTCCTGTCTTCTGCCCACTCACCATCCTGTCTGTGGTCTTCACCATGGCCTTGAGGGGTCCATAGCGCCACCTCAGTGTAATTTTAATATGCATGTTACTGACAACAAATGATGTTAAACTTCTTCTCAGGTGCTTTTTAGCTGTTGGCATATTTTCTTGAGAGAAATGGCTATTCAAAGCTCTGTTCACTTTCTAAATTATTATTTCCTTACTTTTGGCTGTGCCGGGTCTTCATTGCTGTACGGGCTTCCTCTAGTTGCAGAGAACAGGGGCTGCTCTCTGGTTGAGGGGCTCTGCTTCTCATCTCGATGGCTTCTCTTGCTGCAGAGCAGAGGCTCTAGGTGCCCGGCTTCAGAGGTCGTGGCTCCCGGGCTCAAGAGCACAGGCTCAGCAATTGTGAAGCATGGATTTAGTTGCCTTGGCATGTGGGATCTCCCCAGATTAGGGACTGAACCTGTGTCTCCTGCATTGGCAGGTGGATTCTTTACCACTGAGCCACCAGGGAAGCCCTGATCTTTTTTTTTTTTTTTTTCAATTGCATTGTTTAACAGATGGAGCTGTAAGAATTTTTCACATGCCCATTTTCCCCAAATACAATTTACGAGTATTTTCTCCAAGCCTCTGTCAAGTATTTCCATTTTCTTCATGGCATGTCTTGAAGCACAAGGTTTTAATTTTAATAAAATCAAGATTACCTTTCTTCTATGAATCATGCCTCTGTTTTTGTATCTAAGGACTCTTTGCCTAACTCAGGATCTTGAAGAATTTATCCTATATTTTATTCCACAATTTCTGCAGTTTTATGTCTTATGTTAAATTTATGATCCATTTCAAGTTAACTTTTGGGTTTGGCTGAAGATAGAAACATACAATTTTTTTGCATGGAGTTATAGAATTGTTGAAAAGATCATGTTTCCAGCTCTGAATTGCCTTTATGCCTTTGTTGAAAACCTATTGGCCACATAATTAAGGTTTTAGTTCTAAACTCTGTTCTGCTGAGTTTATCTGGATGCCTCTTTCTATGGTAAAATTACACTGTCCTATTGCCTATAGCTTTATAATGATTTTGATATAAGATAGAGTAAATCTTCCAACTTATTCCTCTTTTCCAAAATTATTTTGATTATTCTATGTCCTTTATATTTCTTTGTTCCTTTTAGGGTCACTTTGTCAGTATCTATTTTTAAAAGCTTGACAGGGATTGTATTGACTCTATAGATTACTTGAGGAAGAAAAAATCTTTTTAAAAATCTTTTATTTTGTATTGGAGCATAGCTGATTAACAGTGTTGTGATCGTTTCTGGGGAAGTGAAGGGACTCAGCCATATGCACACATGTATCCATTCTCCCACAAACTCCCCTCCCAGAGAAAAGCCATCTTAATGGCATTGTCTTCTGGCCCATAAACATGGGATGTCTTTGGTTTTTTAGCTCTTCTTCAGTCTTGCTCTGGGACACGCTGCAGTTTTCAGTGTCTAAGTCTTGTAAGTTTTCTGTAAAATCACTCCGAAGCCTTTTATTCTTTTGATTCTATGGCGAATGCACTAGTTTCCTAATCTCATTTTCAGATTATTCACAGCTCACATACAGAACATGCAAAACATGAAGATCACGGCATCCAATATCATGGCCATCATTTAATGGCAAATAGATGGGGGGAAGTAAAACAGTGATAGATTCTATTTTCTTTTGCTTCAAAGTCACTGCGGACAGTGACTACAACTATGGAATTAAAAGACGCTTGCTCCTTGGAAGAAAAGCTACGACAAACCTAGACAGTGTATTAAAAAGCAAAGACATCACTTTGCCAACAAAGGTCCGTCTAGTCAAAGCTTTGGTTTTTCCAGTAGCCATGTATGAATGTGAGAGTTGGACCACAAATAAGACTGAGCACTGAAGAACTGATGCTTTAGAACTGTGGTGTTGGAGAAGACTCTTGAGAGTCCCTTGGACTGCAAGGAGATCCAACCAGTCAATCCTAAAGGAGATCAGTCTTGAATATTCATTGGAAGGGCAGATGCTGAAGCTGAAACTCCAATACTTTGGCCACCTGATGTGAAGAACTGACTCAATGAAAAAGACCCTGATGCTGGGAAGATAAAGGCAGGAGGAGAAGGAGGCGACAGAGGGTGAGAAGGTTGGATGGCATCACTGACTCAATGGACATGAGTTTGAGCAAGCTCTGGGAGATGGTGAAGGACAAGGAAGCCTGGTGCGCTGCAGTCCATGGGGTTGCATCGAGTAGGACACAGCTTGGCAACTGAACAACACCATAAATAAAAATGCAATTTGCTTCTTAGATGATCTTATATTATGCAACATCGCTAAGCTTGTTTTTCATGTAGTAGTTTTTTCTCTGAAACCTTCAGTGTTCTCTTCATACAAAATCAGATTTTCTTCACACACAGTTTTGCTTTTCTCTCAGTCACAGTGGCTCTGATTTTCTTGTTGCTGCTGTGCGGCTGGACCCTGCGGTTCCTAGTTGCACAGCTGTGCTGAGGTCTGATGTGCTTGCCCTGTGTGTTATCTTAGCGGAGAGAATTCTCTCTCACCACCGAGTGGGATGTGAGCTGAGAGATTTCAGTAAATGTCCTTTATCAAGCCGAGAACGTTCCCTTCTATTCCTAGTTGAATTGAATGTGTTTTGCCCCAAGTAGATGGTGGATCTGTCAAATGCTTTTTTGCATCCTTGGAGATGATCGTGTAGATTTTTGTCCCTTGTTCTATTAATATGATTGACTTCATGAAATCATTTTTAGATGTTTCACCAGCTTTATATTCTTGGAACAGATCCCACTTGGCAATTGATCTGTTTTCTGTGTTGCTAGATTCAGCTTGCTAAAATTTTGTTAAGGGTTTTTCCGTCTATATTCACGAGGGATGCTGGCCTGCAGTTTCCTTTGTTTGCGATGTCTCTGTCTGGCTTCGGTGGCAGAGCCATCCTGGATCTGTTAGGCAATAGAGTGTAGAGAATCTGGATTCTGATCCCCCCTCAGGAGGGTTGATGGTTTGGCTGCCTGTTTGTTTATGTCTTTCCTGGATGACGGTGGCATCTGTTTCCCCTGGAGCCGCAGCCGCTGACATCTTGTTTGTCTTGTTCGGGGTTTTCTGGTTGCTGTTTCTTTCTCCACCCAGCTTCCCAGTGGTCATCCCTGCATCTGCGGAGCTTATGCTCAACCAACAACCAGTCAGAATCTGCGCTCAAGCGTCCCACCTCTGCCAATGGATTTGTCTCTGGGTTCAAGAGTGCCTTCAAAATCCAAGTGGTTTCAAGCCCATACCCACTTGGAGATCCACTGAGCTTTCACAGGTCTTCTCTGGACTTGAGTGCTGGGGAGACTGGGGATGGTGGAGAAGTCTCATTGTGTCTTTTCTGTATCTCTCTGGTTAATTTCTAGCTAGTCTGTGGCTTGTCACAATCAAACCAAGGACCTCAGACTAGGGGAACAGCTGGGCATGCCTGTTTACTCGGCACGGAGACCATTACTGATTTCAGACGATGCTAACTGGCAGGGCTTTACCACCCTCTGGTCCAAATCAAGAAGCTCCCTCCAGTAGTGAAGCTGCTGGTAATTCCGGGCCTGCCATGATTGCTTAGGACCACCAGATGGTCACGAGGCGGGCGGGGCGGGAGCAGGGCCACCCGGGAACACCAGTTTCCTCCCCCGAGTCCAGCAGCTTGTCGGGACTGAGAGCATCTCAGCTTACTGGGAGAGTTGGTCAGCTTCCAGGACAGAGGAACAGCTGTTTTGATCGCGTGTCTGGTCACAGCTCCTTCTGGGGGGAGGACGGGGTGCCCCCCCAGAAGCCCCATGCCGACCCCCGTTTCCACCTCGCTTCCCGTCCCGCCGGCTGCCTGCCAGGGCCTCTGGTTCCCGCCCGTGCCCTGCTCTGGGCCAGCTGTGCGGCTGCAGGCACACGAAAGTGTGCCTCTGCCGGCGCCGGGGAGGAGGCCTGACAAGTGGTGTTTCCACGTCCACAGCCCGAGAGGAGGCGCTGTTACCTCCAGGAGGCAAAACGCCCAGGATCCACCCACAGAACTCCACCCTGTGAAACGCTTCAGAGTCGCTCCATTCTCGCTCACGCGCCCTTTCTTCCAGATGAAGGTTTGGATCCACATTTCTCTCTGGAGAGTCTCTGCTGGGTGCTCAGCCCCAGCTGCGTTTAGAGAGCAGTTTAACAGACGCCGAGCATCATGGCTTCCATCCAGGGCCATTAGAAAACCCATCTTTCCAGGACACCCCTCAGACTTCCAGGATCCCAGATGGGACTCGCCTGGACGTGCCTACCTTTCCCGGGCAGCTGCCCGTCTTTGCTGCGAAAGTACCACCGTGCCCAAGACGGCACGTGTGCGCCCGGTCCCCAGGGGGCTGTTCTCGTTTATCCCCACGTGCAGCGCCAGCTTTAGTTCTTCCTCCAGTGCTGAGCAGTTGTGTCTCAGCCCCCCGGCCCTCGCCCCTCCCCTCTCCCTGCGCCCCTCACCACGTCTTGCCCAGGCCTTGGTCTGTTCCTTCCATTTGTCACCTGCTCCGTCCCCCCACCCACGGCAGATGAGCACTAGGCGGCGTGGCTTGGTGCTCACGCTGCAGTCCCCAGGGCGCGGTTGTGATTCACAGGAAGAGCCTCAGCTCGTCAGCACCCTTATCGTCCCTCTGACTGCACGTTCACCCGCCCCACTGAGCGACTGTCTCAGCTCTCCTAGGTTACGATGGGAAACCAACGACTGTTTGCATGAATAACTAGGCAATACTGGTCCCATGAAGCTCCCTGACTGCGGGCACGATCCATCGTGAGTGTTTAAAGCTGCCTCTCGGTGTTCCGTATGGTCTGTATTTCTGCATATCTATCCTTCAACCTCTGTTACTCATTATATCCTTGGTTTCACTAAAATTTTACACCTTTTGTGTTTCACATCAGGTTGATCTGCTGGAATGTATACGCATTGTGTTAAATCAACTGACATTATTTGTTAAAAATTATTAATTAGATGGATCATGGTAAATACAAGAAGTTTTAAGCTTACTATGGAAATAGAGCTATTTCTCTAAGAATTTTCTTTTTTTTTTCCTGATTTTTGTCTCTTGGTGTCCTGCAATTCAAATTCCTTTAAGCATTTAATCGTGCACACCTCTGCTTCCTCTTTAGGGGCTTCCCAGGGGGTGCTAGTGGTAAAGAAGCTGCCTGCCAATGCAGGAGATGCAAGAGACATGGGTTCGATGCCTGGGTCAGGAAGATCCCCTGGAGGAGGGCATAGATACGCACTTCAATATTCTCGAGCCTGGAGAATCCCACCAACAGAGGAGCCTGGGGGGGCTATGGTCCATAGGACCACAAAGAGTTGGACACGACTGAGGTGACTAAGCACGCACTCAGTGATCCTCTTAAAGGAGTCTAAGACTTTTTTTTTTTTTTACCGAAGAGCAGTGAGTGTCGTTGCCCTGATCATAAGGCACGAGGTTTGCAGGTTGTTGCCATTTAGAGAAACTGATTAACAGACATGGATTCTTTCCTTAGGATTTCTTACAGCTGATGTACTGATACACCTATAATTATCTGACAGTGAAAAGTTTAATGAAAAAACATGTTCAAAAGGTAAAATCTGCAGCCAACAAATGCTTAGGTTTTCAAATTCCTGATGCTCAGAACATGAGCAGCTGCAGAGGAGAAACCAGCTCACCCTCACCTACAGCTCTCATGGCTCAGGGCAGAGGTGGTCCCATCTCCCCACTCAGTCACCTGGAGGATCAGAGGAGCTTAAGAGGGAGGGCGGAGTTACCTTTCCATCACAGTTCAGGCTCACACGCATCCTCAGAAGGCTCTCTTCATGAGTAATACACAGTAAAAGTCAAAATAATTTTTCCACAGATGACACACATCACTCCAGGACACGGGCATGGGTTGTCCTGGAGGAGGAACAGCCTCGAGCTGGTGGATGAAGATGTTCTGAGAACCTCCAGGGTAGGCTATGGCGTGGCCAGGTGAGGAGACAGCCAGGTGCTGGGCACTTCCCGTGCATGCAGACGGTCTGTCCACTGGAGCCTTCTGAGGCGTGAGCTCCACGCATCTGCCTCTTGTAGACAGAGACCCCGTGTAGGGGGTCAGTCGGAGGACACAGCTTAGAGAGGAGGCTGAGATGAGCAGGGAGGCCATGCCCGAGGCCCAGGGGACCGGGGTTGTCTCTGGACGGGACACCAACACAGGGAGCTTTCTGCCCACCGGCGCGTCAGCAGAGGGGTGCCCTTGCATCTGTCCCAGTGACCTCACCATGCCTGTCCAGAGCGTAGAAAGACCATCCATTCTTAGAGGTGCCCTGGGCCCAGGGCTTCAGTGTGGAGGAATCCAAGCGGCACGGCTCAGCTGGCCACTGCAGGGGCTGCACCTTGTTCCCTGGGTGAGCCTGATAGTGGGAGGCTCCCTGGGGACCACTGGCCTCCGCGTCACCATCACTTACCTGGAGTGCAGGGAGGGAACGTGGGCTCAGGGAGGGGCAGCAGGCCGAGGGCCATGAGAGCATCACTAGGGTCTTGAGTGTGCCCCCGACAGTCCCGATGTTCTCCACATCTCTGACGAAAGTACGCAAAGAACCAAAAGCATGCGGATGGTCCTCTGGGTTCAAGGAGCCAGTCAGCAGGGCTGCACCTGACGGCCGGGCAGAGGGCGTCCACCAGCCGGGTGGGCTATGCCAAATCCTCAGCCAATCCCAAGGGCCCCTCAGATCCCCCAAGCAACCACACACATGCGCCCCCTGCCCCAAACTCGCAGTCAGCACTTCTGTTTCAAAGGCACTCTTTGAGAGCAGAGGGCTGGAACCAACGCACTGAATGTTCTCCAGCAGTAAATAAAGGGGAACACCTGAGAAATTCTGAAATGACAAATACACCCAAACATGGTCGCGGAGGGGGCTCGTGCTCAAGAGGCCACAGCAGGGTGAAGGCCAGTCCTGGAGGACTTCAGCCTCCATGGCAGACTTCTCAGAGGCCCTCCCCAGTGTCAGAGGCGAGGGGAGACACAGGAGCCTTCCTGGGAATCCTGCCGGCTTCAGGAAAAATGAAGAATGGAGACTGCCCATGCCCATGAGAGGCACTCCATCTCCATGAGTGTTAAAACTAAGCATTCAAATTCTCTCTGCCCTTCCCTATCTGCCAGGGCTGTCCTCAGGATGGGAAGCCCCAGGTGGTGTCTGGATGCTCACATGCAGGGCTGTCCTCGGGTGTGAAGCTCCTGGTGGTGTCTGTATGATCACGTGGCAGGGGTTCTTCAGGTATAATGCCCCAGGGTGGTGTCAAGACACTCATGTGGTGACCTCGGGGTGTGAAGCCCCAGCCCTGTGTCTGTGTGCTCATGTGGTGAGTGCCGTCCTGAGGTGTGAAGCCGCCGGCGGTGTCTGGACACTCAGGTGGCAGGTCCTGCGTGGCCGCTGGGCTGCAGAGGGCAGCACCGTGAAGGTGTGGTTCCTGCTTCACTGCTGTACCTCCTGCAGACGCCGCTCCCTCCGCTCCATCGCAGCATCTGCACCGGCCAGCTGGAGAAGTTAGCAGATAATTACCCAGCATGCGTTGTGGGGAGCCAGTTATTAAGGCCCTGATTAACTGCCTTGGAGGATACACTGAGTGGGTCTGAATCCATGCCTGGTCAGGCCAGCCAGGAATCCGGAGCAGGAACCATCCTCGCACGGCTCACCCTCTGACACAGCCCTTCTCCTGGAGCCGTGAGTGCCCCCACCCCGTTCAGGCGGTGTCAGACCAGCCCTCGGGTGGAGACGGCTGAGTGGGCGGAGCTGGCGGCCCCGGGCGGGTCGGAGCCAGCCCCACACATGGTGAGCCCGCTGCTCTTGTCCCGCTTACGGCCCCAGGACTGTACGGCCTCCTGAAACACGTGCTTTTATCCTTATTTCACGCAAACACATCTCACCCTGGTGAACTCACAGCCTTCCAACCTCGTGTTTTTCTCCCAGGAGCCACTGAGCAACTCGCAACAGTCAAGTAAGGGTGCATGTGGCCCCCGCGGAGGAGACAGGCCGTGTGACTTTGGCCGTAGTGCTCAACCTCTGCGGCCCCGGGGCCTCGCTGACAACGCCTCTCTCAGGCTCCATGCAGAGCGAAGGGGGAGACGCGTGGACGCCAGCAGCGCCGCCCCTCGGCCGGAGGCAGGGAGGGCGAGGCCGCTACCCCTCCTGCCTTCATCACCACCTGCGCCAGGACCACAGAGGTGACACGGGAACCTGCTTTCAGCATTTCAGCCCTCTCAAGCCAGGCTCACTGGGCACCGGGTGGGCATCACGGGGCCTCCAGCTGCCCGCCCTGATTCCAAGCCAGCTTCCTTCACCCACTTGGGACTGGGTCAAGGTCACCTCCCACCTGCAGCCACAGGCACCGGCTCCTTCCAGAGAGGACGATCCAGGCGTCCCCAGGAACGAGGGGCTGTAGAGAAGCACCCATCTCACTGAGATTCACGTCCCGGGGCACCCTGGCCTGGTTCAGAACCCCACACCCCGGACAGCCACTGGGTGCTTAGCCTTTCAGTACCCAGCAGAAGTCCAGAAAGTTTTCATCAGTAATAGAAACCTCACAACGCACTGTCTGAACAACGAGGTAAATGGAATCCCAGGACCTCACGCAGGATGTGAGTGGGGGCACGGTGTTCACTCGCTGACCTGGACCAGCCCCACACGCCCCGCCCCGAAGAGTTTCCCAAACATCCACTCGAGCCCCAGCCATTTCTGCCGCCCTCACGGGCACTTTGATGAATAACTGATGGGGATCTGATGGCCGCGTCCTCACTGGGGATGGTCCCTGGCACATCCGCCCCCCGCCACGTGCTCAACACGAACATCAGTGAGTCTGCACGGCACGTGGAGCAAGCCAAGAGGCTGCAGAGCTGAGCCTGAGCCACGCAGCCCCTGCGGCTCAGGTTCTGCTCTGGGAACAGGGTGTGGCGCTGGCCCCGTGTGTGCCGTGAGCCTCAAACCAGCGAATTCCAAAAGAAAGACGGCGGGAGCAAGTGAGGGGGTGGCATCTGTGTGCCGTCTGCTGTTACAGATAAGGGTCTGAGAGTCAGGCAGTGCTGACAGGCTGGGCCGGGGTTGGAATGGGGGTCTGTCTGGACCCAGGGTCTAGGCTTTTTGCTCAGATGACAAGACCTCCTTTTGATGACTGGCCATTTCTAAGTCCACTTCCCTTTCTGTCTGTGGGAGCTTGTGGGCAGCCAGGTGGTGCCCGGGGAAGGGCACGTGTTGCTTCTGTTTACTCCCCCGTTTAACGTCCAGCGTGACTGCAGTGTGGTCCTTACTGTGTGTGGGTGGGGGGCTGGGGGCCTTTGATGTTAACATAGTTTTTCTCATCCGCTGAGCCCTTCACAAGCCAACGTGACTCTCGCACAGCAAGTGGAGCCGATCTGAGAGGCTGAGTCGCAGACTGCCCGGAATAGCAAGAGTCTGAAGCAAAGAGAGGGAGTCCTTCAGAACCGCTCTCAGAGCAGCAGAGCCAGCCTCATTCATTATTAACTGCGCCGTGACCTAAATAAATCACGGGATCAGACTTCATCTAAACGCTGCTTGTCACACACCCTGCTCCTCCCGTCGGATAAATGGTTTCAGCACCAAGGAAAAAAGAGGGTGTCTTTTGAGAGTAATTATAACCTGGTAGCTACACCAAATTAACACAGCCCACCCTCGATCAGCGGAATGGCCCTGCTCCCCATTAACCACGAACACCACGGTACCACCAGGCAGGGAGGAATGGACCTGTGTTTAACAAGGTGATTAAAAGCGACTCCACTTAATCAACATGATTTGTTATTATTTAGTGTCCATCTGTGACTGTTGAAAATTTGTCAGGAGATTACTGTTGAACCTTTAGCAAAGAGATTTGTTTTGCCAATAGTTAAATGACAGTTAAGTGCCACCAATTACAATAAATCACACTCTTGATAGGATAAATGCTGTCCTTGCCGACAAGCTTGAAACCCCTCTCTAGCCGGGAGCCTGTGTCTACTCCATGAGCTTCTGCCTTGCTCCTTCATGCTTCCCAGCAGTCCTGGAGCTGGTGGTTGGGTTTGGAACCTGGCAAATAGGGGATCGATACCATCGATCACACTGTAAATGTTTGTATTTCTAACTTGCTCTCTGCCGCCTACTGGAGAATGGTCACAGAAGGCCAGGAACAAAGCCCGCACCTCACACCCCTCCTCCTGGCGAACTTCCTGGCTGTTTCCCTTCCCTCCCTCCCCCGCCTCTGCTGCCAGCAGCTTGTAGCAGCCACAGTGGTCTCCTGCAAAGCGAGCCCCTGATGAGGGAACTTGGGCTCCCGGGCTCAGCAAACTGTCTCTTCCCTGGCCAGCCACCCTGCGACGGGCCCTCTGCCAGCTGGTGAGTGGAGGGGCGTCCACCACGGGGTGCCGTGGGGTGATGCTTCTGCGGGGCCCTCTGCAGGTCTGCATCCATCATGCTAAGTGCACAGTGGTCAGTAGCGATGTTGTTGAAAAACTGAGCTGGGCTGATCCACTTCAGATGAACTGTGACCCCCACTCCCAGGTCTGAAACAAGGAACCTTATTCACACTTAGACAGAAATGTGTACGGTCCAATCTGGAAATGAGTTTGTCTGTGTGATGTGTGTGAAGAGAGGGTGGGGAGGACCAGTGAAGTGGCAGGAGATGTGTCGGTAGTTTGGAGTCCTGATCCTTTATATTCCTGATGACTATAAAGAAAGCTGAGCACCGAGTAATCGATGCTTTTGAACTGTGGTGTTGGAGAAGACTCTTGAGAGTCCCTTGGACTGCAAGGAGATCCAACCAGTCCATCCTAAAGGAGATCAGTCCTGGGTGTTCATTGGAAGGACTAATGTTAAAGCTGAAACTCCAATCCTTTGGCCACCTGATGCAAAGAACTGACTCATGTGAAAAGACCCCGATGCTGGGAAAGATTGAAGGCAGAGGAGAAGGGGACGACAGAGGATGAGATGGTTGGATGGCATCACCGACTCAATGGACATGAATCTGAGTAAACTCCAGGAGTTTATGATGGACAAGGAGGCCTAGCATGCTGCAGTCCATGGGGTCACAAGGAGTCAGACACGACTGAGCGACTGAACTGACTGAACTGAACGGATCCTTATTCAAAGTTTAATGTCATCAAAGCACCTCCAGTCGCCACACGACCTCCACCCTTGGGCTCCAGAGAACACTCTGCCTTTCCTCCCACTTCCCAGGCTGCATGCCCTGTCTGCTCTCCCAGCCCTCACCTGCCGCTCGAAGGAAACACCATTGTGGAAACATCAGTGCTCTGGGGAGGGTGTTATTTCCCTTAAATCAGGCTGATGATCCAGGCACTGTCATTCTCCTTGTTTAGGGAGGGCTCATCTGCGTATTTCTCAAATTCCACCTAATAATGAGCTGGGTTTCGTGTTTGACTTCCGTCACTTACAGGGAACAGAGCAGTAAAGCCGCCCAGGGCCAGTTGCTCACTGACCAATGTGTTTCCGTGCCTGGCAGCCATGAGCCACCCCTTGGAGCTGAGGGCTCAGCGGACGTGGTCTAGGCTCTGCTGGTTGGAGCGCTGTCCAGGCAGAGGAGCGGGCTCCGGGCAGGCAAGCGCACTGGTGCAGGTAAGCAGCACCTGGTGCAGGGTCTGGGGAAGAGAGGCGGGCTCTCTCGACAGTAAACACACCGCAGCTGCAGGAACCCTGAGCGCGCTGTCAGTTTCAGGCCCCGCCCTCTCAGGAGGGATCATCAGAGACGACTGAGAGCTGGACCCTGCAGCCTCCTGACCCCCAGGAGAGGGGCCGCCTCCCTCCTTAGAAGCTGAGCACCGCGCTGGCAGGAAGGGACCCTCGGGTTTGCCCCAGCGCTGGCAGGAGGACCTTTACTGCTCCTGTAGGACCATCTAAGAGGAAGACACTATCCCAGATGCTGAAACTGGTGGAGCTGAAAGCTCAGAAAGGCAGAGGGAGAGATAGAACACATACATCACTTTTTACCTAAAAAGCTTTGCGTTAAACGTGATATAAACGGGCGAAGATAGGATAGCTCACAGAGGAGTGCGTGAGGTGGAAAGGGGTCGCCCGCAGTTCAGAACTACAAGAAAATCTCTTGTTACTTTGAAGTTACTTCTTGCTCCTTGGTCTGCATTTTAAAGCCAAGATGTAACTCTGAGGTCAAGTCTGGACCACATGGTACAGAGCACCCCTGCGGTTTCCTGGGCATCACGTGAGCCCTCAGGGGCGGGACTTCCCTTGTTAAAGGGGCAGGACTTCCCTTGTTATGGGGGCGGGGCTTCCTTCGCTAGGGACTTTGCATACCTGTGTCCTGCTCCCTGTTACTGGTATTATGAAGAAATGTCCATTAAAATGAGATTAAACTTGGATCTGTTTGTTCACGGACAAGAAATCCTTAGTATATAATATCTGATTTTCATGGTGTCCATGACCACATGGAGAAAACCTACCATTTAACTGTTGTGAAGCCTGGCATTTTTTGAAGGCCCATTTTGGAGATAAGCATATAGGTAAAAGAACTTCCCTGGTGGCTCAGTGGTGAAGAACCCCCCTGCAATGCAGGAGACATGGGTTTGATCCCTGGGTCCAGAAGATCCCTTGGAGATGGAAATGGGAACCACTGCAGTGTTCCTGCCTGGAGAATCTCATGGACAGAGGAGCCTGGGGGACTACAGTCCATGGGGTCACAAAAGAGTTGGACACGACTGAGCAGCTAAACAGCAACAAAGATAGGTGAAAAGGGTTTAAAGTGACTAAGTTTCAGAACATGAAGGGCAGTGACTGAGGTTCAGTCACAGAGGAACTGGAATCTCTATGCTTTCTCTAAGGTCAGGGCATTTTGCTGAGGTACAGGCAACCAATTAAAAAATGTACTTCTCCAAATAAAAGGAGGGTGTATGATTGAATGGGAATTTAATCCAGGGGCAGATACGCCAAGTAAATTTTAGGGACGATGATGACTAAATGAAGGAAACGTTTAATCTTGATGATTCCAGTTCTCTAGGCACATCCATAAGAGAGAGATGCGTGGATGGTGCCCAAGATACATCAGGGTGCGTGCCGCTTATGTTCCTCGGCACCCACTGCAGCAGAGAGAGGGAACAGCACCTGCCCTGGGGGGTCAAGAAGAGGCGGAAATACAGCATCACGAATGGACCCAGAGTGTCACACCGAGTGAAGTAAGTCAGACACAGGAGAAATGGCGCGTGACCTCCCTTATGTGTAGAATCTAAAAGGAAATGATACAAATAAACTTACAAGACAGAAAGAGCCTCACAGACTTAGAGAACGGGTGGACGGGATAGGAGGTCTGGGATGGACATGTGCACACGGCTATATTTAAAATGGATAACCAGCAAGGACCTCCTGTCCAGCGCAGGGAACGCTGCGCAGTGCTGTGTGGCAGCCTGGGTGGGAGGGGAGTTGGGGGAGAATGGACACGCGTGTGTGTGGCTGAGTCCCTTCACCATTCACCTGAAGCCATCACCACGTTGTTAATCAGCTGTACCCCCAATACAAGATAAAAAGTTTACATTAAAAAAAAGAAGAGGTGAAATAAGAAAGCAGTAAGATAGTTAGTGCCTTTTGGTCTGAGTTAACCTGGCCAGAGTGAGCAGGAGACAAGGAGGGTGTCATAGGGAGAGGCCAGCAGACAGGACCCCTGGGGAGAGGACCAGAGAAGCAAATGCCCCCACGGCTTCTCCTTCCCTTGGGCCTCCCTTTGGCTGACACCAACAAGAGGCCGCTGATTCGGTCCATTCAGACCATCCTCCCGGACCATGGGGCCAGAAGGCGAGGGGAACATCATAGCAGGAGAGACACAGCAATGCATCTGATCAGGAGGACGTCCACAGCGGCATGATTTGTAACAGCCCAAAGGCAGAAGCAGCCCCAGTGCTCATCGACTACAAATAAATAGGCAAAATGTGATCTCTCCAAACAACGGGATAGTGTTCAGGCTAAGGAGGGAGGATGCGCTGATACAGGTGGGTGAACCTTGGAGACATGAGACTAAGTGAAACAACCCCGTCACAAAAGACCACGTGCTGCAGGCTCCCCTGGACACGAAACATCCAGAAGAGGGAAATGTTACAGAGACAGAAAGACTAGCGCTTACCTAGGCTGGCGGAGGGGTGGTGGAGGGGGCGACGACCAAGGGGTGTGGGTTTCTTTTTGGAGTAAAGAAAATGATCTAAAGTTAACTATGCTAACCATGTTTGCACATACCTATGATTGTACATTTAAATTCATTGTATGGTATGAAAATTGTGTAAACAAAGCTTTTACAAAAGAAAAATGTGTGTGTAATTCTTTAAAATAAGGCAATTGCGGTGTGGAGAAAGAATGGGATAATTATATCAAAATACATCTCCACAGTTGCTAAATTTGAATATTAAATTTAGAGCTGTGTTTGTTGGCCTTGACGACTCAAAGGGGAGTCATTCCTCCTGTCTGATTCAAGGGAAAATGCCGAGTCACCAGGGAAGGATCATTTTTCCTTGTGCTCGATACTAAGCTGCAGCGTGGTTCGCATCCCAGGTGTGGTTGGTAAGGGCGGCTTTACGGAAGAGACAGTGAGCATCTCATCCAGTCACCTCTGCTTGTTAGGCAGGGACCGCAGCAGGAAGCCAGCCTGACTTCATTTCTGGGTGGGGGTGGGGGCTGGACCACCTATCCAATGGCGTGGGCTTCCCCTGCTGGTCCTCACAGCCCGGCTGGTGGCTGCAGGTGAGAAGCCCTCAGTGTGGGCTGACCCTCAGCGGATGCACGCATGGGGGCTTGGGGCTCAAGACGCCAGGGGAGGCAGGGATCCTGCACCCGCAAAGACAGACCTGGGCCCGTGAGAGCGCCCGTGGGGACCGCAGCTGAGCCTCAGGTAGGGACTCGGGTCCCACGCAGCCCGGGAGATTTCACCCAGAAATCTTGGGCAAATTTCCTTCTCTTTCCAAACCCAGGGTGGAAATTGCTGACCGATTTCCAGGGGAAGACAGCGGAGGGAGGGCAGACCTTCTGAGATCTGCCTTGCATATAATGTTGCTGCTACACAGATTTTGTCTGACTTTAAAAGAAGAAGAAAAAGAATGTTGGTTCTTTTGATCCCATTTGGAAATTACAGCCAAGATGAACTGAGCGCCTGCTGGGGCTGCACTGAGCCTTCACAGACAGCTTCCTGCATTTGTCTCAACCGCCCCATAGGAGCTGAACTGTGTCATCCAATTTACAGACCAGAAGACTGAGCCTGGACGAAGTGAAGACTGGGGACCTGGGTTTCAGGGCACGTGGATCCCCTGCTCCTCAGAGCTGGCCTGTTACTCCAGGCTTTTCTGTGTTTCTTAGAAGGCTGTCTCCAGTTCCTACAAGTCCTGATGTTTTCTCTGAATCTTGTCTGTTGCTTCCAGATTCTGAGTGCCATGTTATGTGGTCATGCTAACAATAAATTACCATCGAGATCCAAAGTTATGCTCAAGTTCTTGGAGATAAAAGCCTTCTCGGGGGCTGGTGTGATGCGAGGTATAACCATACTACTACTACTACTAAATCACTTCAGTCGTGTCCGACTCTGTGCGACCCCATAGACGGCAGCCCACCAGGCCCCGCCGTCCCTGGGATTCTCCAGGCAAGAACACTGGAGTGGGTTGCCATTTCCTCCTCCAATGCATGAAAGTGAAAAGTGAAAGTGAAGTCACTCAGTCATGTCTGACTCTTAGCGATCCCATGGACTGCAGCCTACCAGGCTCCTCCGTCCATGGGATTTTCCAGGCAAGAGTACTGGAGTGGGTTGCCAATAAGGCCAAAGCAAATTCATCTCTAGAATCGGGCAGTTGGAAGCCTGGTACTTCTTTGTCTCCAATCCTGGAAGGACACCACACTCCAGTTGCTATGTTTGCTGAAGCCAGCCAGGATCGACTTCCAGCATCAAAACACACCCTGGCGAGGTGGCTGGGCTCTGGGTGCTGTGGAGACATTATAACCCAATGTTCTGGGTAACATCTCTGAAGAAACAACGTCGCCTTAAGTAAGAGAGAGGCTGAAATCATGAAACACTTGATAAAATACAAATGGGACCCAGCCCATCGGTGCTGCAGGCTGGGGTCATGATTAATGAAAATGACAGGCTTTGTGTGCCCGGTGGTGAATAGCCTTTGTGAAGGATGGTCTTTTATTACGCCCCCAGCAGTGGGCTATTAATAGTTGTTCAGCCCCAACTTGTCCTTTCCGATATTTCAGACACAAATAATAGAACATTTCCAATTATAGGGGATAATCTCCCTTCAGAAGCAAAGTAGTAAGCACAGTGGATAAATTTAGAAGCTTTGGGGGTTTAAAGATTTTTTCCTATCTCCCCATAGTTGGTGGCTTTGATTAACAATTTAAAAATAGACAATGGATACACAGAGATGTTGTGAGATGTGGTCGTTTGTCTGTGACTTTTTTTTTTTTATCATTACTGACTTTCTAAAATGTTGTCATTCCATAAAGCATTATTTCAATTAGTTTTTTGCAAACCCCCAAGTCATTTTCAATAAGTTTTTACTGATTTAGAAAACAGAGACTGGGCATCAGGGGAAAAAAGAAAAACATGGTTACTGAGAAAAATAGCAAATACCCTCAGGCTGTGTGAGGCTTAAAACTGTATGTGTTTATCTATCTGCCACTTAGAATGAGGCTATGTATTGATTAATTATGAGGGCAGCCCAAGTATTAGGACTATCATCTGATCCAAGCTGGACTCATGGGGGTTTATTTAATAAATATGTCTGAGGAGAGTAATTGGGTATTTACTCTAGCATTAATTCAAAATTAAGATATTTCAAATTTCTGAGCCATTAACCAAGATGATTCCTCATTTCTATCCTTCATAAAGAATTTGATAGTCCTAGACTCAATATGAGTGTAAAACTGGACTCAAAGGAAATTCTAGAAGACAGCGTTTGTATAAACAGATCTTAGTTGCATTTCCTCCAAGGCACTGGTAATTTCTGGGGTGGTATCAGCTGAGAGAAAAGGGGTGTCTGGCTAACAGCAATGTGGAGAAAAGAGCCTCATTTTCTCCACAGAAATTCATTATTTGCACCCAAAGGACAGCTTGGTGTAGTACACCTCTGCAGGAATGCTTCCTACTGTGGGGTTTTTTTCCAGTTGTTATTGTGCTCATCGCTAAGGAAGCTGTGGTCTCCTAAATTTATAATAACAGGACA
>NW_011495018.1:965554-967968 GCF_000754665.1 Bison bison bison | reverse complement strand
GGGTTTTTTTTTTTTTTTTCCAGTTGTTATTGTGCTCATCGCTAAGGAAGCTGTGGTCTCCTAAATTTATAATAACAGGACATGTTCTCCCGTCCAGACCATTATTAGTTTGAATAATATTCAAGATTCTCTTGGTGATCTAAATAGGTCTTTTATCTGGTTCGGCTGGTTCCCTTGGCAATAGGTTTTGAAATGGGAGCACATCGGGGGAGGGTGTCGTGAAAGAGATGAGTGCCGAGAGGCGGTGAAATGGAGCTGCCCCCCACACAGCACGCTCCCCTTCACTAATTCTCAGCACATCCCCAAATCCCCACAGAAGCCACTGAGGCCGCGGGGCTTGTCCAGGGTTACCAGGCAAGGCAAGCGAGTGCAGAGCCAAGAGTGGACTCCTTCGGAGTTGGCACTTTGTCCAAAACAATCGCAGCTTTCATCACAGACGTGTGGGGCTCACGTCCCAGTGCTGAGCTGTGTGCCGTGTGCCCATTATCTCCTGCAGCCCCCCAGAGACCCTGAACCGCCTGTGCGTTCAGCACACTCACCACATGGAGGAGCAGATGGAAGCAACGCAGCGGTGGCACCGACCAGGCAGAGAGGAGTTCAGAGTCTCAGCACGTGTGCCTGCTCCGGACTTACGCCAGCCACAGGCCTGGGCCCAGAGCAGGGTTTCACCGCGGGAGGTCATCGAGGCTGCAGAATCACGACAGAGGCGCTGGGAAAGGCTGGTCCTGGGGCAGAGGCAGGCCGGGCGGGGAAGCAGGACCATGGACAGCTCCCGTGGCCCCGGAGGAAAGGCGGCATTGCCCAAAGCAGTGTTTGCTGCAGCCCTGCAGACAGCTGAGGATCACGGGGCATGTCCACACCCTCAGCACCCCGTCTGAAGACGCTCTGCTCTCTGGAGCCCCATCCAGGTGACGTCACTCCCCTCGATTGTCCTGGAAGAGGACTTTCAGAAGGGGCTGCCCATGCTTAGACACTGAGGCTCAGACCCAACTGGACTCTGTTTCTGTGCCTCAGACTCTCAGTGTCCAGCTGACATGAGCCATCAGGGCTTCACTTCTCGAGGAGCACACTTTGACATCTCTTCAGAATATTCTTGTGGCCCCAAAAGACAGTGTAATGTGATAGAGGCTTTTTGGGGGGCGGGGATGTTCCCACAACTTGGACGTTCTAACTGACAAGTTCAGAGAACGGTTTTTTCCACTTCCATATGAATTGAAGCTTGTTTAAGGGAACCAGAAATCTCCACTTACAGAAAATCATTGCTTCTGCCAAGTGATGTGATGGGGGAGGAGGTGGCGATTCCTTTGGATTTTTCTGACGGAATCGTAGCCCAGGGATGGTGAGGAATTGGAGGTATATCTGTCGTGGTTTCCCGGTCTGCCGACTCTTCTGTGTTCCAGTTGTCCTGACTTCTTATGAATTTATGAGATATCCGATTTTACAGACTGAGATGTCTGGCCATTGAGATGATTTACAGACCTCACCAGGAGTCAATAAAGCATTCTTGTATTAGAACAAACAAAGGGATTCTTAAAGTGCACTTTGTCTAACTGAAGGCACGCACTAACCGGGCTCGGGGCCTGCATCCGCCTCACCTGGCTGCTGGGTCCCAGGGCTGAAGGTCAGGCCGGCCCTGGCCTGGCACTGGAAACTTGGGTGGACCTGAAGTCTAATGAGAGGAGAGCAAGGTGGTCCAAGGGGTCGTCAGGGAGGCCTTCTGAGGAGGGGCTGCTTATACCTCAACCTGCTGGATGAGAGAGTCTGCCTGAGACCCTCCGAGAATGAGAGCAGCAAAAACGCACGTACCGAGGCCCGAGCAGGAAGAGCCCCGTGAGCTCCACGAGCGGAAAGGGCACAGGCAGACAGGAGCATCTCGGGCAAGGCAGGGGCCAAGGGGGGCCGTCCCGGCCATGCCAGCGGCCTGGAGTCACGGCGAGACCAGCAGGGTGCAGAATGCCTCACGTGGTTATAACTCTCCTTCTGCTTGTGGAGCCTGCATCTCTCGGGGAGCATCAGACCCCCTTCGCTCCTCTTTAAAAGCCCCGGGCTCATCTGACATCTGCTCCATCCCTCACTGAGTGGGCAGCTTTCGGAGCTCCATGCTCTTCCCAGCTGCTCTTCCCAGCTCTGCCAGGTCGGATGCGAAAGTCCCAGGACCACCTGGCCACCGTCCACACAGGACCCAGATGTGTGGGCAGTTAACACACCGTGGGGCACATGTACAAACAGTGGGAAACGTGTGACCAGGGGGCACACACACGACCAGGAGGGCACACACATGACCGGGGGGGCATACACACGACCAGGGGGCACACACATGACCGGGGGTCACACACACGACCAGGGGGGTCACACACATGACCTGGGGGCACACACACAATCAGGGGGTACATACATGACCAGGGGTCACACAC
>NW_011495018.1:961951-965187 GCF_000754665.1 Bison bison bison | reverse complement strand
AAGGAAGCAGGCGTCTATCTGGTGGGCTGACGAGACAGGGCTGAGGACGGGCAACGGTAGTGTAGGCCAGCCCCTCTGCAGCCCCTCCCTGCCTGCCCATCCACCCAGCTCTTCCCAGTTTCAATGCTTCACACATTTCCCGCTGTCTTGCGTGTTTCCCCCACTCCCATCCCACTGGGAAACTGTGCTCATTTCAGCTGCACTGGAATCTCTCCAGGTTCGTTTTCCCTAACCCTTCAAGTTGAGTTAAATGACCTCCTCCCCGTTTTTCCTTTTTCCATTCTTGCCTTCTTAGCACAGACCATGGTTTACAATTAAGCACTGATGTGTGTGTGCACACGTCTGAGGTCTGTCTCTCCAGCGGGCATCTCTGAGGTCTATGAGGGGCGGGGCTCTGCTGATGTCTCTCCATCACAGAGCGTACAGGTGGGCACCCAGCAATCCCGGGTGGCTGGATGGAGGGCACAGACCAGTGATCAGCACGGTCCCATTCTAAGTCTGCCCATGGCCCTGTTCCAGGTCTGCGCATCGTCCAGAATGAGAGCAGTTGCATCATCCTTGGCTCATTTTTGGAGAGTTTCATATGGTATCTGATGGCCGTCATTTGTTTTCATGAACCTAGTCTTAAATCTGGTTCTAGAACAGAGCTAACCTTTCTCCTAGGAATTCAGCTCAACCAAAGGCTCATAAACATCACAGAAACTTAACTCTAAAGCTGGTGGCTGGAAGAAGCCATGGCCATTTAAGTGCTGGGTTGCTGAGTTTCTTTTTAAAGGCACCGAGCGTTGAATGCTTTATGTTCCCCCCAAGGCAGGGCTTGTATCCTTTCACAGAAAGCTGGTTTCCAGTGGAGCCAAGACCAAGGTAGGAACTGCTTCCACAGTGTCCTTGAAAGTGAAAGTCACTCCGTCTTTGTGACCCCATGGACTGTACAGTCCATGGAATTCTCCAGGCCAGAATACTGGAGTGGGCAGCCTTTCCCTTCTCCAGGGGATCTTCCCAACCCAGGGATCCAATCCAGGTCTCCCGCACTGCAGGCGGATTCTTTACCAGCTGAGCCACAAGGGGAGCCCAAAAGGGTCCTTAGCTCTGCTTTACAGTCTCCTCCCTGGTGGAGAGGAGTGGGTCTAGTTCAGGCACACGCGAAGCCTGGGGGCTCTGTGGGCTCCCTGGGCAGCTCCTCCCACACCTGCTGGTCAGGGCACAGGTGGTGGGTGGGATTTCCTGGGTGGCTGTGCTGCACGCTGGGTCAGAGCTCGGTCTCCTTCTGGCTCCTCTGTGCCTGCTTTGCCAGCTGCATCCCTCTCCCCTGGTTTCCACGCACACATCTCTGTGCGGAGGTATGGATGTTCCTACAGGCACACACAAAACCTCCCTTCAAAATGCAGCGTTCTCAGCGATGTTTCAGTCCCCTTAGAACAAAAGCAAAAGTGCAGGAGGACCCAGGGTGCTGGCTCGGCCGTCTTTGCCCCTCTCTCCCTTGGCTGCTGTCTCCTCTTCCCCTTCTTTCCCCCTTACACCCTAAACGCACTTTCAGCTCTTCCAGCACCAGTGATATCATGATGCTGTCCCAGAGGGACTGCATCTCACAGACTGTGCTCCCAGCCTTTCAAAGCATCTGCAAATTGAAAGCCCTCAACTTTTGATTACTAATCTGTTGCTAAAAGGAAATAGATCACTGACGCGAACTCAGGTAATTGCCTGAAATAGAAGTTCAGAGAGGAAGGCAAAGAATTTCTCACCCCCTGTTGAGTCTGCCTACATTGTGAACCAAAAAAGCAATTGAGTTCAAATTCAGGGTAAGATTTTAAAACAGTTCAATTATCTCTTTAATTATCTTTCATTTAAGGTACATATCTACCCATCAGTCCTTGTCAGGCTTGGAAATACAGAAATAATACCCTATAAGCCAATTTAATGGCCTCATAATTCTGCTAGAAGTAGGCACCAACCCTTACATAAATGTCTATTCCTGTGAGCCTTTATGCATCGGCCTTAAGGAAGGAGATGAGGTTTGAAATTTCACCTTGCAAAGTCTGACAAGATGAGTATGATTCTTAGAATTTCCACAAGTTTCATGAGCCTGTGTGTGTTTGCTTGTGTGTGTGTGTGTGTGTAATCCCTGTATCCCAGAGGGAGCCAGGTGCTTGAAGGCAGCTCTTATTTAAGCCAGGCAGAGGAACATGTGTGTCTGGGCATCAGTGGTTCCTTAGTGCTTTGGCCCCGAAAGCCTGAGTCCCAGGAAGGTGTAACTGCTAGAACATTCAGGAAGAAGACGAAGGTCTGAAGCAGGTCAGAACCAGAGAAGGAGATGAGCCGGGAGGACTGGGATGATTCTAGTGAGAGAGAGTGGTTGTCTGGAGCAGGGCAGTGGCAGGAAGGGATGCAAGCATGGACGGAGCTGACAGGGGTCTAGGAGCAGAATGTTCAGGACTGTGAAACCGATTGGGTACAGTGGGGATCAGGGGGGTGGGATGAGTGAAAAATAGCTCCTACAGTTTCAACTTAGGTGCTCGGATGACTTAACGGCGATGTTTCCAGAAACGGCGAAAAGGCTGTTATATCATGTTCTTCCCCCGCCATCAATTTTATGGGATAATTAATACGCTTTTTATTAGCAACTCTGAGTAAGAGGCTGTGCCGTTGTCTCATGCGAAGTGTGCCGGAGTTAAGTCTTCTCAGAGCTGCTCCAGGACCACCTCTTCTGGGAAGCCTCCCCTGCCCTCCGTCCACCACCCCGGCCTCCCGAAATGTCCTTCCTGCTCCGCAATGCAGTGATCTTCCGAGCACCCCTCTGCCCTGGGAGTTTCCTTCTCTGCGCTTTTTGGGCCTGTGTCTGTTTCCCATCTCTGCATCCTCAGGGCGTGGCACGTGACAAGGGCCCAGTGAAGGCATGAATGAAAATGCCTGAAGCTCACTGCTTTCCACAAGACTCAGGTCAGCCTCAGCATCGCTGGGAGCAAGGACTACAATCTGCTTGGAACGTGGTTATTTGAGACCTCACTCCCTGTGCGTAGCGAACCTGGGATGGCAGAGCCTTGACTGCCATCCCCCCAGGGCCAGCCGGCACACGAGGCAGGACCCAGGGGATGTGGGTGAGGGAGTCCTCCAAGGTGGGGGTATCCGTGAATGTGCCTGTGTGGTGACTGAAGAGAACTCTCTTTCTGCTGATGAACTAGACCTGGTCACCTCATATTCCCACCTGCAGAGAAGGTCCAGGCCCAAAGAGGACGCTC
>NW_011495018.1:961058-961851 GCF_000754665.1 Bison bison bison | reverse complement strand
GGGCCAGCCGGCACACGAGGCAGGACCCAGGGGATGTGGGTGAGGGAGTCCTCCAAGGTGGGGGTATCCATGAATATGCCTGTGTGGTGACTGAAGAGAACTCTCTTTCTGCTGATGAACTAGACCTGGTCACCTCATATTCCCACCTGCAGAGAAGGTCCAGGCCCAAAGAGGACGCTCCCAGGACCCAGGTGAAGCAGACACCTAGCCAGTCCCTGCACCGCACAACGCCCAGAGGCTGAGGAGACCCAGGACCACCCTGGGGTCACCAGCCCGTCTGCTACCGGCACCCCCAGCCCAGGAGGCTGCTGAGTCTCTTCCCGCTGCCCCAAACTTCCTGGAGATGCTTTCCTCTGGCCCTGTCCCGCAGGAGGGTGTGAGGAGGGGGTCTGTGGGCCCCAAATCCCCCACCTTTTCTGTACATGGCAGCTCCTGGCAGCGAATCTGGGGAGCTGTCTATTGGACAAGGAAGCGGGTGAGGGATTGCTTCTTCCCCTTGAGTCTCAGCATCCTCTAAGTCAGTCACACACACACAAAATTCAGAAAACGAGCCTGTGGTCTTGGCTGAGCAGAGGAGGGAGGACTTCTGCAGATTCATAAATACAGAAGAGACTGTGATCAATTCGTCAGTTACCATTTTCTTCAGTTGTCTGGGTGCCGAAGTCCTCCTCAGAGAATCCAAAGCAGATCTTTCTCTTCTGAACACCGTGAACTTTTTTTTTTAATAACTTAAGGCCCAATCTCAGAGAGCAGTCCTCGTGTCCTGCAAATTTCTAAGGAAGCCTGGCTCCAT
>NW_011495018.1:947595-960958 GCF_000754665.1 Bison bison bison | reverse complement strand
CCAGCCCGTCTGCTACCGGCACCCCCAGCCCAGGAGGCTGCTGAGTTTCTTCCCGCTGCCCCAAACTTCCTGGAGATGCTTTCCTCTGGCCCTGTCCCGCAGGAGGGTGTGCGGAGGGCGTCTGTGGGCCCAGCCCCAAATCCCCGCTGCCCCAAACTTCCTGAAATGCTTTCCTCTGGCCCTGTCCCGCAGGAGGGTGTGAGGAGGGGGTCTGTGGGCCCCAAATCCCCCACCTTTTCTGTACATGGCAGCTCCTGGCAGCGAATCTGGGGAGCTGTCTATTGGACAAGGAAGCGGGTGAGGGATTGCTTCTTCCCCTTGAGTCTCAGCATCCTCTAAGTCAGTCACACACACACAAAATTCAGAAAACGAGCCTGTGGTCTTGGCTGAGCAGAGGAGGGAGGACTTCTGCAGATTCATAAATACAGAAGAGACTGTGATCAATTCGTCAGTTACCATTTTCTTCAGTTGTCTGGGTGCCGAAGTCCTCCTCAGAGAATCCAAAGCAGATCTTTCTCTTCTGAACACCGTGAACTTTTTTTTTTTAATAACTAAGGCCCATCTCAGAGAGCAGTCCTCGTGTCCTGCAAATTTCTAAGGAAGCCTGGCTCCATGGCAACCTCCAGTGAAAAGTCATGTCC
Source organism: Bison bison bison (assembly GCF_000754665.1). Taxonomy (NCBI): domain Eukaryota; kingdom Metazoa; phylum Chordata; class Mammalia; order Artiodactyla; family Bovidae; genus Bison; species Bison bison. The sequence goes on along the minus strand of NW_011495018.1, from coordinate 960,317 downwards.
ATGCTGTCCAGACGTGCATCTGGGGTGCACCTGCGGAGACCCCACTCTTTCCTTAAACCAGCTGCTCTCAGGACAATGGTGCAGGCCTCAGAGAACTAGTCAGGCAGTGTTTCTACAAGTATTTGCAGGCTCAAATACTGCATCTTAAGAGCAAACAACCGGTTGGAACTTAGTTGAGTGCAAGTGCCATGTGAATCCCTGTGATGTGTGTGCCTACTCCTCAAGTTCTAGGCCTCATCTGCAGAAATAGCACTAGAAGCAGGGGTTTCTAAATAAATGTGTTCTTTCTCAGCACTCGGTCCAAGAACTGTGCCTGAAGAGGAGCACAGCCTCCTAATTCGTGATGCTCAGGACTGAATATTCCAGGTGTAGAAGCATCTGGAAGAATCAAAGAGGTTTGGGGGACTTCCTGGGTGGGCCAGAGCCCAAGACTGAGCTGCCAGTGCAGGAGGCCCGGGTTCGAGCCCTGGTCAGGGAACCAGATTCCACGTGCCCGCAACTAAGAGCTCAAATGCTGCAAGTAGAGATTCCACAGGCCGAAACGAAGACGGAAGGCCTGTGAGCCACAGCCAAGACACAGCGTGGCCAGAATAAACAAGTGGCTTTTGAAAAGACGTTTGGGTGGGCGAGGAGAAATCTCAGCGTAGGCAGCATCGGCTCTCGAGCTGTCATGTCAGATAGTGACCCTGCCTGGTGCCCAGGCCAGAAACGTGACCCGCAGGTGCATGCCTGTGCCAGCTCTGCTCTCTCTCTGAGGTCGATGCCACTGCTTTCTCTGCCCGTCCAGCTGGCAAACCTGCCAGAGCCAGGAAAGACTTTCATCGGCGAAATGTGTTCTCAGTGACCTCAGGTGTGTTCCCATGATGACTGTTCCTTTCCCTAGCAGTGTACAAAGCAGCTCTTGATTAATACCTCCTCAAATCTTCTCCACAATTGCATCAGGCTCACAGATGTGCAGCAAGCCGTCTCTCTCTCCTGCATCTTCTGGGCAGCTGGAGCGACTCATTGTTTTATCAGCTCCCTGGCACTGGGCTTGACCCCCATCAGCTTCCCAGAATCACCAACCCTGGTTCAGGGAGCTCATTTGCCAGTTCTCCCGAGTGGTCATCTGGGCCCCTGACCAACCACCTCTCCTTTTCTGAACAATCTACTCCATGTTCACCGAGGACAAGGTGCCCTTTTGTCTAAAGACTGCTCCTTTGAGTGAAGATAGGAATTGGGCCTCTTTGTATGACAATATCTCATCAGCAGCCCAAGTGGGAGCCCTGAGCATCCCTGAGACATCCTCCAGGCTGGAGGTCATGACTGAGATGTTCTTCCTGAGTACTCTATCAACCCTCAGCTCATCAAGTTGCTCATCTCCTGGCATATTCACAGAATCTCAAAGCCTCGTAACACCTGCTCCGAGCCTTCTTCTCTAAGGGTCAGGACCATCTCTCCAGATCCTGGGTCCTCTTCAAAGCGGACCTCAATGAAGACAGTCTGACGTTTTAGTTGTGTTTTTTTCTCATTAGATTAATTTGTGATGACCCAATTGAGTTGCATTTTGTCATGGTTGTCCAATCCCCCTGGGCTTCCTTCACTTCCCCAGTTTCAGGCAATGGAATCAGGCCTCCTTTCTCCCCTCTGAATGTGTTTGTGCGAAATGTGTGTGAAATCTCCTTTATTAGCACCCTAGCTGATGTCTCCAATTCCCCCACCAGCTATAACAAGTTCACACTGAGAAGACAGCTCCTCCAAATTCTTAGGTCATATCTATTTCTACTATAGATTCCCTCTTGTCCTGTGAAGTATTCTTTTCATATCTTCTGTTCCTTGGGAGACGAAATTATCAGAAGGGAAATCTGAGACCATGATTGGATAGGACAATTCAGGAATCTAGTAAAAAGCCTCATCATTAGCTCTTGCAGAATGGAAGATTCTGTGATTCTGTGGGCCAAGGATTATTTCCTTATGTATGAAGATGTATTAATATAATGTAAGCAATCTCAGGATTAATTTTAATTGATATGCTGCTGCTGCTGCTAAGTCACTTCAGTCGTATCTGACTCTGTGTGACCCCACAGACGGTAGCCCACCAGGCTCCACCATCCCTGGGATTCTCCAGGCAAGAGTACTGGAGTGGGGTGCCATTGAGCATGATATTAGGTTTTAGTGCACCACGTAATGATTAGACATTTGTATATGTTGCAAAATGACCGTCACAACAAAAACACTTAACATTCATCACCCCACATACTTACAAATGTGTTTTCTTGTGATGAGAACTTTTAAGACATACTCTTTTAGCAACTTTCAAGCACGCAACTCAGTGTTATGAACTGCAGCTGCCACGCTGTACAATACATCCGAATGGCTTATTTAGTTTATAACTGGGTGTTTGTGCCTGTAATTATTTCTAACCTTTGCAACTCTCATCCGTTCTCTCTTCAAATGACTACAGACATGGAGCTGAATGTTGGGTCCTGAAGTTCTTTGTGGTTAAACAAATAGCAACCGTGTCCCGTCTCTTCCAAGCGTAACTTGGCACCAGCTTCCCTAATGTACTGTGAGATATTCAGCTTCGAGTTAAATACATACAAGTTGGTTCATGTGGTTTAGCTTTGTTCTCATGTCTCTACAAAGATTAATCTCCAGACACAGGAACCGTCCAGTCCAGTTAGCAGGAAAGATCAAATGACCTTAATTTTTGTCGAGTTGGGATCGTAACTCCATGCTTTGATGCATCCCTTTTGGTCCAAAAACAGAGCAGTAATAGAGGAAACATAAAAAGAAGAAAATAGACATTTCAGTGCTCGCAAGTGAGATAAATCTTGTTTTGTGAACCAGAAACAGCAGCACTGTGGAGCAGCGAGCAGGGCTGAAACCCTGGGTCTGCAGGCGGCAGGCTTGCAGGAAGGCAGCTGCCAGGAGTTTGGCTTGTGTAGAGCCAGCCTGCTCAGTGGCTCAGTCTTGTCCAATTCTTTGTGACCCTGTGGACCACAGCCCGCCAGGTTCCTCTTTTCATGGAATTCTCCCAGCAAGAAATATGGAGTGGGTAGCCATTCCCGTCTCCAGGGATCTTCCCCACCCAGGAATAGAACCCAGGTCTCCTGCATTGCAGGGAGCTCCTTTACCATCTGAGCCACCAGGGAAGCCAGAGTCAGGCTAAATGGTAAAGCTGGGCATGGAACAGGGTCCTCCCACCTGTGCAAGTGTAATAACATTACTAAATGCTGCCCGAGGCCACAGTCAGAGGCCAGCAGACATACAGACACAGAGCATCCCCATCAGCAGGATCTAAGCAGAAATGCTCCCCAGCACCGGGACCGGAGCTGTTGCGGTCTCCACATCTTCCCATGACTGAGACTCTGAACCACTTTTTAAAGATTTAGCTCTTAATTGAGGACCCAGAGGCACCGGCAACACAGCTAGGAGAGAGAAATAGCAAAACTACAAACATAACAAAAGTCAAACAAAAAGATTCTCTCCAAAACCAAAACCCAGACAATGTTAGATATATTAAGGCTTAGAAATATAGCCCCCCACCAAAGTCAATATTTGCCACAATGATTTACTCTAGATGAAAAATTCTTCTATAAAAAGACTAAAAGTACTTAAGAATAACTGTATTTAGTGTGCTCAGAAAGATATTGCTGCTTAGTTGCTAAGTCACGTCTGCATCTCTGTGACCACATGGACTGTAGCCCACCAGGCTCCTCTGTCCATGGGATTTCCTAGGCAAGAATACTGGAGTGGGGTGCCATTTCCTTCTCCAAGGGATTTTCCTACCCAGGGATTGAACCCATGTATCCTGGATTGGCAAGTGGGTTCTTTACTTCTGAGCCACCAAAGAAGCCCATTTATCAAAAAAATAAATGAAAATATATAATTTTCATTAAAAATTTAAAAATTTGATTTTTAAAATATAAAAAGAAAGAAACAGTAATAAATAAGTATAAAAATGAACCAATAACTAATCTTAGAAATGAATAATATAATCAATAAAATTGAAATTTTAATAGATTAATCAATCCTATATTAGATGCAGTCAAGAAGAAATACATGACTGAACTTTGGAATTCCAAGGAAATTCAAGAAAGATATATAATTAAGGTTCAACTCTTAAAAGGAATTCCAGAAGGAATGGTGCGGCAACAGTGTATAAAATACTAATAACTATTAATAATAACAACTGTTACTAGTATTATATACACTGAGCAGGGGAAAAACCCATATTTAAAGTACTCATAGTGGAAATGCAGATCAGGAATAAAGACGGTACCTTTAACACCACAAAAGAAAGAAAAATTAACTGAAACATCATTAGATTGAGAATGAAATTCTCATCAACAAGAGATGTTAGAAGACAATGGATGATAGTTTCAAAATGCTGCAGTGATAAAGCGAATGTCAACCTCGGATTTTATACTCGGCTAAAGATCATTCACCCCACTCCAGTACTCTTGCCTGGAAAATCCCATGGATGGAGGAGCCTGGTGGGCTGCAGTCCATGGGATCACTAAGAGTCGGACACGACTGAGCAACTTCACTTTCACTTTTCACTTTCATGCATTGGAGAAGGAAATGGCAACCCACTCCGGTATTCTTACCTGGAGAATCCCAGGGATGGGGGAGCCTGGTGGGCTGCCGTCTATGGGGTCGCACAGAGTCGGACACAACTGAAGCGACTTAGTAGTAGTAGTAGTAAAGGTCATTCAAAGTGTGAGTCTGTTTGTTTAAATTTTTCTTTCCCTCCGCTTCTCACCATGACTAGACTTTGGGTAAACCGTACCTCCCCATCCACTGACGGCAGGCCTGGACAGACGATTTTCTGCAGCCAGTGGAAACTGGGAGAGTGTGAGATCCCACAGTTCTGAGCCAAACCTGTAAGAAACACGGTGTGTCTCTCTGGATCACCTGCATCCATCATGAGATGAGCGTGAGGCCACTACCTTCCGTCCAGAGTAACAGCGAGGAAACGGTCACGTCCTGGAAGGAGCCAGCCGGGACGAGCTTGCAGGACTGTCGTATCTGCAGGAATTCTGAAATCACTTGTCAAATATAACCATCATAAAGAAAATAAAGTATATAACTTACTGTTAAACCATATTAAAAACAAAGACAGCAAGTATTCAAAACTTAACAGTTTCCAATTATTTTTCCACTTCTTACCGCTCTCTCTGCTCTGGGTTCTGTGCAACCCGGGCACCCAGGTGGTGGGCATGCTCTCTAACCCAGTGCTTCTGAGACTCTCTCTCAAGCCTGTTTGGTCTGGCAAGTTGGTAGCTTCAGAGCAGGAGTAAGTCACAGTGGGAGCATTTACACTACAGAAATTGGCAAGCACTAAAACTCAGGGCTTTAGTTATTGCTGCTTTGCTGATTTCCGTGACAAGAGAGTGAGGGATAAAAATGTTAACAATACAGATTAGACAAAAAGATGTTTTATCTGTAGTTGTTACATTTTAAACAGAACAATAATGGAAAAAATATTCTTCCAGTATCCAAAACTATTATCTAGCTCAGCTAAGAAGTTACTTACATGATAGTTTTAATTGAGAGCAAATAATATACAATTCCTGGTTTTTCTTTTTTGCCCCTTTTCACAGAAGCCAGCCTACTATGTCAAAACATTTCTAAAGTTAACTGAGAAGCACATAACATTTCCATGTAAACATTTCTGTTATTTTTGCTCTAAGACAGATTTGAAACCTGGATGACCAAGGAAGATGCTGCTCAGAGGGCTCCCTAGGACCACCCTGAGTGCTGGGCAGGTGATGGAGCTTGGCTGGGACCTGGCATCAAACTGCCATTTACATCAGAGACTCAGAGACCGTCTGAGCTGAGGGTGCCCAGGGAGGTCATCTGGTCACCTTCCCTTGGTCCTGGAGGTTCTCAGGCCTGAGCGGGGAAGGCCTTCCCCAGACACTGGTAGAACTCCAGTGTTGATGGTGTGGATAGCCGAGCGCCTGCAGCGTGTTACCTCTCAGGCCTGGGACCTCATCTCCTGAGATGCCCATGGCTTCTTGCTCAAGGAACAAACAATGAGCCAACCGAGGGTCGGGCGCCACATCCTGCCGTCTGTGCCGTAAAACCTGCTGACCCTGGACTGCAGCCCGGAATCCGAACGCTGCCGATCTCAGAGTGCAGCTGCACTCAGCCATAGTAGAGTAGATGGTTAATTAGGAAAGTGAGACTCTGAGAACCAGGCAGGGCCGCCTTCAGAGGAGGCGACAGAAAAGGAGGGCAGAGAGCCTTAAAATGAATGGCTTGCTCTTCAGGAAGAGTCTGCAGTCAGCAGTCCCTGGAGAGCAGGGAGGTGCAGTGGGAACACAGCCAGGGGGCCCAGGACTCCTGCAGAGGGGGCCCACGGTCGGCGTGGGCCGGGCCTGCCCACCTGGGCTCCCTGCCATGAGAATCACGTGCAGACAGGAGAGGCGACTTCTGTGAGGAGACTGTCACCACACTGTCCCTCTGCCGAGCCCGGGGCCCTGCCACACACCCTTCACTCGTCACTGCCCAGCCGGCCAGCGGAACGCACAATGCCTCTTAGAAGCCTCCCTGCATCACAAGTCGTTCAAGGCCAGGAAAGTTCTTTTCAGACCTTCCCAGACTCATTTGGAAACAAACATGTAAGCGGGCAAAATGCAAATGAGACTCCCGAAACGTCTCTCAGCAGCACTTAGTTTTGAGGTTACGAGCTCTGCAGTTTTTAGGGTTCTAGGGGGAATTAGCTGGAATGTTTCTGGCATTAATTCTATGAGGCCAAAGGGAAATCTTCCATTACTGGAGGAAGGGCAGGCGGCTGCCGGGACCCACGCTTCACAGAGCACCAGGCTGGGGAGGAGGGCGGAGACCCCAGCAGACAGGCCAGGCCCAGGCAGCAGAAAGCGCGGAGCCAGGCTGCCGGCTCCACTCGGACGACCCGGCTCCAGGGAGCCGACTCCCTGTCGCTGGTCAAGCTCACCTGGTCCGTGACTTGGCTCCTGGCTCCAAGGGCTTTTTAGGGCTTGATGGCCCAGAAGCCTTTCACCTCCTTCCAAGGTTGAGGCTTCAGGCAGGGAGGGTGGTCCTGCCAGGGCCCTCGGTGGCCACACCCTGAGCCATGCCCAGGCTATGGGGACCTGGGGACACAGTTCATCCTGGCCAGCTGCACTGACCCCTCCCAGGAACACAATTGGGCAGGACCTGCAAACCCAGCCCCCAGGGCAGGCCTGACCCCTGTTCCCTGACGGAGCTGAGGTTTATTTTCATCTAATCCCTCAGCCCGTTTTCTTTTTATGATCAGAGATTTATGTTACAGAAAAGAAAAACAATCCCAGCAGAAACAGCCAACGGGAGAGAAGGTGGCGGTGAGAGGACCCGCGAGACCCAGACAGACCCCGAGCCGACGGGAGGCTCAGGCCCTCAGGAACAGAGCGTCCGGAGGCGAAGCTCGGAGAGTCTTCGAGCAGCCCCGCTCCAGAGCTGGAGACTTGAAGACTGATACAAGAGGAGACTGAAGAGACTGAAGGCTGATACAAGCTGTCTGGAGAAAGCTCATACCATCACAGTCGCCACATCCAACTAATTTCGGTCGACCACAGCACTAGTGAATCCCAAGACTGAGTGCTTACAGAATTCATTTTTGCATTTTCTCCAACTGGGGAAGGGCTGAGCTTCAAGGTCTCTGCAGATCCGGGCACTGGGTTTGCTTAGTCCTCTGCTACTTGTCTCTCTAGGGATGCCAGGAGGCTTTACTCTCCCCTCCCCTTGCCAGGCTGACAGCCCAGAACCCAGTGCAGCAGAGTCCCTGGGCCACCCTTTGTGACAGTGGCTGCATGTGGAAATGTGTGCGTGACATTTTCTTATGACCTACTCAGAGGGACGGGGCGGGGACAGCGGGGAGATAGAGGCCCAGGACAGGGCTGGGACAGCGGGGAGACAGAGGCCCAGCTCTGACAGCCTGCCTGTTCTAGGTGGGTTCAGCACTTAGCAACGTGGGCATCTTGGCATCTAAGGCAAGACAGTGCTGACGGCCAAATGGCAGATCTTGTAACGTCTCTCATCTGTTTCCTTATAAAGAGCAGTAATCACAGAAGTTTCATCATGGGGTCACAGGGATGGCCACATAAAGTAACCCGGGTGGAACATCGCCTAGGATCTGCCCTGCAGCCAGAAAACAGGCCTGGCCCTGCCATGTGCCTCCTCGGGGGACAGAGCTTCTTCCTCCCAGAATCTGACCATTTCTTGGGCTCTTTTCCCCCAAGGAAGCAGCTGTAATCCACGGCATCACATTAAACTGCATTCAAATATTCCCCAAGCTTTGATTACAGCCGACCAGCAGGCCTTTTCTCCAGATGGGACTGGGGAAGAAAAGGATGCTGGCTGAGCGACCCTAGCAGCCAGCTGTTCACGCAGATGTAAGTGATTAGATCCGTCATGTCTGTGGATTCCAGGTTTATTCAAATTCACTACTGACTCCAGTCAAAATGCATTTGGTCAGCCCAGCCCCTCGGTGGGAATTGTTCCACTCATATACATTTCGTCAGTATAACGCTGCTCTCCACTCAAGCTCAGAGAGAGTAAACACAAGTTGAAAGTCATGCCTGGAACCTCCCTTGTGGTCTGGTGGCTAAGACTCCACACTCCCAACGCAGGGGGCCTGGATTCAACCCTTGGCGGGGAACTAGATCCCACATGCCACAACCAAAGAAAATACAAACAAGCAAACAAAAGACGCCACATAAATAAATAAACATAAAATGAAAAAGAAAGACAGCAATGCCTGTTAAGGTCACTTTCATGGAGGCCATTCTATGTACTGGGCACTGGGCTCAAGCCTTCCTGGGGATGATCCGGCTTCATCTCCACACAAATCTACCAGGTAGATGCTGGCATCAGGGGCACACTGTGACGGGCCTTGAATGCCTGGCTGAGGGTCATGGGGCTTGTTGGCAGGTGATGGAGTCTTGGAATATGTCGCCTGGATGAGCAGGAGACTTTAACAATGACAAAGGACATCCGGCAAGTTCCTCGTGGTGGTAAAAGGCTAGTGGTCACTGCGTGTCCAGGGAGTAGGTTATATTCTCCCCTACTTCCACTTGCCTGTTTGTGCTAAAAGTTTATGGGTGTAATAAATGCCTGGTGAAATCTCTGGCTCTGTGTATAACACATTCACAGATGAAAGATGGGCCCACAAAGTGCTACCATGAACCCCCAGGGACCTGTCTCTAAATGTTCCAGTAAAAACCCGAATTGTAAGCAGCATCTATAAAGAGCACAAAGATTTACTTCTTAAAAGAAAAATTAAAGATGATCACTTTCCCACTGCATATTCTCGGGTGACTTATCAAAATCAGTTTATTATCAGTTCAGTTCAGTTCAGTCGCTCAGTCGTATCCAACTCTTCGTGACCCCACGGACTGCAGCATGCCAGGCCTCCCTGTCCATCATCAGCTCCTGGGGTTTACTCAAACTCATGCCCATCAAGTCAGTGATGCTATCCAACCATCTCATCCTCTGTCGTCCCCTTCTCCTCCTGCCTTCAATCTTTCCCAGCATCAGGGTCTTTTCCAGTGAGTCAGTTCTTCCCATCAAGTGGTCAAAATATTGGAGCTTCAGCTTCAGCATCAGTCCTCCCAATGAACACTCAGGACTGATCTCCTTTAGGATGGACTGATTCAATCTCCTTGAAGTCCAAGGGACTCTCAAGAGTCTTCTCCAACACCACAGTTCAAAAGCATCAGTTCTTCAGTGTTCAGCTTTCTTTATAGTCCAACTCTCACATCCATACATGACTGTTGCAAAAAACATAGCTTTGACTAGATGGACTTTTGTTGGCCAAGTAATGTCTCGGCTTTTTAATATGCTGTCTAGGTTGGTCATAGCTTTTCTTCCAAGGAGCAAGCATCTTTTAATTTCAAAGCTGCAGTCACCACCTGCAGTGATTTTGGAGCCCAGATGAATAAAGTCAGCCACTATCTCCATTGTTTCCCCATCTATTTGCCATGAAGCGATTCCAAACGGTATGTAAAGGCAGTTAACTGTGCGCCTGGGTTTGTTTCTGGGCTCTCTCCTGTCCTACTGGTTGGTTTGTCTGTGTTCACGTGACTCTTCTGACCTCTCCAACAAATGGTGCTGAAGACCAGAGTGCTACATACAGAAGGATGTCATTGGAGGCTTACACTGCGTCACTCGCAAAAATCACCTCAAACGGACTGAAGGCTTGAGCATAAACGGCCTGATCTGTAAGACTCTCAGAAGAAAATGCAGGAGAAAAGCTTCTTGACGTTCATCTCAGCGACGAAGTCACACGTGCGGCACCAAAAGCACAGGCGACAGAAGCGAAAACAGACGCGCGCGAGTCCAGCCGCCTGCGACGCTCCTGCCCAGCGCAGGGCGCAGCCTGCAAACGGAGAGGACACCCAGCTCATTCTTCAAACAACGTCAGGGGATCTGACCCTCCGCTTTAGAGCCCGTGAGGCCCTGGCCAGCGCTGAAGGCCTCGGGAGATCCCAGCTTCTGGGCGCAGCTCAGGGTGCCCAGTCACACCATGCCCCCCAGCAGCGGTCAGGGGAGTCCGCTGCCGTGGGCAGGTCAGAGAAAAGGGGACCCGCCTGTGTCACCCGCGTGCGTCCTGCACGTTCCCAGCGCCCCGTCAGGCAGCACTCGTGACCTTCGATCCATTCCTGGGACCGGGGCGTATGATTCCTCAAGTGTGTAGCAATAAAATATACAAACATCTCAAACACAAGCAAATAACACACGTGATGAAAAGTATCCTCAGCAAGGCAGCTCCATCCCATAAGCTACTCAACCACCAGGACCTGAACAATGTGACCGTGTGGCACATCAGAAAACAAATTTAATTCTGTGCAAAACTTGCTTAGTTGTATACTTCAAATTCTTAAAATACATAAAAAAAAAATATTTGCCACCTCTTCCTTCCTCTGAAAATGCCAAACTACCCGGATTTACGTTGCTCAGGCAACCTTCCTGAAACCTCGTTCAACTTCACAGTAAGACACTGGACTCCCACAGTCTGCCGCCACTCACTGTCCTGCGGTTTTACCTGATCTGTGGGGCGGCTGTGTGTTAGAAAAGACAGCTTTTTAAGAGAAGACATTAACATAAGAGAAGACATTATCGAATTTTTTCAGCGTTCCATTAAAATCTATCTTGCAAAAGTGGTATTTAGAGGGGCTTCCTGCTGGTCCAGTGGCTAAGACTCCTCACTCCCAGTGAAGGGGGCCTGAGTTCAGTCCCTGGTCAGGGAACTATACCCCACGTGCCACAGCTAAAGATTCCACATGCTGCAACTGAGACCCGGCAGAGCCAAAGGAAATAAATCAATTAATTAAAATGTTTTTATAGATAGTCTTTAGAAGATTTGGAAACAATATCCATGATACAGTCATATACTATATCTGAGTTAAATTGTACATTTTAAATGTACAATTCCATTCAATGTGTTACAATTTGTTCAGTTATTCACTTATTGCAATCTGGGGTGTTTTGATTGACACAGGTAATCTTTGAAATAAACTTTGTTTAGCTGACAAAAGCTTTGGACAAAACTTTGACAAAAACTTCATTCTCAAATATTTTCTCTTGACACCCATTAATTAAAAAGTAAGTGACACTAAGATGTCAAAATATGTATCCTTTTAGAGTAAAGTAGTATTACAATCAGAGGCAGATATATAACCTCAAAGCCTTTCACTAATAAGAATAATAAATCTTTCACTACTAAATGAGACAAAATAAAAATCAGATTTTTCTACAGAGCTAGCAAAGAGGAGCAGAAACAGGAAACTTATGACCAGAATTTCTGAGATTTTGGAGCTCTCTGTAGGAAGTGAGAGAACTGAGGCGGCTTCCACACCTGGCGAAGGTGTCCAGGTGGAGCAACTTGGCAGAGGTGAGGGGCATCAGTGGGCCTGAAGGATCGTGTGGGCACAGGGCTGGGCTGGAGTCTGCAAGAAAGAACCCGAGGCAAGGGCAGAGCACTCTGTCCAGTGAGCCCCTCAGCCACTTCTCCCCAAGTTTTGCCAAAAACAGCAGTGGAGGAGATGCTGGTCAGAACATTTTAGAGCTTTTTCTGTTGTCGAAGTGTCTGGATGCCATGGCTCTCTTGGAGTTGTAACCAAAGCTGAGCCAAAAATACCTGTCTCCCTCTAGGTCACGTACTGACAACATCCAGAAAGTGTACGGCATTTGGGTGATCACAACTGAACCTGATCTGATTAAAGCAGTGACTCTGAGCCAGCTCAGCTAGACTCTGGGAAATCTGAAAAAATCAGCCTAGCCCCATCTGGGATGGGAATGAAGCACAATCAAGGTATACTTAAGGCTCTACTATTCTTTCATAAACAATGTCCAGAATCAAATGAAAAACTACCAGATGCGCAAGGAAGCAAAAGATGTTACCCATGATCCAGTGAGACACAGTGAACAGAAGCGTGTTCTCGGCTCATCCCACTGTTAGAACCGGCAAACCAGGCCTCCAAACCAACCAGTACAAATGTGACAAACACAGCCTCGAGCCAGGTGACCAAGGTTAACACGGGCCGTGATAAGTTCCGTGGAGAGCTCGGACCCCTGGTGTGCTGTGATGAGAAGGGCACTTTACCCCTGCAGTCCTCCCCCCAAAGACACTACCCAGCCCACTTGTTAGAGAAGCAGGTCTCAGTTGAGGGAACTCTGCAGAATGCCTGACCAGCACTCTGCTCAGAGTCAAGGTCCTCGAGAACCAAGAAAGT
>NW_011495018.1:941521-947495 GCF_000754665.1 Bison bison bison | reverse complement strand
CCCCAGCCAAGAGGAGCCTAAGGAGACATGAGACTGAATGTGACATGATGTCCTGCTTGGGGTCCTGGGCGAGAGCCTGGGGCAGAAAAAGGACATCAGAAGTATGGAAAGAGCATGGAGTTAGTCAACATATCAACACTGGCTTACTGATATTGTCTAACCCATCAAACCACAGCAAGAAGTTAGTAACTGGAGAAACAGCACATGAGGTAACAGGGGACTGCCTCCCCCGCTTCTGCAGTCACTCTACAGATCTAAACACCTTCCAAAAGTAAGAACATTGCTGGAAAAAGTGAACGTAGAATCAACAATGCTGAGGAACATTGAGAGGTCCACGTTACGTGTGATTAAATTCTCGGAAGAAGAAAAGATGGAGCATGGGGCAGAGAGAAAGATCTGAAAGGTTCTGGCTGGAAATCGTCCAAATTTGATGAAAATAAAAAGGAACCCACAAGTTCAAAGAGCATAATAAATGCCAAATGTGCAAACTCTGGGAGATAGTGAAGGACAGGGAAGCCTGGCATGCTGCAGTCCATGGGTCGCAAAGAGTCAGACATAACTTAGTGACTGAACAACAGCAGATGATAAATTCAAAGAAAAACAACTAGACACATCCTAGTCAAACTGATGAAGAGCAAATAAAGAAAGAATCTAAAAAGTCAGTGAGAAATGCACATTATTTCAGGGGGACGATGGGAAGGATGACGACTTCTCCTAAGAAAACACCAGGAGGACAGCAAAGCTATACTGAAAACCCAGAGCTGAAAATAAATCCTGCCAAGGTAGAACTCCATGCTCAGAGAAGAAGAAGGAGGAAGAGGAGGAGAAGGAGGAGAAACCAAAGAGAAGGAGGAGAAAGAGGAGGAGGAGCGACAGAGACGTTTCCAGTAAATGAGACGGGCGATTCTGTAGCCGACAGATTAGCAACATAAGGACAAGATGCAGAGGGAAGCTCTGAGCCTTAAAGGAGAGAGCAGCAGATGGGACCTGGGGTCTGCAGGCAGGAAGGAAGAGCATCAGAGTATAAATACGTGGTGACAATATTTTTCTCTTTTCTTAATTACTTTGAAGATAAACAACTGTTTGCAAATTGCTAATGATGACTGTCAGGTTTATAATTGAAGTAAAATAAAGACAACAGCAACAATCACTAAGGCTAAGTGGGAACAGAAATACAGGAGGCCTCCTGTTGTGGGATTCTTACGTTCCTCCCTTGTGACGTGTCGTAACATCAACTCACCACTGATCACTAGTTACGGCTCCATGTTATATCCTTACAGCAACAGCGCAGATTTAAAAAGACTGGCGTAGAGTCAGAATACATAAAACGGAATAGTACAAAAATCATTGAATAATCCAAAGCAAGGCAGAGGAATGGACAAAAAGCAGACAGGCTAAATGAGAGAAGCTAACGGACCAGCAGACCTAAAGCCAACCACGTCAAAAGCTACAGAAGGTGCAAATGCTTACAAACTCCAAATAAAAGACTGAAACGGTCAGAATGCTTTTTTTTTTTTTTTTCCCAAAAAAACACAGAATCCAGCCAAATCCTGCGAACCTGGACAGACTGTGAGGGAGAGAAAGACGGCAGGCTGAGCACAGAGCCCCTCACAGCGTTTCAACAAGAGCGAGGCTGAGCTCCAGGCAGCGATCCTGGGCACCGGGGGCATTTCCTAAGTGAAGGGGGCAGTGCCAGGCTGGCCCTGTCCTGCCCCCAAGGTCCCCTCCCGTGGAAGTCCCCGACAAAACAGGTGGCCAAAGGCGGCCTCTGTGGACTGGGACGTTTCCACTGATGTTTGTTGAACAGAAAGGCGCCACCTCGCCAGCACCCCTAAGCAGCTGCTTCCCTGGGCTGCCGTTCCCCCAGAGCCACCCCAGCCGCCCTCATCTCCCCAGAGGGCCCCTCCTTCCAGCCCAGGAGCCTGCAGCCTGGAGGCTTCCCCAGGGCCGGTGTCCCAGGCCTGGACCCCTGGGCCAGACCGAGGGCTCGGGGAATCCCAGCTAAGGAGCTGGGGTCATGGGGCCACTGTGTGCTGAGAGCCAGGGGTGGACAGCACCCCTCCTGCTGACCATAGGGGTCCCCCCAGAGCCAGGGTGAGCCTCGGACCCGAGCCCCACCATGCCCCCTCGATAGCCGCCAAACCCTGTGACAATGTGGCTGCTGCAGAGGCCTGCTGCCAGCTGGCTCCCCGCATCCCCGCCCGGCCCCCGTTGGCCACTTTGTCTTGATCACTGGAGCCAGGGAGTCATTTAAAGACAGCGGGTGCGTTGATGGCCTTTCTCAACCAAGGGAAACGCTCCGCTATTACCGAGACTCAGCCAGGGGCAGTCTGCAGGTGCAGAGAAAATAGCCCACCCGCCTCCGCTCTCCGCTTGGCCCAGCCGTTCCACCAGTTATTGGAGCCAAGGCGACAATTTCACAGTAACCAGGACAAACGGGTGTCCGTCACCCGGAATCCAATCTTCTTCTTCTCCACGCTGCGGAGTGAGTGGATGGGCTTCAAACAGGGAAGGAAAAAAAAATTGCTGGGTCTTTTCTGTAAATTGTCCAAGTATAAACTTTCTTTAAGAAAAACATCTGATTCCAGCAAGCAAGCCAGCCTGGTATAAACAGAGACAAGTTCAAACCCTGAGTCTTTGAGCTGGGAGCCTTGAAGACATCCTCCCACAAGAACCCATTAGGGACGAGTGTGCTGGGCCAGAGCAGGGGCCTCGCCCCAGACGCCCCAGGGGTTGCATGACTCAGGAGTGGCCCCCAGGCCCCTGCCCCCTCCCGGCCCGAACCCCAGGGTCCTGGGCAGGTGGCGCTATGCAGTCCTCCGCCCCCAGTGGGCAGCGCTGTGAGACACTGCGGTCCATGCCCCTCTTTCGCAGGAACAGCTCTGTGTCCCGATCCTCCCCACCGCCCTCCTGTCCAGGCCCTTCCTGCTGGCACAGGGCTCTCAGACGCCGGCGGGGCACCCTTCTCCTAGAGCCTGCAGGCCTCACGCTGACCCCTCTAACCAGAACCTGCCCTCCTCCCACCCCAAGCCCCCAGTGGACGGCAGAGCAGACTGCCCTGGCCATCTGCTCTTGACACCCCAACTCCACGCCCTGGGCCTGGACTCCCCATCAACAGGGCCATCCAAAGGCCTGTGAGGTCTCTCGTCTTGGAGCCGCTTGTGTCTCCAACTCAAAACGCCCAAGTGGACCTTCCTGTTTCCTCTGCACTCATCACCCTCCGGGCCCATGGGCGGGGTCCTGCCGTTCCCCTGTGGTCACTCCTGGCTGTCCTGCATCCCCCAGACTCCCTGCCAGCCCATCTGGGAGCATCCGGCTCCCGCTCCCCGCTTCCTCCCCGTGGAGCAGTCCCTCCTCTCTCCTCTGGGCTGTGCCTATGACCCAGCACAGCATCCCAGCGCCAGCCTTATGTGATGCCTAGCCTTGCATCCCTGCTGCCTGCCCCAGCTGTGCCCATCAGGCGGTGTCCTCCTCCCAGGCCACCGTGACCTCATCCTTCGGAGCCTCTTCCTCCTCCATCCCTGCGGGGAGCATGGCTCCCTGTGTCCTGTGGATGAGCGGCCTCGACTCCAGTCCCTGGGCCTCCAGATCCATGAGAATCCACCTCTGGTGTGTTAAGCCTCAGCTTGCGTTCCTTGGTCATGTCAGCTGCAGGGACCCGTCCGCCACCCCTGGACTGTCTGCAGAGGCAGAGCATGTACCCAGCCTTGGCTGCACCAGGGTCCCTCCTTCTCTGTGCTTGTGTGAGTCCCGCCCCCCGCCCAACATTAAAGTCCCGCTGGCCCTCTCCCAGCCTCTGGTCAGGTGCAGGGGCTTCTGTGTCCCCCCCTCCAACCTGGGAGCCACCGAGGGCCAGGTGCCCACCAGGGCATCCTAGCAGACCTGAGTGAGGGCATCTTTTTGTAGGACGGGTCACGTCCTACAATTACCACCATAAGGACCAGAGACGGAGGCCCTGGCATCGCAGGGAGGCCCACAGCTGAGAACCGGGGAGACAAGACTATCCCTGCCTCACATCCACGCCACGGTGATGAAAGGGCCACCTCCCCAGGCCTGATCCTGCCACACCTAACGGGAGAGGAAAGGCAGTGTCAGAACCGGATTCCCAGGAGAAGATGACGTTTTCACGCTATCACGACAATTCAGAAACACTCCGAGTTACCTTGGAGAATGACATGAATAAATTTACTGCCTCAAAACACAGCCTTAGTCGTTTACTGCCCGCTGCTGCCCTCCGCAGCCTTGCACACGACGGGCTGGGATCCCCCCCAAGCCGCGAGCTCCAGTTCGAGGTTGCCCAGTGAGTCGATGCCATGACCACTTTGTCTCACATGGGGAATTTATTGAGACTATCAGAACAGCGATTGCCTTTCATAATCCGATCAATGAAAACCCACCGGGTGAGAGACAGTGTTTTAAAAAGTAATTGTTTAAATGAACTTGATATTTTTATTGCAAAAATATATCACAACACGCTTCAAGGTTGAATTTTAGTTCAGTAACCACAAACCATGATTCAGATGATTCATGGAGAAGCTAATGACAAACACTGTTGTGTTTTAAATAATCTAATAAAACAACTATTTACATAGGGGAGGATGCTGGTCGGGTGTACACACACAAAGTAATATGTTGATTCACGGTGAGGAAATTAGTTAAATTCTGTCCAACTTTGCTTTTCTTTCCAAACGTGATGCCAGCGGCATCATTCACCTCTACTCCTGGCTTCCTGGCTGGTTTGTTCACAGCCTACAATCCGGGGCCAAAACACAGGCTGCAGTACAGATGCAGTCCCTGCCTTGGAGGAGCTGTTCCTGTCCCTGGTCTCACCTGGGCAGGTAGGCAGTCCTTTGGGTCTTACCTTCAGAACCAGGATCGTTTCCCTGGGGAGGTTCAGCTACGGCGTCCCGGGTTCACCCAGCAGGGACTCCTGCAGGGCAGTGCGGCCACAGGAGGGCAGTGAGGGGTGGCGCGGGCTCAGGGACCCCATTCCCCTTCCTGGTCTGGAGCCAGGTGCCTGAAGGGGCCTGGGGTCAGGAAGCTGTCCACACTGGGGCCTGGTCTTACTGGCACTGGTGACTTGCCCGTGCCTCAACCCACGGCCTCTCGCAGTCAGCCAGTTCTCTCACACCTCCTCCAGGGAGCCACAGGGTTGCTAGGAAACACCATGAAAGCAGGCGGCTGCATGGATGCCCAGAGTCCAGGGTGGGGGCTCTTTGCTTCACTGACAACAGCCCGTGCACCTCACGCCCTGCTCTCCTGTAGGTGCAAACCTGCCCGGGGCTGCCCAGGTCACCCTGTCAGCTGGTTTTGCAAGACTGTAAACACCCCTGGGAAAGATTGAAGGCAGGAGGAGAAGGGGATGACAGAGGATGAGGTATCACTGACTCAATGGTATCACTGACTCAGTGATATCACCGACTCAATGGACATGAGTTTGAGCAAGCTCCGGGAGTTGGTGATGGACAGGGAGGCCTGGCGTGCTGCAGTCCCTGGGGTCACAAAGAGTCGGACACGACTGAGCGACTGAACTGAAAACACCCCGGCACAGACGGGCCCAATAAGTGTTACAGAAAGAATAACAGGTGGGATTGGGGGTAGACAGCTCGCCCAGGGTTAAAGGGGTCCAGACCGCCTCGGGGGGCAGAGCCTCTGGCTCCCGTGAGTCCAGTGTCCAGGCGGGGACTGCGGGCAGGCTTAGGACCCGTGGTCACGAGAGGTGGGAGGCGGCAGGGACGCCCAGGGCACCTGTGGACGGGACGGCCGGAGCCCGGCGGGGCCCGGCATTTAGAAGACGAGCCTCCAGCCCGGGCGCTGCTCGCTCACTGCCCGGCGCCCCGTTCCTGCGCCGGAGCTTCCTCGAGGTAAACAGGGTGCTGCCAGCTCCAAGGGGTCGCTGCGAGGGCAGACGGGGACACTCAGGACACAGCCAGTCGGGTCCTGCAACACAGGGCGGGGGCGGGGAGGCGGCCGG
>NW_011495018.1:928652-941421 GCF_000754665.1 Bison bison bison | reverse complement strand
GCCAGCCCCTCCCCTTAACCGCCCCCTCACCGAGCTCACGCCCACCTGCTCTTCTCCGCTCTCCTTTCCGGTAGTGACGTCTCGTGTCTGATGTTCACAGGGCTTTATTTCGTTTGGATCCTTGAACGTGGAGCCCCACACCCCCATTTTATTCCCACCTCTGCCAATCAGGAAATCCTCCCTACAGAAAACTGTCCCACCGCTACCCCGGCTTCCCATCCCAGGATCTTGGTCTGTAGTTATTTATTTCACCCAGCACTTATCTGACACAAGAAATATCTCTTATTTAAGATAAAGAAAAAAACTGCTTGTAAACATGTTTCTTATGCCAAACACCTAAAATTGGATTGTTTTTGCCTGAAATTGGATTGTTGAGAGCACCGCAACAGGACAGAAAGCGCTGATGGAGGAGCGTGAGCAGGGAGATGGAGGTGGGACGTGCTTAGTCAAGGAGGGCCTGCTCCCACCTGCCTCCTGCAAATCCCATAAAATATGCTGAAACCAGGCAAAATAATAGTGTTCCTGTGCGCGAACAGACTACAAAAATAAGAATGAAAAAATGCATTAGCAATGGTGTGTGTGTGTGTTAGTCGTTCAGTCGTGTCTGACTCGTTGCAACCCCACGGACTGTGGCCCACCAGTCTCCTCTGTCCATGGGATTCTCCAGGCAAGAATACTAGAGTGGGTTGCCATTTCCTTCTCCAATTAGCAATGGTAGTAAATAGTAAACTAGATACATATATATTTATAGAAGTATGTTGTTTTTAATTACATAAAAAATTAAAATTTCAAAATGTCAAATTTGGATGATTTATTCAATATATTTTGTTCTGTGAATCAACTGTTAACTATGAAAATATGAGTACATATTATCAGTGTTAGAAAAACACTCAGATATACTAAGAAGACTGTTTAAAGCTATACAATGTGATGTACTTTTTCCTCCTTTTCATAATGCTTAGAAGGATATAAACCAGACATCAGCAGTGATTATGGTGGGGGGATTCCTTACTCTCTTTGCTTTTGTATGAATTTTCAATATTAAACATGTATCTCTTTTGTAATTAAAAATAGTTTAAAATGAGTAAGACCAAACTACTCAGGCTATAAAAGTTTATAGTAGGAAACACTAATATATAAGAAATAATGTGCTGTTGCATCCAAAATTTTGTCTAGTTTTGCAATTATTTATGGCTCTGGTCTAGTGTATGATGTTTGCATGGTTTTACTTTGTTTGGATCCTTGAGCAAAAGGGACAGAAATCATGAGATTCCAGAAACTCAAGACCACAGCAGAGCTGTCTGCAGCCAAGACCTAACCAGCATCACATAAGCTCATCAAGGCTTTCAGTTAATAATTTTAAAAAGCAGTCCTCATTGCTAAGAGGAAAACCAAATGGACAAGCAGGAC
The DNA here is from genome assembly GCF_000754665.1 of Bison bison bison. NCBI lineage: Eukaryota > Metazoa > Chordata > Mammalia > Artiodactyla > Bovidae > Bison > Bison bison. The sequence continues at coordinate 940,011 of NW_011495018.1, read as the reverse complement.
CCCAGGCTGGACACACAGTGCGCGCTCTGTTTTGGGGACGGGAGCGGGTTGTTCCGTGCGTGTGGGAGCACGTCTGTCTACACTGACACCACACAGCCTCCCTGACTCACAAAGCCGGGGTCCAGGGGTCCCACCACGTCCACACGGCCCCCTGCTCCAAGCCCACCCATAAGAGTATCAGATGAGACTTCACCTTGTCCTCCGCGGGGGTCTCCACTGGGTCAGGACAGCTCCTCACTCTGGGAGGACCCTGCAGACAAGTTTCATCATCCATCCACAGGCTGCCTGCAGAGTGGCCCTAGAGGCCTAGGGCAGGGTCGTCCTGCCCCCCAGGGATCCTGGACCCCTGCTTCCGAGGTGGCAGGGCTAGGGGGAAGTCCTTTCTTTACCGCCTGGGAGCCTGCTCAGACATCCTCATCGGGCGCAGCTGGGCCGCCGTCACTCTGCCTCAAGCCTGAGGGAGGAGGAGCTGTCCCTCAGAGGAAGGGTCTGTATCCAACCCCAGGACTGCAGCAGACAAGTGTGCTGCTCTAGAGGGCAGAGCTGAAAACTCGGCTCCTCCTGGAAGCCGCACGGGACAGGAGTGTCCCTGGGCACACGAGAACGTTCTGCAAGAGTGAAAACAATTCTGTTATTAAAAACAGTAACAGCAGCTTCCTCTTCTGAGAAATGGGAATTGCACAGACCTGCCCCAAGTCGCTGAAGGCTCCAGGGCCACCATGAAAAACTGACTGATGTTTGGGCAAAGCACTTGTGCTAAAAATGCCAAGTCGTGGTCATAATAAGATAGAAAATGCCAGCAAATATATGCACCCATTCATTCAGCAAAGGTGTGAAGGTGCACCTGGCGTCTGGAACTAGAATCTTCTGGCTCACTCAGACTTGTCTAAGGACACACTCTCCTCTGCTGAATCCAAGTCAAGCATTGCTCCTGGGAAGGAACATGATTTTTATTTTCCTGGAGGATGGAGATCTTCAGAAACCATAAACGACTGACCCCCTTAGAAGCAAGACTTCACTGATTAGTGGTTAAACTTTCACTCATCCTCAACGTAGTTTGAAAATGACGCATAGCCCAGCTGTCAGCGAATGCAGTCAAAGGAGTCAGGTTTGCAAAGAGGTAGAAACTCACAGTGCAGGATGACACAGGTTCCTAGGAGGAGACACAATGGGCTCTTAAGTTAAACGAGCAAAAGTTATGAATGCTACTTTTTCCCAGCAATTAAGATGGTGACACACTCCTGCTCTCTTTAATTTGCAATTTTACCTACTTACCCCTAAAGCAGCAATCCATGTAAATGCATATTTAAAGCAAAGCCCTCAACTAGGTGAGGAAGGGGCCACCTCATATACAGCCACAATCTTTAAGGAATCTTTAAGTCTCAGAAAGTGTTAGTTGCCCAGTCGTGTCTGACTCTTTGCAACCTCATGGGCTGTAACCCACCAGGCTCCCCTGTCCATGGAATTCTCCAGGGAAGAATACTGCAGTGGGTAGCCATTCCCTTCTCCAGGGGATCTTCCAGACCCAAGGATCAAAGCCAGGTCTCTGGTATTACAGGCAGATTTTTTATAGTCTGAGCAACCAGAGGAGCCTGGGGGGACCCACGAACAGGGTGCGCGGGGATACATCTGCTGGCCCGAGTCTTCAGCCGGACTGCCCACCGTGTCACAGACCGCAGGGGCCGCCTGCCCTCCACCCACACCCCGGATGGAACCCTCTCCATGATAGCACATTTCTCTTGCCTCTCGGATAACAGACGATCAGATCAGATCAGATCAGATCAGTCCCTCAGTCGTGTCCGACTCTTTGCAACCCCATGAATTGCAGCACGCCAGGCCTCCCTGTCCATCACCAATTCCCGGAGTTCACTCAGACTCACGTCCATTGAGTCAGTGATGCCATCCAGCCATCTCATCCTCTGTCGTCCCCTTCTCCTCCTGCCCCCAATCCCTCCCAGCATCAGAGTCTTTTCCAATGAGTCAACTCTTCGAATGAGGTGGCCAAAGGACTGGAGTTTCAGCTTTAGCATCATTCCTTCCAAAGAAATCCCAGGGCTCATCTCCTTCAGAAAGGACTGGTTGGATCTCCTTGCAGTCCAAGGGACTCTCAAGAGTCTTCTCCAACACCACAGTTCAAAAGCATCAATTCTTCGGCGTTCAGCTTTCTTCACAGTCCAACTCTCACATCCATACATGACCACAGGAAAAACCATAGCCTTGACTAGACGGACCTTTGTTGGCAAAGTAATGTCTCTGCTTTTGAATATGCTGTCTAGGTTGGTCATAACTTTCCTTCCAAGAAGCAAGCGTCTTTTAATTCCATGGCTGCAGTCACCATCTGCAGTGATTTTGAAGCCCAGAAAAATAAAGTCTGACACTGTTTCCACTGTTTCCCCATCTATTTCCCATGAAGTGATGGGACTGGATGCCATGATCTTCGTTTTCTGAATATTGAGCTTTAAGCCAACTTTTTCACTCTCCACTTTCACTTTCACCAAGAGGCTTTTTAGTTCCTCTTCACTTTCTGCCATGAGGGTGGAAGTCTCAAAAGGGGACAATTGAGTAAACCAGACACGTTTCGAGGCAGAATACATTGATCTAAGAATAAAGAACAAAATTACGGATAGGCAGTACAGGGCACTGATTCTGAAAAACCAAGGTCTCCTAAGGTGGACCCTGCCACCTACTACTCTCTAAGACAAAAGCAGACTAAACATTTCCATTTGTGTACCTGGAGTATTTATCACGGGAAACACAGAGGTCAGCGAGAGGTCATCTTGAATCGGGCGATTTCACATGGAGGAAGGGCTCTTACGTTTTGTATACAGAGAAAAGAAGAGAGAGCGAAAGCAGATGGCGAAACCATTTAACATGGAGCATTAATGATTCTTGAATCTCGCCTTGATATGGAGAAGAATGTGTCAGTTAATGTGGCCAGTGGGTGCCACGGGACGCAGAAAAAACCTAGTTCTAGAGAACACTGTGAGGCACCACTTGGCTCCCAAGCTTTTAAAAACAGTACATAAATGATTTCAGAAGTTTCACTGCTTAAAAAAAAAGTATCGTGTCATTGTCTATAACAAGCAGAGAGGAACTCAGAACTGTTGAAGGGAGTCCATGAAATATTGCTAAAGGCCAAAGAATGTTGCAGATGTGATGCTTCTGGAGTATGGGAGGAGGAGAAAAGGAGCAATTTCATCCAAAGGCCTCCCTGTGCTGACTCTGGAAATGTCTGCTCTGCAAATCGCTGTGGACAAAGGCGGTGGTCCTGCTCCCACTCAGCTTCAGCCGACCAGCCCCTGCACAGTAAGCTGCTTAACAAGCCTGGTGGCAGGCAGCTTGGTGAGCTGGCAGAGGGGAGAAGATGGAGTCCCGGAGGGCACAGGTGCCTTGGAGGTTCCGGTGGAAGGGTGCTTCTCTCTGCCATCCTGCATACACATGCAACGGCAGAAAGGCCAAGCCTCACCTCGCTACCCTCTCCTGAGAGACAGCCAGCTCGTCAGTCCTTCCGTCCAGCTGCATCAGTCGATGAATGCCCGCGACTTTCCAGGTGCTTCCAGGAAATGAGAGCGGATTCTGCCTGGCAGCACCCAAGATCAGGACCGGAGTCCCGGGCGGCCCCATCGCGGCCGGTGGGCCAGGCGTGGAGCAGGGCACTCGCTGTGACGTCCTGATGAATGGCCTCACCTTCTCTGCGCACCTGTGATCACAAGGGGATGAGAGAGGCAGACAGACAGACAAAGGCAGGCGGGGCGCACAGCAAGCGGCCGGGGCCTCTGTCCCCTGTGGTGGGGGCCCCTCCACAGGCCCCAGAGCTCACTAGAGGCCAGCTGGACGGGGTGAGCTGGCCGGTTTACTTGCACCAACCGCACACGTCTTAGAACACACTGCAGACTCGCCAGGAAAGCTGCTTCCTGGCAGTTCGATTGTCAGGATCTGTCTTGTGAGGAATTCCCAACGGGGAATAAAAGTGGAACACTTGAAAACTTGCAGCCATCACATTTCAAATGCAAACGGCGAGTTATGGGCTTGGAACTAATAAGCCCTCAATAAACGGGGCCCTGGATCCGGCGGAAATGACATGGAACGCGCCACAAAGCATAAAAAGTCTCTTTTCGAGTCAAAGGCTGACAGTTCCTATAAAATTCAATACTTGAAAAAAATACCAATGTCAATCATAACGGAGAGTCTGACAAGTCCTCAGCAGAAAGCCTTTTCTTTTCTGTGGGGAAGAAAATCAGAGGAAACAGAGTTTACCAGGAGCCCCAATTACCCCAAATACCCATAACAGCACAGACCGGCGGGGCCGGCTCAGAGCTCACCCACTCCTGAGCTCCAGCTCAGTCCCATTCTCTTCAGAAATCTTCCCCTGAACGCTCCTGGGAACCTCAGATTCCACGTGCGTGTAAAGCAGAGCTCATCCTCCCCGAATCCCACGACCCCAGACATTTCCCCTGCGGATGCACGCCGCCTCTCCCAGCCCTGGATCGTGAGTGCATTCTCCCACTAATGAACCTGCCCGCCTCCACTCACTCGCCCCACCGCCCGCCTCTCACCTGAAAGTGGCCCGTGTGCCCCTTTCTGGGACCTGGCACCCCCCACCCCGTCTATTTAGCCTGGTCCTCCCCCCAGCACCAAGGAGACAGTGGCCCTGCCCCCTCCCAGGAGCAGTACACCCACCACCAAACTCTGCTTCATGACCTTGCTAACTGAAAAGAAAAAAGGCCTTATGCAATTCTTGCAAAAATTATTATCGCAAGAGCATCGACTGTTAAAAGCGTTATTGCTCTAATTGTGATAGATCAGAAATTCGAAGATTTTTTTAAATCCTGTAAGTTAATGAAAAGTGGGTCGGCTCCTGGGGCGTCTGGAGGCTTGAGGCCTGAGGGTTAGGACAACGAATGATGCAAAACAGAATTAGAGGCACAGCTGTCTTTTCACAGAAGGAAAAGGGCTATTCGGTGGCTGGAAAATGTGGCTCCCAGCGTGGAACGACTCGCTCAGCCGTGCCTCACCTCCTCTGGAGCCCGGCCTGGGCGCGGGTGGAGACAGAACAACAAGCACCCCGAGCCGAGTCAGGGCTTGCGTGTCCCTGGGGGCTGCCCAGCGACGCGTCAAGGTGCAGCGGTGGCCGTGAGTGGGAGCCGGAGTCACATCGTCTGAGGGGTTTCGGCTCTCTGAGGAGAAATGCAGGGAGGGCTCTGGGCCTTGGTCTGAGGCATGATGAGTGGGAGACACTGGGGTCTCCACTGGACTCGTGCCCTGGCAGTCAGGCGTCTCTCCTGGCCCCCTTGCCTCACTGTGAACCATTCCTGCCTGGCCCGCTGTTCAGTTCAGTTCAGTCGCTCAGTCGTGTCTGACTCTTTGCGACCCCATGGACTGCAGCACGCCAGGCCTCCCTGTCCATCACCAACTCCCGGAGTTTACGCAAACTCATGTCCGTTGACTTGGTAATGCCATCCAACCATCTCACCCTCTGGTCCTCTGACCTTCCTATAAATGTTGTGAGTAACTGGTACTCTCTGAAGTATACAACCAGTATACAATCACCCCTCTAGGCCAGAATAAACAGTGTTCTCTCTGCAGCTGAGAGCCTTGTTACTGGAGGTCTGCAGGTAGCAAATCCGGGCCTTTGTGACCAGGTGGCTGAGCCCTGAGCCTGGGCTGTGGGCAGCCCACAGCACACGGCGATAGAGCAGCAACTTCATGGTCACCCAGCCTAAGGATGACGTGCCTCTGGAAGCCAAGGCTTGGGCATGGCGACATGCTGCGTCTCTTAAGTCATTAGGATGGGCGTGAGGAATTCAAGGCCTGTCAGTCAGGTGGGTGGCTTCTAATCATGATGAGGAACCTAAAATAAAACAAGTTCAAAGCTAAAACCTCTCAGCATAAGATGGGATCAAGGGATGAGACGATTCTGTGGCTACCTTCCGTGAATCCCTTATCTCCTGTGGCTGGATAACTCGATGCAGAGTCTGATTCCTCAGATTGTTGAATCACAGTGTAAGAAATCTGTTACACATATGCCTCTGCGAATCTTTTAAGTGAAAAGTAAGGCACTGGTTGAGGAAGGTGGGGTGGGGCTAAAAATTGGGACAAGGGTGTTGGGAGGATTTTAATGAAGCCAGGGCTCCTCCCAAACCACCAACCTCCTGAGCCTCACAGGCAGAAGGAGCAACACTTCCTGCCACGGCTGGAGCTGCTGCTGCCTCAGAGCACGACCAGGCCTCACCAGAGAGTGTCGTGTTGACAAAGATGCCGTCTCTCCTGCCCTGTCTCTACCCGCCCCCCCATTTTCTTTATATCTATAGTTAGAAGCAGACTCTCTTTATGACCCAGGAAGCTAATTATAGCATCCAACCCGAGAGAAGATATACCGTCTACAAGAAATTCAAGGTTATTGTTGGTAACAGAAAGAAAACTTGAAGACTATGGAAGGGTATCTATTTGAAGACACTGGACTAGGAGAAGAGGACATACATTTAAATAAATTTAAATTATGCAAATGGGGACCTTAGAGATTCTGGATTCTGGGACTCACTTGATTACCTGGGAATGGATTAGCTGATTTCCCAATTGTTGGCTGCAACCTGGACTTGGTGAGAGCTGGTGCTGAATGAAGCTGAGACGCCAGAATCCTGTGTGTGAGGAGAAGGAACTGGAAGCTGCGATCCATGCAGGGATGGGTCAGGGCTCCTACATGCAGACATCAGAGTCCACTCCAGTGGGTTCTACTGCGGAGGGCTCCTTAGCCCACACTGTCTCCAAAAGTGTGACCACAAGCTTGGAAGCTGTAGATCTGGGAGTCATGTGCCCAGGGAAAGCCGTGGGACGGGGTTCCAACCGGAATCCCACTGCGGCCACTGCTGCCACCCCGGATGCTGGGAGCTGGATGAACAGCCAGTTGCATAATTGTGCCCAAGGGTCAGCCTGTGGCCATGGAGCCAGCTCCTAAGAGCCTGGCTGCTCAGACTCTCCCCCAAGAAGCACGTGGCTGGTCTGATGGGCAGAGCCTCTGGTCACGTGTGGGTTAGGCTTTCCAGCCTCTAGAGGACAGGAGGCTCACTCCCGGAGGGTAAATCACACACTGAAGGAAGCACCCTGAATGTTTTCCAAAGGAAATCCCGAAATGTGTCGTCTCTAGGATCCCGAGCCTGTGCTGAACAGAGCAGGGCCTGCAGCGTGTGTTGACACGCTGGTTTACCCGAGGAAGGTCCGCAGTCACGTGTGCTGGAGACAGAGCAGAGATGACCATGCAGCGGGGCTCCTGGGACGACTCCCCCGAGCACGGCTGCAGCGGCGCAGTGGGAGGAGGTCCGGGTGGGCCTGGGCACTGAGGGGCCGGCGCTGCAGGTGTTGAGGCGGGAAGTGAAGGCAGGGACGTGGAGTCGTCATCGCTGCCGGAGGCGACAGGACAACCCTTCCTTAGTGTGGAGACGGCGGGGCTCAGCCTGCCCGAGTGGAGTGTTCGACCAAAGACACACAGTCAACCAAAACACATCCACAAGCCGCTTCTGCACCAGATGCAGCGTTTCCAAGAGAGAAACAACGACAAGTTCTTTACTTCAGTTTTTCGGACAGTAAATGAGTAGCTGGTGCCGCACGGAAGTCAGGGAGCCAGGAGATCGACGCTGGAGCGGAGCACATTTCTCTTTCCCAGGAGCAGCCAACCTTCCTGGGGCCTCTGTGCTCATTTCTAAATGTTTATCATAAAATTGTATTAATACAAATAAAAGTAATACATTTATTAATAAAAATTGTGGGCATGACGTTTGGTCTACAGATGCTGAGTGAAAAGCTGACCGCAGTTATTTGTTTGTGATGTGGGCACCGGAAATCTCCTCTCCTAGCGAATTTCCAGAATTCAACACAGTATGGTTAGCTCTGGTCACCACGCTGAGCACACGTGACTCGCCAGGCCCACGGATGGGTTTGGGCTGGTGCCCCAGGGCCCCTCCACCAGCAAGACTGGAGAAAAATGTGTGAACTTGTGTCTTTCATTTCCGGAGACCAAAAGCATCTTCAAAGCAGTGGAAGGCCCCAGAGGAATGCTGATTAACAGCCCTATTTTACAACTGAGGAAATTGTAACAGAAAAGTGAGGAATGGAGGTAAGGTCACACAGCTAGTTAGTGGTACAACCACGGTCAGCAACCAATTTCCCTTTCGGTCCAGTGAATTTCCTACACCTGACCCTGCTTTGTGATCCAGGAAACCAGTATCCACAGAAAATGCCTCTCTAGGATAAAATTGGGCTTCCCTGGTGGCTAAGATGATAAAGAATCTGCCTGCAATGCCGGAGACCAGGGTTCAATACCTGGGTCAGGAAGATCCCCTGGAGAAGGGAATGGTTACCCATTCCAGTATTCTTGCCTGGAGAAGTGCATGAGAACATCGGAGCCTGATGGGCTACAGTCCACGTAAGGTAAAATTAGGACCCTTAATTCAAGAAAGAGAGACCACTATACAGCCATAGAAAGTTCTCAAAAATAACTATATAATATCCTCATAGATAAATTACACTCTTCACTGTTGACCATTAGTTGCTATTTTGTGCCTTAAAGTAGCATGCCAAACTTTCACAGGTGGTGTCGAGTCAAGATCCCAGTAATGACTAATTCTGTGCCACTGACTTTTTTATGTTAATTTTATTTTTTTAACTTGTTTTTAATTGGAGAATAATTACAAATTAAAAGACGCTTACTCCTTGGAAGGAAAGTTATGACCAACCTAGACAGCATATTCAAAAGCAGAGACATTACTTTGCCAACAAAGGTCCGTCTAGTCAAGGCTATGGTTTTTCCTGTGGTCATGTATGAATGTGAGAGTTGGACTGTGAAGACAGCTGAGCGCCGAAGAATTGATGCTTTTGAGCTGTGGTGTTGGAGAAGACTCTTGAGAGTCCCTTGGCCTGCAAGGAGATCCAACCAGTCCATTCTGAAGGAGATCAGCCCTGGGATTTCTTTGGAAGGAATGATGCTCAAGCTGAAACTCCAGTCCTTTGGCCACCTCATGCGAAGAGTTGACCCATTGGAAAAGACTCTGATGCTGGGAGGGATTGGGGGCAGGAGGAGAAGGGGACGACAGAGGATGAGATGGCTGGATGGCATCACTGACTCGATGGACGTGAGTTTGAGTGAACTCCAGGAGTTGGTGATGGACAGGGAGGCCTGGCATGCTGCGATTCATGGGGTCGCAAAGAGTTGGACACGAATGAGCGATTGAACTGAACTGAACTACAATATTGTGTCGGCTTCTGCCACACATCAGTAGGAATCAGCCATAGATATACGCATGCTCCCCCCTCCCACCTCGCACCCTGTCCCCTCCCCAGGTTGTCACAGAGCACTGGGCTTGAGCTCGCTGAGTGATGCAGCAAATTCCCTCTGGCGTCTGTCTCACGTATGGTAATGTACGTGTTTCCATGCTGCTCTCTCGGTTCATCCCTCCCTCCCCTTCCCGCACTTTAACAGCAGGACAAGGGGGTCCATCCGCTTTGTCCCAGGCTGTGGGAGAGGTTGGAGGAAGACCTGGGGGCAGAGAAGAAGCCTCGGACAGCTCCCCTTCATGGTGGGGTGTGGGAGGGACCTTGATACAGCCCACCCCACTCATAACTCACATTACCCGTATAGGCGCGGAGAAACCCTGCAGCAAAAACCATGTTAAAATGCGCTTCTCCTGCTCAGTCCCAACTTCTGAGGCCGTGGAGTTGGCCTTTGAGATGAATGATGCCCATTCGTGTGCCAGTGGCCTGGGATGTGGCGGTGGATGCTGAATGCATTTCCTGAGATGAGCTCTGTACAGGACCAGGCAGCTGTGCCCTCGGGCTTCAGGGTGAGCTTGTGGAGGGGGGACTCCCCAGTCCCCCTCCAGAGAGCCGTGTTCTCAGCAGCTCCCCACTGGGCCCCCAGGCAGGTGGTCTATGGGGTTCGTGCTGAGAACCCCGGACCTTGAAATGGGCTGAGAAAGACAGGAAAGCTTCTGCAAACAGACACTGGAGTCATGATGGCATCTAGCCTGTGGGTCTTGGGTGATGCCTTGTCAGAGACAGCTGTGGGAAATGGGTCTGCAAACGTGATTCTAAGCGATAAACTGAGCCCGAGAAATTGCTGTCAACTCTGCACTGCCTACGAAAGCATAAAATTATACATCCTTTCCAGGGGATAATTTAGCAAAATGTTAACAAAACGCATTAAAGAGCATACCCAGAAATTTCACCTCTTGTCATTTAGACAAAGGAAATTACCGGAGAAGTTTGCAAAGACAAATGTGCCTGGACTTCATTACACCTGGTTAGTGATTACAGAACGCTCAGCCTGAATTTCCAACCAGAGTCTCGGTCAAATTTCAGAGACTGGAGAGAGCAGCCAATGGAAGCGGTGACCGCAGCAGACAGCCCACACCACTCAGAGCACCTCCACCCCTCGCAGGGTGCGTTTTCCTCGGAGTCTGCTCCTGACACTTACTAGGAGGGCCCGCGGGTGGCCTAGGCCCCTCATTCGGGGCAATGCTAAGGCGAGCTTGCTCTTCTGGAACGCCACGGCACCTGCACCAGTGTTTGCTGCCAGGAAGAGCTGTCCACGTACACTCTTCAGTGAGAATGCCAATTACAAGACAGTGCACACGGCATACCAGGGCTTCCCTGGCGGCTCAGATGGTAAAGAATCCACCTGCAATGTGGGAGACCCAGGTTCGATCCCTGGATTTGGAAGATCCCCTGGAGAAGGGAATGGCAGCCCACTCCAATATTCTGAACTGGAGAATTCCATGGACAGAGATGCCTGCTGGGCTACAGTTCGTGGAACTGCAAAGAATCGGACACGACTGAGAGACCAGCACTCTCCCTGCACACAGGACTTCCTGCACACGGGACTGTCGTTACCATCAGGGACCGCAGCCCTGCAGGAACTCAGGCGTCTTCACAGGGGAACAGCCACAGTCATTTCATCTCATCAGGAAACTCATCCTGGGCTGGATGAGGGCAGGCCACCGTGCCCCCAAACTACCAACTGCAAGATAGGAAGGACTCTCACATTTACCAATTCCCACGCAGAGAAAGGACAGGACACTCAGCCCGAAGGGTGGGGGCCCACGGCGGAGGAGGCAGGGCCCCTGCTCTGAGAGGAGCACATTCTGGAAGGGGAGACGGAAAGAAGTGCAGGCATGACTGGGTCAGAGAGCACGGGGACCACAGGAAAACACTGTCAGAGCTCACAGAGGACCCCAGAGGCATGGCGATGGGCCCGGGACACACGGAGGGCAGCGTCCAGCAGGAGGGGGCACATGTCCACCACATGCACTGCATCACTGGAGAGGAGACCCCGGGTTGCAGTCAACTCGCTCAGGCTGGTTTTCTTGTG
>NW_011495018.1:914848-928552 GCF_000754665.1 Bison bison bison | reverse complement strand
CCCTGGGAGCCATGCTCCCCCAGGTTGCTCCTTGCTGCTTTTGAAGCACGTGAGGACCAGCAGCCTGTCTCTTAGTCCCCTTTGTTCCCACTGGTGCAAACTCTCGGCTGCCCTGGGGAGACAGTGTGTGAGGGCCGGAGCTGGTCTGCATGCTCCCCGAGGCCTCCAGCCCAAGTTACAGGGCGTGGGTTTGTCTGAAGCAGCGGGCAGCCCCCCTCAGTCCCCGAGTCCTGCCAGCCCCTCCGCACCCCTTCTTTACCCCAATATTCGCTGAGGCCCTGTAAAGACGGGGCTGGTGGGAAACGTGGCCAATGAGGAGAGACAGGCTGGGCCCAGGAGGAATGGGGAGGTGGCTCGGGGGTTCTCGGGCGCGGGAGCAGCGAGTGAGGGCTGGTAAGGCTTCATTACCGGAAATGTTCTTCAGCAGCACAGACAAGGTGTCGGCTCCCACCCTGGCACCGGGTGCTGCAGGGAACATGACAGACAGACCCTCACCGCAGAGAAGTCCTGTCTCGGTGAAGGAGACGATGGGCAAGGAAGCAACCAGTTCAGCCGGTAAAACCCGACATCATCACATGTAGGGAGCGGTGGGATGGATACCCACACAGAGATGCTGGAGTCAGTCCCTCCAGGCACGGGGCAGAGGGCACAGCCCTGGGGCAGGTAGGACGCAGCTCCCCCGAGGCACGGAGGGAAGGTCCATGCACCTGAGTCCCATGAGGTCAACCAGGTGGCCAGAGACCAGATCCAGTAGCCCCTGAGGGCCATGGGGAGGGGTCCAGCATGGTCCACCCGGGCCTGCAGAGCTGTGCTGTCCCCGATGGAATTAGGGGGCTCAGCCAGCTGGGAAGAGGCTCACCTTCCTACCAATGCTGAGTGAAGGATCCAGGGGAGAGAGGGCCAGGCGATGGTCAGACCAGGATGAGGCCACCGGGGCAGGGCAGGCAGAGTCCCCAGGAAGTCCTTACAAATAAGACATGCCTGTGTGCTCAGTAACTTCAGTCGTGTCTGACTCTTTGAGGCTACGTGGACTGTAGCCCTCCAAGCTCCTCTGTCCATGGGATTCTTCAGGCAAGAATACTGGAGTGGGTTGCCATTTCCTCCTCCAGAGGATCTTCCTGATCTGGGGATCAAATCCGAGTCTCACGTCTCCTGTACTGGCAGGAGGATCCCTCACCAGCGCCGACAGTGGAAGCTAGTCTTACCAATGAGAGAGAACAAGCTGACTCTGCAGGATCCTGGCTGACGAACTCCAGGTTTTCTCATTTAAGAAGCTTTCCTTGCATCTGCTAATGCCATCCAGCCAAAGACCTCCAGGAACACCCCGTGGCTGAACGCGTGGGTTTATTGCACCTTTCAGCAAAGGACGACACACACCAGGGGCACACGAGGGGTGTGTCGGTGAGAGGATGCCAGAAAGAAACTCTCATGGGGTTTGACCTGCTTTAAGGGCTCCTGTTGGGAGTCCAGGAGAGCAGCAGTTTGCTCAGGACGGGACACAGCCAGGAAGTGGGAGAAACAGCACGACTGGGCATCTTGGGAAAGCAGCCGCCACCACGCTCGTCAGCCAGGCCCTAGAAGCCGGTCACTGAGCGTGGACGGGGAGCCATGTCTGCACTCAGATGAGATCGTGGGGGTCCTGGCGCTGGTCTCGACCCATCATGGTTATGGAGTGGCTCTGGCGGACGTTGTGTGTTCTGTGATCCATAGAAGGCGGGGGCCCAGCTGCGAGCCGGGGTCACTGTGCTGCTTTTCAGACCCTCCCCGCTCCACAGTGTGGAAGCTCTCCAGTCTGCTGCAAGCGCCGCCTCGGTCGACTTCAGCAGGACGGGTCAGGATGAATGCTTTGCCTTAATTACTTTCCGTGCACACAGAATTTCACTCCAAAAACGCCATTCCTCTGCCAAAGCAGCACACTTCTTTGCTCTGCTGTGCCTTCAGAGATCACTGAGTGCTTATAATTAGGTTGTGAAACCATGCGATCCTTCAGCTGGTGTTTGCTGTTTTAAAAACAGACTTGTTTTGCATTTTGAAGTAAGAAAATGTTACCATATACATGGAAATTATGCAGGCTTCTCTAATCTGGAATCTGGGGTGGGGGTGAGGAGACTTCATTAAAAAAAAAAAGCATTGTCTTATTCTAAATAGCAGTGAGGTGCATAGCATAATATGTGATGATTCAATAAAGGCGCTCATTTAAATTGCAGATGGTTGTAAAATTGAGACTGCAGATAACTTCACTCTGAGAATGTATAGAATAAATGGTCTCTTAATATAATAAAGTCGCTTGTCGTCTTTGCGGTTTATATTAAAACCTCACTCGAGATGTGATTTCCAGGCAGGTCTCCGAAAACGCTCCCTCGGGACAGTAAAATTCAATGACACTGGATCATCCCCAAGAAATAATAAAAAAGGGACATGTTATATGTTGTCAGGGAAGTTCCGAAACTTTGTGTTCGTGGATGAATTATTCATTAAAAGTTTTTGGAGAAGTACAGGTGGTGCAAAACCAAGTTTCTGAATAATGAAAGGAATTTTGTTTCTCTATCCGAAGACGCATCCTTTCTTGGAACCAACGGTGCCCATTTAGCGATGGCAGGAGGGTAATGGGAGCCTCTCCCAGGGCACTGCCCCCCACCGGCCTGGGCCTCCAGAGGTAGGAACCCAGAGGTCAACAAGCCCACGCGGCAGGCATATTCTCAGCGTTCAGGGGACCAGAGCAGACACGAGGCTCACAAATCCCAAGGCAGCCAGTGGAGCGCTGACAGCCGGACAGAGCCCTCAACACAGTTTCCTTCAGAGAGAAGCCTGCCGTCAGGATCTCATCTCGTGGGCAACAGACTAGCAGCCCCTCCAACGCACTCCCACTGTCCTCACCCCACGTATTTACTTATATTAACCACGTCTCACTGCACAAGGAATTCAACTCTGTCATCAAAGGAAAATCAGAAAGCACATCAGTAGGGAAACAGCCTGAGGCCTGACCCTCCGGAGTGACCACGGCTCAGCTCTGCTGCTGCTGCCGAGGCTCGGCCGCCCAGCCAACCCACGAAGTGTGTCAGTGCTGAGGTGTTTGTGGATCTTCTTCCAGTCCCCATGCTCCACTTTCTGCAGCTGGAGGAAATCCTCTTGTGTGATAACTTTGACGACATGCCTCACTCCATTTTCTGGGCTCTCCAAAGTCCCTGGTCGTTGGGGTCACTCGGCACATAAAATTTCCTTTGTATAACCTTCCGGAGCAACCGTCTTCTCTCTAATTTTCTTAATTACTGTTTTCTCTTCCACTTGCATTCGCTGTGCTGTGCACGTCGGTTGGATTCTTTCAGGCCCGTCAGCTGGATTCCCAGCATGTGTCAGCTCTGCAGCTGTGTTTTTCGGGTGGTTAAACGTGTTGCCTTGTTTTCACAAACCTCCTTTTTCTCTTCTCAGTTCTTTGAAATTATGTTTTCTTCTGAGTTAGGTTCTTCACATTTGCTTGTCTCTAATGGGAAGGTTGGGCTTCCCCTGAGGCTTAACAGTAAAGAATTTGCCTGCAGTGCAGGAGCACTGGAGACGTGAGTTTGATACCTGCATCGAGAAGATCCCCTCAAGGAGGGCATGGCAACCCACTCCAGTACTTTTGCCTGGAGAATCCCATGGACACAGGACAGAGGAGCCTGGCAGGCTACAGTCCATGGGGTTGCAAAGAGTCAGACACGACTGAGCGACTGAGCATGCATGCGTGCAATGGGAAGATTAATCATCTGTTTATTTATGTCTGGTTCATACTCAGGCTCTTATATCAAAAAACCTACATTTACTAACACACCGGGAGGGACTTCTTCCCACCAGGGCTGGCCCTGGACCACAGGGATCCCATTTTCAGGCTAGGGCTGTCCTGTTCTCCTGCACCTTCAGTGGGGAAAACCCTACGGAGGGGCTCTCAGAGTGTCCGAATGCTGGTGTATTAGGAACAGGACTATGACAGCTCAGTGCTGGGGCCACTTTGCATGGTGACCCAGGGTCCCAAGCTGCATCCTTCCTCGGACTCAGCCGAGGCACTTGGCATCCTCTCCCAGACCACCTGGCTCTGGCCTTCAGGCAAGGAGGTCAAGAGTGACGTGGTCCTGCCCGCTTCTTGGTCAGCAGCCCAAGAGGACATGTCCTCCTGGTTGGAAGCAACCCCCAAGCCCCACCGAGTGGCAGTTCCCACCCCAGGAGCAGCATCGTCCATGGCGGGGTGCCGGCCCTGGGTGGACAGCAGCATCCCCGCCACCCTGCATGCTGTGAACCGTTCCTGTTCACCTACATACACACCCAGGGTCATGAAGGACTGCCTCCAGGAAAAGAACGAGTAGTTAAAGCTTCAAATGCACTGTCAGAGGCAGCGCCCGCTTCGTACAGACAAATGTTCTATGACATATGCTCTCCAAGGCTTTGTCTGCACCATCTTTAATTGTTAGGTAAACAAGACATAGCTAACACTTCCAGAACGCTCCGTCCTTAGCAAGTTTCTTGTCATTTCACTTCATCTTTGCAATAGCCTCACAAGGCGGGCTCCCATTTCAGAGACGCGGAAATTGGAGCACAGAGACGTGGGTCCCTCTCCCAGACCAGCCACCAGGTGACACAGGGGGGCTGCACCTTCAGCCACCAGACGATGGCCTCCTCGGCTCCTGGGCTGGACCTGCCTGGAGCCTGGACTATGGCAGGGAGAATCACCTGCTTTTATTTTTTGTAATTTGATACATTCACACTTTTTAAATATTTAGCCAGTGCAGAACTTGCTTTGTTTTGCAGGTTGAGCTAAGGATTGAATTTACCTTTTTCCCAACCAAGTTAACCAGCTGGCCCGTTATGATTGACAGCATAGCCCAGTCTTCCTACACCGGATGTGAGTGCCCCGCAACACTCCAACATTCTCGCCTGGAACACTCTGAGCTTTCCGTCCTGGCTCCCTGATTTCTCATCCACTATCTGACCTCAGGCACAATCCGTTCTGATTTTGACTCTCGGAAATATTTTCACATCTACTAGAGCAAGTTCCCCTCAATGGTGTGAAAATCACTCACTCATCTTGCTAACCTTTAGACTCATCTGAAATTTGACTGGGATTGTACTTTTTTAAGGTTAATTAGGAGAGAAATGGCATCTTTATAATATTGGGTCAATAAATTTGTCTTACTTTATATCGTTCAGTAAAATTTTATAGATCACTTTGAATGGGATTGCATGTTGCTTAAATTTGCTTCCCAGGAATTTATGTTGGGCCACTATTATGAAGTTACTTTGTTCGTTACAGCTTTTGTTGTAATGCTTTGGCATTTACAAAACTCATTTGTTTGGTGCTTTCTTTATTGGCCGTTCTTCCTCTTTTGTGTTTATTCCTGTAGGTTTTCAGATGGATTTTTAGGTTGTTAGGTGGACAAGCATAGTCTGTTTCTACATAATAGAAACATTTGTGCATTTTTGGGGAATAGGGTCCCGGAAAATCAAATCCCTTTCGTTAAGGTGATTTTATAAGTATTCTTAGAGAAATTAATGTGATAAATTATATTAATGCACTTCCTCATTTTAAACCATATGTTAATTCCTAATAGAAGCCATACTTGTGCATAGCATATTAGTCTTATAAAAATTCTGGTTTGGTGTGTGTGCTGTTTGCCTAAAGGTGTTGTAACCAAGTGGCACAAACTGGGAGGTTTAAAGGCACAGGAATTTATAACCTCAGATCTGGGGGCTGGGAGCCAAGGTGAAGGCAGTGCCCGCTCCCTCTGCAGACGCTAAGAAGGAAGGCGCCAGAGGGGCCCCTGGGAGCAGCCTCTCCAGTCCAGACTCGCTCCTGCCCCATCTCTGCATCTCCCATGAGGGTCTGCCTTTGGCCAAACCCAGCAAGAATCCAGAGTGTACAGGAGCCCAGTGATGGGGTCCATATGGGGGCGCGAGCTCCCAGGGCCCAAAACTCAGTGGGGAAGGATGGAGGGCAGATGAAAGATGAGGATGAGGCAAAACTAAATGAAATAAAAGATGGCAGTTAAGGGGCTACAGGAAGCATCTTAATGACGCCCAAAAATGGGGCGAGTGTATTGACTACAGCACACCAATTATACAAAAAGATGAATGTCAATAATGACACTCAAGAAAGGAAGGAGAGGGAGAAATAGAACAGAACGCACTGGACTCCGTCGCCAGTGGCTAAGATGCCTAATGTGACTCTTACAAACAGACAAGAGAATGGAAAGAACAAGGCGTTCATCCTGCCTTTCTGAGAACTACGGTTCAAAGACACTAACAGCTCCGGTGAACAAGGGAAAACCCTCCTGTGTAGAAGAACCTGATTCATCAGTAAGGAGGGGACGATAGAATCAGAAAATTACCATTCTGCAACCTGTAATGAGATGTTATTTCTGGAAATGGCATCATTATCAGAGGATAAAGCCATTAGGAGACTTAGCGATGAAGAACTTCACAGGGAACAGGCCAGGCTGTGGCGCCGTGAACCATTGGGGGGTCTCCCTGTGAATAGAGGGGAATCTACCGCAGGATTTTGGAAGCAGAGAGGCAATGGCGGCATAATGTTTTAATGTCTTCAGATCTTTACACAAAAGCAGTCACGTCAACCAGATGGCAAAGGCGAAACTCCACAGAAAATGCTGATGGCAGAGTGAGGACCCCTCCAGAACTCTGAAGCGCAGGTGGGTGAAGCCAAGCCACCAACAGCCAGGAGACCCTCAGGGCACCAGTGCCCACAGGAGGGGAGGTGGAAGCCAGGGGACCTGTGGCGTCCCTGAGAGCAGGAGACCCCAAACAGCCGGCAAGTCTGCCCTCACCATGCACCAGCCAGGCAGCAGACTCTGGAACCAGGAGGGCTGGTCTCTGAGGCAGGAGTGCTGGGAAAGATGTGGGGGCACCCAAGAAGACCAGGCCAGGAGAGGTGCCAGGAAGATCCAGGAAGCAACCCCCATATTCCCAACACCACGAGGAATCAACCCTCAACGGAGCTCTGGGAGATCAGCGAGCTGGCCTGAGCCAGGCCTCCTTCTAAGGACTCAAAAACTGGCTTCCCAAGACTTCTCAGAAGGTCCAAGGGCTAAGACTCCATGCTTCCAATGCAGGGGACACAGGTTCAATTCCTGGTTGGGGAATTAAGATCCCAAATGTCTCATGGCATGGCCAAATTTTTTTAATTTTTAAGTAAAAACTAATTCCCCATAGAACTGAGACACATCAGTCCATGGACAGATAAACAAAATGTAGTCCATCTGCTCAAAGGAGGGAAATTCTGACACACGCTATACCATGGATGAGACTTGAGGACCTTATAAACCAGATGCCACAGAAGACAGATGCTGTGAGATTCCACATACAGATCCCTCAGTTCAGTTTAGTCGCGTCCAACTTTTTGCGACCCCATGGACTGCAGCACACCAGGCTTCCCTGTCCATCACCAATTCCCAGAGCTTACTCAAACTCATGTCCAAACTCATGTCCAAACTCATGTCAGTGATGCCATCCAACCATCTTTTGTCATCCCCTTCTCCTCCTGCCTTCAATCTTTCCCAGCATCAGGGTCTTTTCCAAGGAGTCAGTTCTTTGCATCAGGTGACCAAAGTATTGGAGCTTGAGCTTCAGCTTCAGCGTCAGTCTTTCCAATGAACACCCAAGACTGATCTCCTTTAGGATGGACTGGTTGGATCTCCTCGAAGTCCAAGGGACTCTCAAGAGTCTTCTCCAACACCACAGTTCAAAAGCATCAATTCTTCGGCACTTAGCTTTCTTTATGGTCCAACTCTCACATCCATACACGACTACTGGAAAAACCATAGCTTTGACTAGACAGAGCTTTGTTGGCAAAGTAACGTCCCTGTTTTTTATCCCTAGAGCCCTCAAATTTAGAGACAGAGGTTAGAATGGAGGGTGTCCAGGGCTGCAGGAGGGGAGGAGGATGGGGAGTTGCTGTTTGATGAGCAGAGAGCTTCAGTTTTGCAAAATGAAGAAGTTCTAGAGACTGGTTGCACAATCATGGGAATGCACGCTTAAAACATGGTTAGGATGGTGAATTTTATGTCACCTCTTTTTAACCACAGTTAAAAATTAAAAGTTTTTAAATGAGACATATCAAATTGCCACTAAAAGCTATTATAAACATACTGATAAAGCACAGAATAATACCTATATGGGCAATAAAAGCATGCTGGAGACTCAGGTTCAAATAATGTATTGAAACCATTGTTAAGTACTACTTCAAAATGAGGTTCAAGGATGGTATCAGATATGAAAGAAAGCAAAAGTCGTAATTCAAAAAATTTCAGAAATGAGTGACAGAACTGAGGGAAAAATCGGAAATTTAAAAGACATTTCAGAAATGAAAACTCAGGCAGGAGAAACAGAATAGAATGAGATAATACCGTAAGAAAAAATAGAAAATAGAAGGGATGGGCTTTTTAATACAACGAAGAAAAGAAAAGGGATTCAAGAAAAAAAACAGGAATTCTGAAGACAGGCAAAGACAACCTTGTGTATGAATCTGAGTCCTGAAGAAGAAATCAAAGAAGGGAATACAATAACACTAAAAACTATGTTTCAAGATAACCTTCCTTATTTAAAAAGACATTTTAAAACCACTTCTGTATTGAAAGCACACGGCATACCTGAGAATACAGACCAGAGCAACTACTAGGAAGACAGAGGCTTATAAATTAATCAACTTTTGCAAAAAAGGAAAAAAATCATCTTTTAGGCAGCCAGGTAAAACAGTAAAATAATAAGAGAAATAAAAATTCTATCACACATTTTTCACAGACAGTCTTTATGCCAGAAAGAAGTAGAATATTATGTTTAATGTGTGTCAGGAGGAAAATGTGAACCAAGTATTTTTTTTATCCAGCAGAACTGGACTTTCAAAGCATAACAGTATAAAAACATGAAGTGTTATCAACATTCAAGACATCAGAGCTATTGTTCTCATGAGCCCGTCCTGAGGAAGGTAATTAGAAAATGAGCTTTAAACAAAAATGACCACAGAGATTTTAACTGAAAGCTGGTAACTAGCACTCATGGAGCTACCTGCAGAAAATTAAATGAGGCTGCAAAGGAGAAGATATTATGCATAACGGCTCTGCGAACTGACGTGAGACCCAGCGCCCCATCCACAACAAGGATGAACCGGGAAATACACAGGGCAGAAAAGAACGATTGAGCTCTCCTTGGTACTCAGAGCAGCGTGGCGGCGACACTGGTGTGGCTACGTATGTGCTGGTGTTGATGCACACAAGTACGTGTAACAGTGGTACTCTGAGACCATGTGTGCTAAGGGGAAATAAAAGAGAGATCTTGTCAATTTTCTACTCTTTCATCCTGTGTGTCCCTGAGTGTGGTGTTGAAGGAGGAGGTGCAGACATTACAGAATAGTTGGATGAACACGTGTTGTCAGGGTGAATCAAAGAAACAGCACAAACCCCTAAGATCTTCCCCATAACATCCTTGTGCCCTGAGGATGGGTTTGGAATACATTCCCCACTGAGAGAAGCAGGGCTTCTTGGAGAAAAGGCTGACCTCGGGGCTGTGTGGGAGCGGGCGGGAAGGGCGGTATAATGGGCCTCGGGCATCTTGTCACACCAGGTAGTGGCGAGGCCACCAAGGTGGCTAGTGTGGCACGCGGACTCAGGAGCTGACGTGAGGAGGTTCCTATTGCCGCAAACAGGGACTTCCTGAGTTTCAGAAAGGATGCTGGTTTGCACAGTGAGGGCTGTTAAATAAGTCTAAATGGACATGTTAATAAGAAGACTCAGAGAACATGCTGTTTAGGGAACAGCGGGGTCCCAGCTCATTACCCTGAAAACTGGCCGGGAGGGTCCAGCTCCTCCACATACCGTCCCGATGTTACACACACAGACGAGAGTTACGAGAACTCTCTCTTTATCCGAGTATTTCAGTTCCGGAATGGAAACAGCGACACAATTAGACCAACCACTCTGTACCCCAGGATAGCCCGGTGACCAGTGGCAGCCCCCAGCGTCACAGGGAGAAGCCAGAAGACGCTCCACACCTCTCGATAAAAGGAGGAGGCACCAGCCTGAATCTTCACATGGGACCCCCACAAGGTTCTGCGTACAGGTACCATGAACAGAGCCCGAGGGCAGGAGAGAATGAGCTGTATGGCGACTGCACTCAGCAAAGCCAGGCTGGGCAAGCGGAGCCAAAGCCCTGAACTCGGCAACAGACAAGCCACACAGAAAAAGGGGTGGACGGGGAAGCTAGAAAGAAAAAATTTAAAAAGAAGGCTGGCAGGACCAAGCTGGGCATCCAGGCCCACACTTGGGCACTGACTCTGAGGAAAAGCAAGACTGTGACGGTGATGAATCAGGATGAGGCTCGTGACGGAGGACACGGAAGGAACTCCCCGGAGACTGACCGGTCCACGCCTGCCCTGGGGGGCAGGCCCAGGGAGTGGCCTTCCTCAGCTTATTCAAGCCCCATGTCTGTTCTGTGCGATTCTGTAGGGTTTAACCCCACAGTGAAAACCTAGCTGCACAGCCGGACATCACATCCCTCTGCTGGAAGGCTTCCTTCCCGTGGCCCTTCCTCCCCGGCTCCTGGGCACACACCCCCGCCCCAGACCCTTGTGAGCAGCTGTCTCTCTGGAAACCTGATTCCTCCTCCTCACCGGGGTTTGCTGTTGCTCTCTGTAGTCGTTATTGTGCTGTTTGTTTAGTGACCCTACTGAAATGATTTTCTGAAGTCTGTATTTTCTGTCGAGTGTGGCCACTAAAACTTCTGTTATGTTAACTTTGCCAGCAGCTAGTGGTTTGACAGAGAGCTTCTTAAATTCTGAAAAGCTCCCCCAGCCACCACCACCACCATCAGCACCAAAACATCCTCCTTCCCCAGCCTCTGCAGGAGGCTCTGGCGTATGCTGGGTGAACCTCAGATGCCTAGCGGGCAGCCAATGGCTCCTCTGTAGCTTCACGTCCCACTTGCACAGAGCTCAGAGGTCAGCAGCGGGGAGGGCGCAGGGCCTTCTCACACCTTTAGGGCCTGTGCCAGGCACTGGGAATGCCTGTGGCCGCCTAGATTCCTTGGAATCTGTCCAAACCACCTCTCTCTGGCCTTTCCTTCCAGGCCTGTGTGCCCCGACAGTTACCCTGAGGCCAACAGGGAAGCAGCTAATGCACTTTCCTTTAAATATGTTCGGCAAACACCACCCTCCTCCACACACACACACACGCATATACACACGCACACACACTCACCGACACTTCAGACAGGAGGAAGTTCTGAGCTACATGCCAGCAAGGCAAGCCGCCAGACAAGTCAGAGCCAAAGCTACGATGCTTTGAGCAAAGGCCCTTATCACTCCTCTGGTGCTTGTGTGTATCACACACGGTTTGTTGAGGACGGAACCCTGCAGTGGCCAGGTTTGCACAGAGGATATAACATCAGGATTCCGCTGACTCATGGGCTGGGGCAGGGATGCTTGTTCCCAGGAGGGAGCAGGGGATGGGGCTGCAGTGTGACACGCCTCAGGCCCCACACGGGCCCCTCCGTGATGACCGCCACCTCCCTGGGGAGCAGTGCTCCCTGGGGAGAAACGCATGAATGGAAGAGAGAGGAGAAGGATAGCCGGAAAGCGGGAAAAGCAGACATAATATTTTCCATGACTCACACAGACAGGGAGATTGGACTCAAACAAATTCTGGTGTTTTGAGATCAAAACAGCGTTGGGGGTGGTCGTTTGGGAGCAAAAAGCCACTAAGTTAATCCAATAACCTGCAGACAAGCTGAAAGCTGCTCTGCCTCAAACTCTCTGTTCTCGGCCAGAGAGAAGCCCCTGAAGCTCCACCAAGGCTGGGGTCGTGGGGACCAAGCTGGAGGATTCATTTTAATTTTAAGACATGATTAAAGGCCTTGTTAGATCTGTCTTTCAACAGACCATGAAGGCCCACATTGGAATATCTCCGTCTTGGAGACATAATGGCCCTCCCTCCATCAGGAAAATATGTGTGAGTCTGGATTCTGCAAAATGTAACCCACAAGCTTAGTGCTGAAGGCTTACACAGACTTCTGCTTGTTAAAGGGGCTTCAGCTCTTGTCCCTGGAATCTATGCCCGGCTGGAAGCACTCCGCTCTCTGTGCTGTTTTTGTCTTCGTCTCTGCAGATCTCTGGGAGAATCACCAGAACGCTGAGACTCCTTCTCCAGTGGCCTTATTCCTCCTGGTCAGCTGCATCCTTGATGCTGAGAGACCTTGGGGTTATACAGTCAAGGACACGGGGAAAGTCCGTCTGTCTCCTGCATCCTGCCCTGTCCTCTCGGCCATCGCCTTGTCTTTCGCAGGACAACCCCAGCTGTGAACGTCACCCGGCCAGAGAGACGCCAGCATAAACGAGGGCGAAGATGTCGACGGGCCCTACGTCCGCCCCTGGGGCCCTGGGCGGAAGGGGGCCAGCCTGGATCCGTGTCAGTAGTGATGAACGCCAGTTCTCCAGTACGCCCAGGAAGCCCATTTCTGTGCTTGCGTTAAGTCTCAGGAGGAAAGCACCCCCGGTCACACTATCTGTGCTTCTGATATCACCAGGAAGAACTCTGCAGCCCGTCTTCTACACGCCTGTCCCCGTGACCAGCTGAGAATAAGGACAGAAGACCTCCCCCATGCGCCTGCAGGACAGCGGGCGGGGGCCCTGCAGAGGAGGGGGGACTCGCGGGGCTGTGGCTTCTGGGCCTCCGACCACCCACTGCTAGGGCCCAGGAGGAGCCGGGTCACCTCGCCCTGTATGCGTGGGATCCAAAATGATTAAGGTGGATTGGCGATAGACTTCAAGGAACAGGGACAGCCCTGGAGGAGCCCCCTGGGGACATGTTTTCTCTTTTGTCAGTATTTAATCTAATCCCTGACCCCCACCCCAAATATATATACATATAGTCAGAATTGGGAGAACTTGTTGCCAAAACTGCTGCTGACAATATAAATTAAAGCCACCCCCTTAGATGCTGCAGGAGGGCAAGGGATCCCCCTCCTTTTCCTCCTGATTTGTACCCCAGGATCTCTCTGAAGCTTCCCCAAGCCTGCCTGTGGGGCCTACCCCCTAACTCCCAGCGTTGAGGGCAGACCCAGCCCAGCAGGTCAAAAGATCCACCGCCTTGCCCCCTTGTAGCTCATGGGATGCCGACCTCTAGCGACCCTGCCCTGGGACGTGCTTGAAGACAAGGACAGTGAGAACCAGCGACAGGAAGTGTGAACACTGGCTTCGCATCCTCGGAGGGACACACGTGCCATGAGGCGAAACCAGGGCCAGGCCACCAAGGCCTTGTCTGCGAAAGCCTCCTGGTCTGTGAGCCTTTATGAAGACCCACAAATAGCCTTACCTTCTGCTGTGGTAAGTACTGGATTAAAAAAAAAAAAAAAATCCAGCAACAGTTTTTTGCATCTCAATGCAAAAACAAGCCTGGTTAAAAATAAGTCAATAAAAGGTTTAAGAAGTTGTTCCCAGAAGGTGGGTGAGGGGAGTGGGAGAGGTCGGGTGGGAGGAGGGGTCCCCTCTGATGGAGATGTGGACAGACAGCTGGGCCGTCTCTGTAGTGGGAAGGGCAGAGCACGTGGGAAGCTGTGTCTCCAGTGCGTGACTGCGGCCGCGGCGGGGCTGGCGAGAGGGAAGCGCCACAGGGCACCTGCCTCCCACCCTGACCCAGGCGTGGGGCCCAGGACCAGGTCCCCGGACGCCCAGGC
>NW_011495018.1:913114-914503 GCF_000754665.1 Bison bison bison | reverse complement strand
CCCACCGCCCCACCAGCCCCGGCCCTCCCCTAGCTTCAAGGGGAACTGCGGTCCCGCCGCAGAGAAAGAGAGGTGCCCAGAGGGGCCGCCTGCACCCTACACGCACGAATGACCCTCTCTGAGTCTCAGTCTTCTGAAATGAAAATGGAGACGTGAGGGCATCCCCCGGGGCAGAGTGAAGGGGGAATGCGGACCGCATCTTCAAAGGGCTCTCCTCTGAACCTGTCATGGCAGCTGCTCAGAACAGGTCACTCTCATCAGGGCCGCTGGTACGGAGGCTCATAGGGCCCCTGCAGAGAGGGGGCTGGGGAGCAATCCTGGGTTTCCAGAAGACGCTGGAATTCTGGGCTCCTGGAACTCGGCTGGGAAACCGTTTCCATCTATGGATCCACTGTGCCTTGCTCTGCCACCAACAGGATAGTAAGTCTTCATCCTGGACAGACAGAGCCTGGGGGACACACACACGGATAGGGACAGTTCAATACACAGCTGCTTGAACAGAGCATCCCAGGCCAGAGGGAGCGGCGGTTGCTTCTGCCGGACGAGGCAACCTCGAGAGTAAGCACCCTTGGCCCCACAGGGAGAGGGGCCCACAGGGACAGCCAGCACGGGGAGGGCCACAGGGGGCGTGCCAACAGGGCAGGGACTGCTAGGCGCAGTGGCTGTTGGCCAGCAGGGTGTGCGGTGACGAAGGGGCAGCCCCGGCCTGCCCCTCGCTTCCGCAGAGCCGGCACACAGCTGTGTACCCGGCCAAGGCCGCCAGGTCGGACCATCTGGGGCCAAGGCCACACTGTAGGACAAACTGTGTTCTCAGGCCACTACGCCGAGCCAAGGCCGAAACCTGCCTCCCAAGAGCGTGGGTTTGGCTCACTGGACCGCCCCACGCCGCACTGAGCTGCTCAGCACCCAGGGGCCCGGCCACCTGAGAGCAATTCCACGTCCAAGCAGGAGCCCCCATCTGAGTCTCATGGAGCTGATCTCCTGCAGCTTGCACGGCAGAGGGAGGGTCCACAAGGCAAAGCCCAGCCCAGTGCGGACCCTGGAACTGCGGAGGAGAGAGGCCAGCCCACCCCCGAAGGAGAGAGGGAAGGGCCCAGAGGCGACGTGCGGGAGACAGGAAGACGCAGCCAGCAGACACAGGGCTAGAGCGAGTGGGGCGAGAGGGCCCAGCCTGACCCCAGATGGAACAGGAAGACCCGAGACAGAAAGAGGGCAGCGCTTTACAAACCCGGGGGTCCCGCCCGTCAGTAGCCCACCTGGGTCAACGCCGGACACACAGCAGGACCTCAGGCTGGACGGACGGCCGACCTGCTCCAGGCGCCGCGCACAGGCTGGGCCTGGAGGCTGGGCTTGTCACTGCATCCCCCCAAAAGACAGAGGGTCCTGGGG
>NW_011495018.1:908851-913014 GCF_000754665.1 Bison bison bison | reverse complement strand
CTTGTCACTGCATCCCCGAAAAGGACAGAGGCTCTGGGGAATGTCATTAGGGCAGGGCCGCCTTGGAATCCTCTTGGATTTGCATGAGATTGAGAGGCTTCTGGCTGCAGTTAAACACCACAAGCAGCTTTTGCACAAAGAAAGGTTTTATTTTCCTGAACCTCCATTCCTATGCAGAATCCCAAAGGAAAGAATTCACACCAATCAAAATCGGGATTTATCAACCAGAAAGTTCAGCCTTGTTTCCTGCCAAGCCTAGTCATTTATAAAAATAGCTAGTTATTAGGTTTTCCAAGACCGAGTTTCACGAGCTACCTGATTTTTCTGGCTCTGAAGGCAGAGGGGAGCTGGCGGGGATATTGGGGGTGGAGTCCCAGGTGATGCTTGCTTCCTCATGGTGATTCGGGTGGGCAGAGGCTGGAGGGCTGTCAACGCTATCCAGGACTCCGAGGAGCTGAAGGGAGGAGCAGAGACCAGGGAGAGACGGAGGACGGGGCCGGGTCAGAGCACACAGTCCCTGGGAGGCTCAGTGTCCCCATCCCTCCTTCTTCCTGCAGAGATTCCCAGGCCCTGCCCAGAGGAGTGAAGCAGAGTAGGACTACATCTACCACCCAGGTGCATGCAGCCTGGCAGGACCAGAGACGGAGGGGGGGGCAGTGCAGCTCCGAAGGCGCCAAGGGGGACAGGGGTTGGGAAAGCTTCCTGCAGTCCGAGGGCACTGCATCCCTGGGAGCACAGGGAAGAGCCCCAAGCCCTGAATCGGTGCCAACTCCGCAGAGACGTCTCCCCGCCTGTGAGCACAGCCGCCAAGATGCGATTCAGCACATCAAGGACGCCAACAGACACACAGCCAGGACCACCTGACTGCAGGCACCTCATTCTTCTCACACCGGAAAGTCCTCCAACAGGACACATGAGACCAGCAGTGCAGACAAGCAGGGGCCAGGGGCTCCGGTGGGGGGTGAAGCCCGCTCTGGTCCCCTCCACGTCTTGCATCTGACAGGACGCTGTCACCTGGGTCCCTGTCCTGCTCTGCTCTGCACACTGCAGGGTGGCTGGGAGCATCCAGGGGTTTGGGACTGGATGCTGTATGCAGGGCAGGGCTGCTGCTCAGGCCGGGACTGTGCAGAGGGTCCCACTCATGCATCACGTGTGGGGCGCACCGTGCTGGAGCAAACACGGGGAGAAGCAGGGTGACCCGTACGTCCTTCCCCCTCACTAGGCGGGGGCACTGCCAGCTCAGGGTTTCCTTGGGTGGGACCTCACTCGCTGGGGCCCTAAGGGAGAGCCCCCCAAGGTGCAAGGGACACAGTGGGAGAGGAGGGCGCTTTCTTTCCCTCTGTCAAGAAGAAGGAGAAGCAGCCTGACCCTCAGATCCTCTCTGAGGGCAGCTGCAGAGCCTCCGTGAGCGATCCGCTGCTTCCCCCAGTCTGTCTGGCCTCAGCCCCGCAACGTGTTCCAGGAGCCCCTCCACGTGGTAGCCTGGGCCTGGCCTTCAAAGACCCCACCCCCGAGGGTGAGGACGGGGAACAAGACCAGGGTCTCCTCGCCTCCTGCGTTGACCCGGGTGTCTAGAAAGTGCCCTGTTGCTTCTCAGGTCGCCAAGAAATAAAACGCAGAAAACAAGGGGAAGGCTGGGTGGTAAAAACACCCTGACAGGACTGGCTGCTGCCCGCAGGCGAGCAGCACCTGGCACCGTGTTCAGCTGCCCCACTCCTGCCCAAGAACCTGCATTAGGAACTGCACCCTGGCAGGACTGGCTGCTGCCCGCAGGCGAGCGGCACTTGGCTCCATGTTCAGTCACCCGGCTCCCGCCCCAGAACGTGCATTCGGAACTGCGGACGTTGTATCAAACATGTTAACTGCTCCTGCGGACACTCTGTTGCTGTCGTTCAGTCACTAAGTCATATCCGGCTCTTTGCAACCCCGTGGACTGCAGCACACCAGGGGTCCCTGTCCATCACCATCTCCCGGAGTTTGCTCGAATTCACGTCCATTGAGTCAGTGATACCACCCAGCCATCTCGTCCTCTGGACACTTAGGTACCAGTGAATGTTTGAACCAGTGTTACCAAGAGCTGGAGCTCACAGTCAGCACCTATTCAGAAGACACTGGGCCCGCCAACGTCTGTTGTTGCTAACTTTGCCACCATTGTTCAAAATAGCAGTTTGTCAATGAGATACGCAAACAACAACCAAATGTGACTTCTTATGTAAACAAGGCACGATTCCAGAATATGAACTGTGGGAACAGAAAGCGTCTCTTAAGGTAAATCCCATGCGGTCATTGATGTGACTTGTAAAAATGTAAATCAGTAAATGCCAAAGCAGCATGCTGGTTGTCTCCTTAAGCCTTAGAGTGTGGCTCTTGCTTCGAATGCAATAATATTCAACAGCCCGCAGATTGGTCAATTGCCTCATGCTTGCAGTTGGATGGTGTAAAGCTCATTTTCTCCTTCTTGCTGCAGAGCTGGGGACACTGTACTCTCTGAGTGCCAAGAATAGCCCTTTGAATGGCTGTTCTGTATTTCCTTAAATGAGGTACAGTAAAATCTCGTTCTAACAGACTTCTCTGCTATGCCCTAGAAATCGTCAGATGTCTGGTTAACTCAATTCTGCACCAATATGGTAAGTTCTATCTTCACAGCCAGTTTCGACCAGAAAGCAGTTCCAGTCTTTGTCCACCAGAAGTGAACAGTAGGACATGGCCTTGGGGTTGAAGAGGGTCCACTCATTTCCCCATCAAAAGCCTTCCAGTTTCGCCCTCTTCACCTGCAGGGTGGGTGGCTTCTGGCTTCCCGCCATCCACACCCAGATCAGAACCATGGAGAATCCGGGCACGAGATGGGGAAGGCACAGTCCCACACAGGCCCCCAGTCACAGCCGTGGGTGCTGAGCAGCCAGCGTTTGTGGGGACTCAGCAGAATTAATGAGTGATGGATGGAGCGTTCCATGGGTCATTTGCGTTTACATAATTGTTCACAACCTCCCTGAGTTTTGTTTTTCTTTGGTCAGTTGTAATGTTTCCTCTCTCATTTCTGATTTTACCCGAGTCTTCTCTTTTTCTCTTAATGTATCTAAAGGTGTAAATTCTGTTTATCTTTTTTTAAAAGACAGCCCTTAATTTTGTTTATCTTTCCTACTGTTTTTCTGGGGCTTCCCAAGTGGCTCAGAATTTGAGCCTGCAACACAGGAGACCCTGGTTCAATCCCTGCCTCAGGAAGACCTCCTGGAGAAGGAAATGGCATCCCGCTCCAGTATCCTTTCCTGGAGAATTCCACGGACAGAAGAGCCTGGCAGGCTACCATCCAAGGGAGTATCTCTATTTCATTCATTTCTGCTCTGAGGTTTGTTTCTCCTCTCTAACAACTTTGGGTTTGGTTTGTTCTTTTTTTTTTTCAGTTTCTCAAGGTGTGAAGTTAGGATATATTTGTGGTCTTTCCTTTTTCCTAATGTTAGGCATTTATCACCATATACTTCTCTCTCAGAATGGTTTTTGCTGCATTCCATACGTTTTGGTATGCTGTGTTTCCATTTTTGTTTCTCTCAGATATTTTTACGATTGAAAAGGGTATGATTTCAGTCTCCTCGCCCTTGCTAAGGCTTGTTTTGTGAGCCAATCTGTGATCCGTCTCAGGGAGCGTTCTGTGCTCACTGGAGAAGAACGTGTGTCCTGCCGCTGTTGAGCGGAGTGCTCTGTATACATCCGCAGTCCATTTGGCCTAAGATATAGTCCACTATGCTCTTATTGACTTTCTGCCTAGCTGATCTATCCGTTACTGAAAATGGGATATTGAAGTCCCTGCTATTATTATATTGCTATCTGTTTCTCCCTTCGGATCCTTTAGTATTTGCTTAATATATTTTGGTGCTGTGATATTGAGTACTTACATATTTACAATTGTTATATCCTTTTGATGAGTTTGTACCTTTATCATGATATAATGGCCATTTTTGTCTCTTGTTACAGTTTTTGACTGAAATTCCATTTTGTCTGATACAAAATTCACAATCCCTGTTCTCTTTTGGTTTTCATTTTAATAGGATATCTTTGTCTATCCCTTCCTGTCAAGCCTACGTGTCTCCTTACAGCTGAAGTGAGTCTCCTGCAGCATACAAATAGGTCCTGATTTTTCATCCACTCGGTGACTCTAGGCCAAAAGA
>NW_011495018.1:902135-908751 GCF_000754665.1 Bison bison bison | reverse complement strand
TGAATCCACTCCCATTTAAAATAATAACTGACAGCTGAAGACTTTGTGTAGCCCCCTAATTCACTGCTTTCTGGCTGCTTTGCAGTTCCCCTGTCCCTTTCTTTTCTTTCACTGCCTTTCCTTGCAAACCAATAATTTTCCACAATGATGTATAGGCTTCCCTTCTCTTTTCTCTTTTGTTTATCTATTGTAGGTTTTTGCTTGTGGTTACCAAAAGGGCAGCCTTGTTTTAAAGTGTTATATTATACCATTTATATAATATATGCATGAGAGAGAGACTGACTTTTAAAAAGTGGTGCCTTGTGGCTTCACTACCAAATGAGATACAAGATCATTGAACATCATTCTAATGGAAAAATCATAGCAAATGACTTTTTAGTTTAGTCATTTTCAATAGCTTCATTGAGACATAATTGACTGAAATACAATAAACTGCACATATTAAAGTATACAACTTAATAAGTTTTAATGTGGTAAAGAATCCACCTGCAATGCAGGAGACCCCAGTTTGATTCCTGGGTCAGGAAGATCCGCTGGAGAAGGGATAGGCTACCCACTCCAGTGTTCTTGGCTTCCCTTGTGGCTCAGCTGGTAAAGAATCCACCAGCAATGTGGGAGACTAGGTTCAATCCCTGGGTTGAGAAGATCTCCTGAAGAAGGGAAAGGCTACCCAGTTCAGTACTCTGGCCTGGAGAATTCCATGGACTGTATAGATCACGGAGCTGCAAAGAGTCAGACGTGACTGATGACTTTCACTTTCACTTTTTTCAACGTATGCACACATCCATGAAACGGTTATTGCAGTCACAATAATAAACAAAAGCCATCGCCCCTAAAGCTCACTCCTGCCCCTCTATGACCCCCCTCTTAGATTCAAAGTAAGTTTTAAGCCAGTCAGTCCTCTAAATTTATTCTTTTTCAAGATTGTTTTATTATTCTAGCTACTACTTAGAATTTCCATGTAAATTTTTAAATAAAGTCATCAATTTAACAAACAAACAAAAAAAGCCTGGAGTTTTGATTAGGACTACTTGAATAACAGACAATAATGCAATTCAGTTCAGTTCAGTCGCTCAGTCGTGTCTGACTCTTTGTGACCCAATAGACTGCAACATGCCAGGCCTCCCTGTCCCTCACCAACTCCTGGAGCTTGCTCAAACTCATGCCATTGAGTCAGTGATGCCATCCAACCATCTCATCCTCTGGTCCTCTGAACTGAATCAGGGTAGACGTTCTGAGGTGGAGTGCATTCATCCCATGAAGTAGGGTGTAATTTGTCAGATTTTGTAGATACCCTTCAGAGAAGGCAATGGCAACCCACTCCAGTACTCTTGCCTGGAAAATTCCATGGATGGAGGAGCCTGGAAGGCTGCAGTCCATGGGGTCGCAAAGAGTCAGACACGACAGAGCAACTTCACTTTCACTTTTCACTTTCATGCATTGGAGGAGGAAATGGCAACCCACTCCAGTGTTCTTGCCTGGAGAATCCCAGGGACGGGGGAGCCTGGTGGGCTGCCGTCTATGGGGTCGCATAGAGTTGGACACGACTGAGGTGACTCAGCAGCAGCAGCAGGAGCAGTAGATACCCTTTATCAGGTGAAGGAGCTCCCATCTCTTCCTTGTTTGCTGAGGCTTTTCATTATGAACAGATGTTGAATGTTTAGCACTTTTTACTTATTTATCTTTTCTTCCCAGCTTGCAAATCGGTTATCACGATTTGCTGTGCTGTTTAGGTGACTGGTTTAGAGTGTATAGTAGACATCATTGACTTATCTTGGTCTATGTTCAAGCGGTATTATTCCATCTTGCACGTAGAGTGGGTGCGATTGTGATCTCCCTTAACAGATGAGAAGACTCAGGCTTAGAGTCTTCACTGGAAATTGCAGTCTGGGTATTTTGTAGTTTTTGTTGCGACACTGCCATCATTTCTTGTTTTAAGACCACTTTTCTTCCTCCTTGTCTTAAACACTACCCTACTTGGAGACAAGTACAATATTTACCTGTAATTTCTTACTTTGTTTAAACTATTTTCACATTTAACTGCAGAGTTTATTAGGAATCTATTTTAGTGTATAGCATGACATCAAAGGGGCTTCCCAGTGGTGCTGGTGGTAAAGAACCCGCTTGCCAGGGCAGGAGACCTAAGAGACATAGATTCGATCCCTGGGTCAGGAAGATCCCCTGGAGGAAGGCACCGTAACCCACTCCAGGATTCTTGCCTGGACAACCCCTTGGACAGAGGAGCCTGGTGGGCTGTGGCCCATAGCCCCGCACAGAGTAGGACGCAACTGGAGCGACTTAGCGTGCACGCACGCATGTGATATCGAGATCTAACTCTTTGACAGAGATTTTGCCATATCCCAGCATCATATGTATGTATGTGAAACGATTTGCATGATCTATGCCATTTTTATTAATGGCACACAAAATATTTTGACCTCTGCTTGGTCGTAGTTCTTTCTAGCTCCCTTCTTTTGAATAAATATCTCAGCCACATTAATGTATTACACCCTAGATTAACCGTTTTTATTTTCTCACCTCTCTGGAACTTGGGCTTGGCACAGAATGGCGTGTGCATGTCACTCTTACACATTTTTCCTGGTTTTCCAGTTTCAGAGCCCAGCAAATCTCCACTAGCCCATCCAGTCCAGTCTTACTTGAATAGTTAAGTAAAGAGACGAAAGCTTTACTTCAGCACCATTCTTTTCTCGTACTTGTGGACACCGTATTTTTCCACTATTCTCAAGCGTACGATTTTCTCCGTTGTGTTTCTAACTGGCAATACCTGGGATGCAAGGAAGTTACTAACTCAAACACTTTTATTTATTATGCCCCAGTATTATAATTTAAATATCTTCTGAACATTTTTCAAGTGAATCCCCTGGGGGCTTTGGAAGAAATTAGATCATCTGCAAATAGTTTGACATTAGACTTTCCTCTGTTGCTGTTGAGTCACTAAGCTATATTCAACTCTTTATGACCCCGTGGGCTGCAGTTTGTCAGGCGCCTCTGTCCTCCAGTGTCTCCTGGAGCTTGCTCAAATTCACGTCCGTTAAGTCGATGATTCTATCTAACCATCTCATCCTCTGTAGCCCCTTCTCCTCCTACCTTCAATCTTTCCCAGCATCAGGGTCTTCTCCAATGAGCCGGCTCTTTTCATCAGGTCACCAAAGTATTGGAGCTTCAACTTCAGCATCAGCCCTTCCAGTGAATATTCAGGGTTCATTTCCTTTAGGATTGACTATTTTGATCTCTTTGCTGTCCAAGGGACTCTCAAGAGTCTTCTCCAACACCACAGTTCAAAAGCACCAATTCTTCTGTGCTCAGCTTTCTTTATGGTCCAACTCTCACATCCATACATGACCACTGGAAAAACCATAGCTTTGACTAGACGGACCTTTGTTAGTAAAGTGACACCTCTGTTTTTTAATATGTTGTCTAGGTTTGTAATAGCTTTTCTTCCAAGGAGAAAGCATCTTTTAATTTCATTTTCCTTTCCAACACTTAAATATCTCACTGTTCTCTTTAGCCTGTTGCACTGGCTGGAATTCCCAGACCATCAAGAACAACATAATCTTCCTTTCCTGTTTTGGGTGGGAAGCCCTGCAGTATGTCACTGCTGAGGTGTGAGGTAATTAGATCAATATGATTTTTAGCATGGTGAGGAAGTATATACCAGGACTTTTGGAGTCTGACTTTATCAAGGACCTTTTTAGCAATTATTCACTTTCTTATATAAAACTGTTTGTTTACACCATTGAGATGCTATTTTTTTTAAGTTTTCTAATTTAAATGCAAATTTGTACTATAGGATAAAATGTTTTAAGTTTTGATGAGATAGTCTTTTAACACACTGTTATGGGTTGTTTTGTTCTGCTTTGCTTGTTAATTTAGGATTTGACATCCACTCTGATCTGTTTACTATTTTTTTTAATTTATTTCATAAGCGCACACATCTCTTAATAAATGGGTGAGTTTTCTGTCTCTTTCTGAACTTGGGACAGATCATACAATGTGAATAATCAGCTCCCTGAGATTTTAAAATAATTTCTTTGTTTACAACCTGGCACATTTTTAGAGTGATTATGCAATAAATTTTTACAATCAATTTTATCAATAGTTAATTTTTCAAGTTCTCTGGTTTTTTATTAGACTTCAGGGGGAAATGATCTTCACAAAAGCTCCACACTTTTTAAATTTAATACCATTTCCCTCTGCATAATAGTCATGCTTCCTAAAAAAGAAAAACCTGCTCAAACTGTCACCATACCTTCTCCCTCATCTCCAGTTGTGTCTTCTTTCTTTTTCCTATAATAAAGTGTGTTTCTAAGTCCCTAGAAATACTGGACTTGTTTAATTATTTAACAGCATTCAAACCTCAACTTTGAAATCATAATTTTATCAACTTTTGTGGCGTTTCCTTTTGGTGTTTCATAGTCTGAAAGCATGATTGGCTTTTTTATTTTAACTGCCTTTTTGTGGACTGCTATAATCATCTATTTTAATTCAGTGAAACTTGAAGGAATAGTTTCTGATCATTGTGATTAAAGGTTCAGAATATCAAATAATAACAGCTGCCATCATTATCATATTCTAATAGTCAACTTTTAAGATCCCATGTGTCATCCAAGTGCTTCACATGCCTTTCCTTATTTAATTTTGAAGGAAGCAAGCGGGAGTTCACACTCTCAGCCTGTGTGAGCTGGGACATCAGTCTCCCCCTCAGACTGAGATTCACGCATTGGCTTCCCTGTCTCAGAGCGACGCCACGAGCTCTCTGGGGTCTCAGCTTGCAGAGCTGATGGTGAGGCTTGCAGCCTCCATAACAAATCTCAATTTCTTACAATAAATCTCTTTAGATAGATAAACAGGTAGATAGAAAGACAGACTGATGGGAGGACAGAGACAATGGCTATTGATAGGGAGATACAGAGAGATGATGGATAGATTGTAGGTGGACGACAGGGTGACAGGTAGAGAGAGAGATGGAGCGATGGATAAACAGACACCCTTTTGTCTGTCTCCCGGGAGACCCCTAATACACACCCTATACAGGCCCTTCCCACCCCATCTTCTTTCCCCACATCCTCACATCTTACAGGATCATGTCTCAGACCTTTGTCTCAGGGTTTGGTTTTCAGGAACCTAAGCTCAGACAACGCCAACAACATTTAATCTTCATTTACCAAAACAAAATGTGCCTCTTCATTTTGCCTAATGTTTTAGCCTTGAAATCGCCTGTGTCTAACAGCAGTGACATCGCCTATGCTTTCCTTCAGGGCTTTCCAGGTGACACCAGTGGGAAAGAACCCACCTGCCAATGCAGGAGACGTGAGAGACGCAAGTTTGACTGCTGCATCAGGAAGATGCCCTGGAGAAGGAAATGGCAACCCACTCCAGTGTTCCTGCCTGGGAAATCCCATGGACAGAAGAGCCTGGCGGCTACTGTCCATGGGGTCACAAAGAGCTGGACACGACTGAGCTGCACACACAGCATGCTTTCCTTTAGAGAACAAAGACTTAGAGAGAAAACTATCGTCTTTTAAAATCCTCACTCTCTAGTTTTGTTTTGTTTTTTTCTCTTACAACCTTGCCGAGTTGGCTTTAGTTTTGTAGCCTCGTGGCTGCAAAGGGACCCTCCATGTGTGTATCATGACTGCCCACTCAGTTCAGTCCAGTCACTCAGTCGTGTCCGGCTATTTGCCACCCCATGAATCGCAGCACGCCAGGCCTCCCTGTCTATCACCATCTCCCGGACCTCACTCAAATCCACGTCCATCAAGTCGGTGATGCCATCCAGCCATCTCATCTTCTGTCGTCCCCTTCACCTCCTGCCCCCAGTCCCTCCCAGCATCAGAGTCTTTTGCAATGAGTCAACTCCTCGTATGAGGTGGCCAAAGGACTGGAGTTTCAGCTTTAGCATCATTCCTTCCAAAGAAATCCCAGGGCTGATCTCCTTCAGAATAGACTGGTTGGATCTCCTTGCAGTCCAAGGGACTCTCAAGAGTCTTCTCCAACACCACAGTTCAAAAGCATCAATTCTTCGGCGCTCAGCTTTCTTCACAGTCCAACTCTCACATCCATACATGACTACTGGAAAAACCATAGCCTTGACTAGACGGACCTTTGTTGGCAAAGTAATGGCTCTGCTTTTGAATATGCTATCTAGGTTAGTCATAACTTTTCTTCCAAGGAGTAAGCATCTTTTAATTTCATGGCTGCAGTCACCATCTGCAGTGATTTTGGAGCCCAAAAGCATAAAGTCTGACACTGTTTCCACTATTTCCCCGTCTATTTCCCATGAAGTGATGGGACCAGATGCCATGATCTTCGTTTTCTGAATGTTGAGCTTTAAGCCAACTTTTTAACTCTCCACTTGCACTTTCATCAAGAGGCTTTTGAGTTCCTCTTCACTTTCTGCCATAAGGGTGGTGTCATCTGCATATTTGAGGTTATTGATATTTCTCCTGGCAATCACCAGTTCACTACAAAAAACAGAACAGAGACACACACAGGGGGCTTCCCAGGCGGCGCTAATGGTAAAGAACCATCTGCCAATGCAGGAGACATGAGATGTGGTTTGATCCCTGGGTTGGGAAGATCCCCTGGAGGAGAG
>NW_011495018.1:900513-902035 GCF_000754665.1 Bison bison bison | reverse complement strand
AGGTATGACAACCCACTCCAGTATTCTTGCCTGGAGAATCCCATGGACAGAGGAGCCTGGCGGGCTACAGTCCATGGGGTCTCACAGAGTCGGACATGACTGAGCGACCTAGCACATGTGCACACATACAGACACACACCCTACTGGTTCTGTTTGGTTTTTTGTTTTTTTTTTCAGAGAGCCCTGACTACTATGGGGAAAGATACATTATGGGAAATGGGAGTTTGCAGAAACAAGAGGCCAAGGTATGCAGTGGTCGACTGTGTTCACGCTGAGGTTCCTGGGATTGGTGGACAAGGGAGGAAGGCACCTAGGTGTGAACACATGGATGCGATGGGGCAGAGTGACAGGTGCGTGAGCGGGCAGCAGTGGCTTGAAAGGAGCCGCAGCTTTGGCAGAAGAGATAGTCTGGGAGGCCAGGAGCCTCTCCGGTCCAGAGTGTGAGCTGGGCAGGGGCACAGTGACCGCCACGGCTCTCCAGGGGTCAGCGAGAGCAGGCAGGAGAAGGAGACAGAGAACAGGAACAAGCCAGAACATTCCAGGGACTGTCCCCCAGAGGGGACTGGGGAAGGGGAGGTGGGGAGCCCGGATGAATGCATGGAGGGGGCGGGCGAGGAAGTACTGCCTCCAGGAGGGGGTGCGGGCTGCTGGCACCCACGTGGCTCTGGGCACAGCCATGTGAGTCAAGAAAGTTTCTGCTCCTCCCAGGAGTGAATTTATGAGCCGTTCTCTAAGTTTCCAATTCTATTAAGATTGAATGTCTGCTAAATGGAAAGCCTGGCACATTTTAATAGGATTGTAATAGCAGGTAATTGCATGTTTATGCATATATTTATATAAGGAGATTATCAACAGCATGTCTCTCAAAATCACGACTTCGAAAAACAGAATTTATATCCTAAAACTGCTTTTACAACTCCTGTATCAAATCGCATCCTTCTTTATTTCCTACAGGCCTTTCTCAGGCTAAACTTAAATTGCCACGTGTTTTAATAAAATTTACTTTGAACCTCCTGTATCTCATTATGTGAAAATGGGTTTCTGGCTGCCTCTCCTGTTTAAAGAAATGACACCACTAAGTAGATGCCTTTTGAGCAAAACCATCTGCATTACCTGTGGCTAACCCCACCTAGGAATGACCAAAACACGTTGTTCTGCACAAACGTCGACAGTTCAGAGCCATTCGGATGCCAATTACGCACCTGCTTGGCGCGTTTCTACAATTTTATGTTGCATTAGATTTGGTATTCTTAGTTTACAGCCTATTAAACCTGATAAAGTTGAAATATGAGCTCCCTGGATCATAAATGAACATAAGCTGCTCTCAGACAAATGAGAGGCTCAGAATAGAAATATTTACTGCACCTCAGTGAGAAGTTTTCATAAACTTGTCCAAGCTGGTGTAGCTGTTCTTTGCAGCGGAGCAGCCGAAGCACCGCATCCGCGTGTGTCCTGTGAAAGACTGTGGCTCTTGACAGCAGGTAACGAAGCCTTCGCCCCAAACTCTGGGGAGCTGTGGCAC
>NW_011495018.1:891579-900413 GCF_000754665.1 Bison bison bison | reverse complement strand
TGGCACCCAGAAACCCCTCAGCTCCTCAGAGTTGATCAGGAATCTCTGAAAGTCGGAAAGAAAACTGCGTCTGATGAGTCATCTCCCATCCAGAGGCTCCTGGACCCTGAGCCCTGCTTCCCTTCTGCTCCTTGGGGAAGGGCGGGCACTGCCCTTTAGGGGTGTGCTCGCAGGGGAGGCCCTATCTAAGGGCACAGAGGTGGCGGCCAGGGTGAGGAGGGCCCCGCCCACCACGGGAGGAGACTGGCGGCCTGGCCGGGAGGCGAGACACCTTCTTCCGTTCTCAGCAGCCTGTGGAAGCCCCGCTGTGGGCAGACAAACCCTGAAACCCGGAAGCCACGTGGGGTGCTCAGCAAGGTGGCCTGAGCAGCTGGGGAGGCCTGCAAGGAGGAGGGCCCAGGTCCAGCAGGAGGCTGGGAGGAGGTGTCACCCCCAAGCTGGGGAACCTGGAGGTTAATGGAGCGGGCAGTGGGTGAGGGGTTCCGGGATGGGGGGACCTGAGTTGGTCACAGTAGACAGCTTTGTTCCCCAGTCTGATGAAGAAGGAGGGAAGTAGAAAGAGCAAGACCAATACATGGGGAGCTGCCTGGTGGGGCTGGGCTCTGGGGAAGGGAGTGGGAACGGTCCCCGCCTCTGCCGGAGATGACCAGCTTGTCTGCATTTCCCAGGACTCTTCTGGGCCAGCACTGAGAGTCCCGTGTCCCAGAGCCCCCTCGGTCACCCACCCTCATCCTTTTCCCTGCTCCCCACCCACTGACCCCAACTCAGGGCAGAGGGTGCCTGGGGATGCGCTCGGGACCCCGACCAGGCGGGAGAGGGACGGAGTCAAAGTCAACCCACCTCTGAGATACTTTGTTTTATGAGGAAACACTTCAAAGACACTGGAAAAAAAACAAAACAAAACAAACAAACAGAGATTAACTCAACACTCACACATCTCCATCACCCAGATGAACAGACCTTAACATCCTGTCACACTACCTTCAGGTCATTTATCATAAAATGAAATATTATCTGCAATTTTGAAGCTGCCTGCATACTCACCTTTCATTCTCAGAAATAACAACTACGCTGAAATTAACATCATTCCTGAGCTGTATGTCATGGTTTTATAATAGCTAGCGTGCATTCATAAGCCACAGAGTAGCTTGCTTGCTGTAAACCCTGTGCTTCATAAGGTGTAGAACATTCAGAATTTGTTCGGTGCTGTTCTGGAGAACATAGGATCTTGGTTCACAAACTCGGAATCCTTCACTTGACCTGAGGACGTGCTCGTCTGTGACATGATTGTAACGAGGTCGATGCCCCCTTCTACACGGTTGGTCACGTGACCAGTTCTTGGCCACAGGACAGGCACAGCGCTTGGGTCCATTTGCATCTGGAGGGTCTCCAACAGTTAGAACGGAACTGGCATGTGACGGGGGGCGTCTCTGCCCGGAGGTCACACCCCCTTCAATGACAGGGACGAGGCTCCCTCCGATATTGCCACATTTCTCTCATTTCTCAAAATCATGAATATGACAAATCTCAGCATATTTTAATCTGCTACCAATTTTTTGCATTTTACTTACATTTTATTTTGAAAAAATTTCAGACAAAATAAACTAGACAAATCAATACAAGCAATTCATGTTCATCTTCATTCAGATTTCAAAAACTGTTGAATCTTTCATCTTGGCTTCCTCATTCTTTCTCTTGTCACAAGTATTTTTTCTGAACCATTTGATTATGAGTTTTTTAATAATACTCTGGTACCCATAAACGGGCTTTCCACATGGCACTAGTAATAAAGAACCCACCTGCAATGCAGGACTCGGGTCTGATCCCTGGGGTGGGAAGGTTCCCTGGAGGAGGAAATAGCAACCCACTCCGGTATTCTTGCCTGCAGAATCTCATGGACAGCGGAGCCTGGTGGGCTACAGTCCACGGGGTCACACAGAGTCAGACATGACTAAGCAACTTGGGACAGGGGTCTAATACTACAACAATTATTTTGTAAAATCAAAAGGCATCATTTTATATAACCGTAGCACAATTATCAAAAGCAGGACATTAATGCAGTACAGTTTCGCCAATGGGCACACTAATGTTTATAAGGGAAAATGTCTGGAAGGTAATCTTATATCCCATGTACTTTGTCAGCCTCTTTAGTTTTTCCTTGTTCTTCATAACCTTGCTTTTTTAAATTGAAATATATTTGGTTTACAATGTTGTGTTAGTTTCAGATGTAAAGCCAAGTGTTTCAGTTATACATGTACGTGTGTATTCTTTTTCAGATTAATTTCCCTGTAGGTTACTACAGAGTATTGAGTAGTGTTCCTTAGGCTGTACAGGGTCCTTGTGAGTTAACTATTTTGTATATAACAGTGTGTATATGTTAATCCCAAACTCTTAGCTGAATAATCTCGACATTTTTGAAAAGCATAGGCCATTTATTTTGTAAGATGACCCTCACTTGATTTGGGATTGTGTACTGTTTCTTCAGATGGTGATTGCAGACATGAAATTAAAAGACACTTACTGCTTGGAAGGAAAGTTATGACCAACCTAGATAGCATATTCAAAAGCAGAGACATTACTTTGCCAACAAAGGTCCATCTAGTCAAGGCTATGGTTTTTCCTGTGGTCATGTATGGATGTGAAAGTTGGACTGTGAAGAAAGCTGAGTGCAGAAGAATTGATGCTTTTGAACTGCAGTGTTGGAGAAGACTCTTGAGAGTCCCTTGGACTGCAAGGAGATCCAACCAGTCCATTCTGAAGGAGATCAGCCCTGGGATTTCTTTGGAAGGACTGATGCTAAAGCTGAAACTCCAGTACTTTGGCCACCTCATGCGAAGAGTTGATTCATTGGAAAAGACTCTGATGCTGGGAGGGATTGGGGGCAAGAGGAGAAGAGGAACGACAGAGGATGAGATGGCTGGATGGCATCACTGACTCGATGGACGTGAGTCTGAGTGAACTCCGGCAGTTGGTGATGGACAGGGAGGCCTGGCGTGCTGCGATTCATGGGGTCGCAAAGAGTCGGACACGACTGAGCGACTAAATTGAACTGAACTGTTTCTTCATGGTTAGATTCAGGTAATGTGTTTTTGTCAGGAATGATACAAAAGTGACTCGTGTCCTCGGTAAGCACATCACATCAGAAGGCCCAGGATGTCAAGCTATCCCCTGGCTGGCCATGTGACCTTTGGGCACTTGGTAAAAGCGCTGCCCGCCAATTTTCTCCACTGCAAAGTTCTTATCCTTCCTGTGTATATATAAACACTCTGTGGGGAGGCATTGTAAATTCTATTTTCTCTTCCAACTCTTACCCCAGAGTGGAAGCATCCGTTGGTGACATTTGCTCGAAGCAGTTACTGATGTGGTGGTCGATAGATTACGACTTTCTACTTCCATCGCTCTTCTACCGTAACTACGAGTGGGATTCAACGGGAAGGAAGAGAACTTCCTCTTCTCCTTGTGCCTGTGTGTGTCGATGTAATTTCATGGATCCTTATCTTTTCTATAAGTTACCACCTATTGTTGTCATTTAGTTTGATGTTCAGACTGTTCCATATTTGGCCATAGGAGTTCCTCTGAGGTGCCTCTTGTGTCTTTTCACTGACCCCTGTGTCCTTCTGACGTGTCCCATTGCTCTGAGTGTGTTCTTGCTTTCTGTCTCAGAAAGATATTCCAGGACCATCTTGTTCTTGCCCAGCCCAGGTCTGCTGCTGTTGCTGCTAAGTTGCTTCAGTCGTGCCCAACTCTGTGCGACCCCATAGAAGGCAGCCCACCAGGCTCCCCCATCCCTGGCCCAGGTCTAGCTGAAAGAATTCTCCAGAAATAGTTTTCCTAGCTCCTTCTGGTGGAGAACTGCACACACACACACACACACTGCATCTGTCTCTACTCCTATCTGTAGGTCATCTGTCACATGAATTCACACCAACTCTTGCAGTTCAAGTCCAAGTCCACCGGGTTAATTCCAACAGCCACATTCCTATTTCTCCAACAATAAGGAACCTCACTACCATCACGACAATGTAGATATGTATTTGTTCAGTTCCATAAAACACATTCAGTACTTCCAGAATTGCTCACAAATACCACTGTAGATTTGTTTACAGTTCCTTTATCTCTATCTGGAGGGTGTAAAGTCCAAATGCTGCATTCAAGAGTCCTGTGGGATGGTCCCTCCGGTTGGTGCGGTCCTGTCCCGTGTCCTGTTGTAAAGCTGGTGCACAGGCTGGTTCACTTGTTTCTGTTTGTTTATCCGTTTAAGTGGATGGGAAGTGGTATCACTAGTTTGTGTTCATCGAATATTCACATTGATTTATGCTTCCCTAATCACCAATGAAGATGAACATTTTTACATGCCTATTGGCCATTCACATGTGTATATCTTCTCAAGTATCTTGCCCAATTGTCCTCAGTTCAGTTCAGTTCAGTCGCTCAGTCGTGTCCGACTCTTTGTGACCCCATGGACTGCAGCACACCAGGCCTCCCTGTCCATCACCCACTCCTGGAGTCCACTCAAACTCATGTCCATTGAGTGGGTGATGCCATCCAACCATCTCATCGTCTGTCATCCCCTTCTCCTCCTGCCTTCAATCTTTCCCAGCATCGGGGTCTTTTCAAATGAGTCAGCTCTTCGCATCAGGTGGCCAAAGTATTGGAGTTACAGCTTCAACATCAGTCCTTCCAATGAACACCCAGGACTGATCTCCTTTAGGATGGACTGGTTGGATCTCCTTGCGGTCCAAGGGACCCTCAAGAGTCTTCTCCAACACCACAGTTCAAAAGCATCAATTCTTCGGTGCTCAGCTTTCTCTATAGTCCAACTCTCACATCCATACACGACTACTGGAAAAACCATAGCTTTGACTAGACGGAGATTTGTTAGCAAAGTTTCTATTTTAATTATTGTGTTGTAAGAGTTCTTTATAGATGCAGACATCTTTATCAGACACATGTTTTGGAATATTTCCTCTTGGTATATGCCTTGCCTTTTCCTTGTTCTTACTGAAATATTTTGAATAGCAATTTTTTTCATTTTGATGAAGTCCAATTTACCAATTTCTTTTTCGTGTTTCTGGTTATGCCTTTCGTATCAGAAATCTCTGCCTAATCCCAAAGTCACAAATATTTTTCCTATTTTAAAACTAAAACTTCAATTGTATATTAAAATATGAAAACTTTAAGAAGTTTTAAGTCGATGATCCATTTTGTGTTAAATGTTGCGCCTGGTATAAGGTAAGCATTGAGATTACATTTTTTACACAGATATTCAATTTCTCAAAAAAGCATTTGTTGAAAAGAATATTCTTTTCCAATTTAATTACCCTGACACCATGGTCGAAAATCACTTAGCAGACACGTGTGGTTCTATTTCCAGAGCTCTGTCCTGTTCTGCTTGTGTGTCTATTCTTATGCTAATACCATGGTGCACTGATTACTCAAGCTTGATAGTGTGCTTTTCTTTCAGCTGCTGTAACTCTTCAAATTTGTTCTTCTCCAAAACTGCTTTGGCTCTTCGAGATCCCTTACATCCCCATATAAGCTTTCTATATTTTTCAATATTTAGTTATTTGGCTGTGCGGGGTCTTAGTTGGGGCACGTGGGATCCAGTTCCCAAACCAAGGATCACACCCAGGCCCCCTGCATTGGGGCTTAGGCTTAGCCACGACCACCAGGGAAGTCCCCCAGTAGAAGTTTTAGAATCAGCGTGGGGCCCCAGTGCCCTGTTATTATGAGCTCTCCACATCCTGGCTGTGCCCACTGCAGCAACTGCTGTCTGGAGGCTCCTTCTCCAGCCTTGAGGACTTGGTCCAAGAAGCAGATCAGGACCCAGGCGAAGCCTCTAGGGGCCGTGTCCACAGCTTTGGGCTCTCCTTCCTCTCCAGCACTCTGACGACTATGTCCAGCTCCCTCTGTCTTCTCAAACCCCCGTCCTCGACCTAATGAGACCAAACGGGTCTCCCCAGGTGCTCTGTTCTGCCCTGCAGCCCAGAGACTCACCAGTCAGGGTCCTGAACTACCTG
The DNA here is from genome assembly GCF_000754665.1 of Bison bison bison. Lineage (NCBI taxonomy): Eukaryota > Metazoa > Chordata > Mammalia > Artiodactyla > Bovidae > Bison > Bison bison. The sequence continues at coordinate 894,393 of NW_011495018.1, read as the reverse complement.
CCAGCCAACATCCGGAGGCGGGCGCTTCCAAGTCTTCGTTCGGTTTCCTGGCTGATTACAGGAAGGGAGCACTTTCCCAGAGCTCCACTCTCCCTGGGGGAGGCAGAGCCCCCTCCGCTGTGGTTTTAATTGGCACTTTTTAATTGCAAGTGGGATGGAACAGCTTTGTTCTTATTCATTGTCTTTTCTGGTTTCATCTGCTCTAAATTTTCTATTTGCATCTTTGCTCAATTATCTACACAGTTACCTATATTTTCCTCCTCAGTTTATGAAAGTTCATTACCTCTTTTGGTCTCAACTCTTTGTCAGCTATACACATTGCAAATATCCTCCTGTTTGGTAATTCTGTACAATTAACTATGTTTTGGGGCTTACCAGGTGGCGCTAGTGTTAAAGAATCCTCTTGCGGATGCAGGCAATGCAGGTTAGATCCCTGGGTCGGGAAGATCCCCTAAAGGAGGAAATGGCAACATGCTCCGGTATTCTTGCTTCAAAAATTCCATGGACAGAGGAGCCTTGCAGGCTGTAGTCCATAGGGGTGCAGAGAGTCAGATACAACTGAGTGACTGAGCACACACACAATTGTATTTAAGACCCTTTATGTTTCTTTTGAAAGATTTTCTTTTCTTTATCTTTTGTTTCATTTTGTTTTGCTTTAGAGGGGAGCAGGGCATGAGGAAAGCAGCGAGTATTGATCGTTCCTGGATCATCTGTCACGATGCTGTTATGACATTCTACTTTATGGCCAACTAAAAATTTAACACATTTAGAGCTTAATGAATTTCTTCTTCTGTATTGAGTGAGATAAACTTTATTATAGAGGTAAGCAGTCTTCCCAGCCCACTTATCAAGTATCCTTGTCTTTCTTGCTCCAGTTTTCTGACACCAAGTTCTCTTATAAATAGAAGCCAGTTTCTCAGCAATAAAATAGGCTTTATCAGTCTGTTTGTCAATATATTTGTTCTCATTCTGTTTATTCATGTAGCTTCATATAAACTTTGATATCTCATAGGGCAAGACAACGTATTCTAGTCTTCAAAATCATCTTGGATTATGTGAAAAGTAGATAATGAGAACCTGCTGTATAAAACGGGGACCTCTACTCAGTATTCTGTGCGGCCTAATGGGAAGGAAATCCAAAAAAGAGGGGATATATGTATACATATAGCAGATTCACCTTGCTGTAAAGTAGAGACTAAGAAAACACTGTAAAGCAACTATACGCCAACAAAAATTAGTTTTAAAAGGTCATCTTGGCTTTGTATCCTTCAATGGCACCCCACTCCAGTACTTTTGCCTGGAAAATCCCATGGATGGGGGAGCCTGGTAGGCTGCTGTCTGTGGGATCACACAGAGTCGGACACGACTGAAGTGACTTAGCATAGCATAGCATATTCTAAAATGTTCAGAGGAGCAATAAAAGCCCAAATGAAACAAAGAAAATACGCCAGAGAAGTCTGGGAAAGTCTCAAGTGGAAAACCTAGATGTGAAAAACAGTCTTTGACTGAAGAGTCATGAGGAGCTAAGTCATAAACCAGATACAGGTGAGGCAAGAATATTGGATTCGTTAAGACAGAGCTGAGAAAATCACAAAAGAGGGCACACAGAGGTGATGAGGCCACAGTGTTAGAGTCGTTAACAGACGTTTGGTCGTGGTCGGGCAGGTGAGCGCCGTCAACAGAAGTTCCAAAAGACAGAGAGTGTCACACGGGGCTGGGCTCAGAGTGTGTCATCAGGTCCCAGAAGCGGTTTATTCTTGAGTGAAAAACTTTAAGATGACAGGAGCGGCTTTCAGAGATGGTCAGCTCGAATCACCTGCTCCAGGGGTCATCTCCCCCGAGCCCATGAGCACTGTGGGTCACCCGCCCCCGGGGCCAGTGAGAGGGCTCCACAGCTCAGGAGGAGGGGAGAGGGTGCGCCCCAGGTGGCCAGAGCCCTTCAATCCCGCATCCCACTCTTCATCCCACCCCCCATGGAGGCAGCCCAATCCCCCACCAGACTCCAGACACAAAGGTCCAGACAGTTCCCGGAGACGTGTGAAAGCATTGCCCAGGGCCTGCTCCAGGGCAGCCTGCGCCGGGGGCGCCACGCCTGGGGACCCGCACGTGGGGGCCTGCACCAGGGGGCTAGCACCTGGGGGCCTGCACCTGGGGGGACAGCACCAGGGGGCGCCACACCTGGAGACCCACACCTGAGGGGCCTGCACCTGGGGGCCTGAACCTAGAGGGCCTGCACAGGGCGCTAGGCACTGGGACCAGGGCAGAGCAGTCTTCCCAAGCTCACACCTAATGCCAGCAAGGTACCTAAGCTCTCCAAGCATCTCTCTCTCCTCTAAGAATAGGAAAGGAATGGGATGAATAAAGGAAAAGAGAGGGAGAAGGGGAGTGAGGGGGAGAGGAGAAGGAAGGAGAGCACGGGCCACCTGAGCAGCCAGCACGGGGCCTGGCTGTAAGGAGCACCGGGCGGCAGCAGAGAAGAGCAGCCGTGCAGAGGGTGACATCGCCCCCGACCACAGAGGAGCACTTCCTGCCACGCCCCTTCCAGCACGGACACGACAGTTTTCACACCTAAGTGAAAGGACTGTGACATTTCTGAATCAAAACACAGTGTTTAAGTGTTGCTACTCGCATAATTAAAACTTTTATGTATGGAAAAAGCTTAGATTTTTTTCCTCTCTTTTAAAGATGAAAAATTCCACTTTCTAATTGCAGCATCCTTGTGCCAGCCCCACCCGGCCTCCAGGCCTGAGCTCACCCACACCCCTCCGCCAGCAGAGATGGAGCCACTAGAGCCCCTGTGCCGGCAGAGATGCA
>NW_011495018.1:872175-891479 GCF_000754665.1 Bison bison bison | reverse complement strand
GGCAGAGATGCAGCCGCCAGCCCCATGGCCCCCTTTCCCTGCCCAGCACTATTGGTTGCCATGGAAACCTGCATCCGCAGCCAGCACCAGAGGAGCCGGCTCCTTTCATGGGGCCCACTGGGTCCTAATCCCATTTCTGTCTCCATCTCTGGAGAGCTCTGCCTCTCTGTGGGGCTTCCCGGGATGGCGGGCAGTTGGTTGCCAGGACCACGTGCTTGTGGGTCCCACAGGACGGGGCAGGGGGATGTCTGGACCCAAGCTTTGGATTTAAGGGCAGCATCTGTGGCCCAAGTCGAGGGTCTGGGGGCTCCTCAGAGGACAGACACGTGGGACGCAGGTCTTCCCGCCTCCTGAAGCCTCCACTGCTCGCCTGCCTGACCACTGGATGTGACCGAGGAACACTGCTGGGAGGCCCCACGCGGAGGCAGGCCCGCCCATGAGCACAGGAAGAATGCATGTTGGCAGCAGGGAGCAACCGGAACCTGCTGCAGGCGTGTCCACAGCCCCGCCAGTGGGCTTGGCCCCCCAGGAGAGGGGAGGGGCACTCCAACCCTCAGAGGCCTGGAGCGGGAGAGAGCAGGCCCTGCAGAGGGTGTAGGTTGGCCACAGGCAGCAGGTCACGTGCAGGGCAGAGGCCTGGGACAGAGGGAGTGGGCTCACAGAAACAACTAGACCGTGACTGATGCAAGCCCGGGGCCTCAGCAGAGTCTGGAACCCAGAGTGGGAAGTCAGGGTGGGCAGAGCGTCACCCAAACAGCCATTTATTGAGCAGCTCCCAGGAGCCAGGGCCGCCCAGGCCAAGGCAAGAAGGAGGGGACCACCTGCCCTGCCCGCGTGCACTGAGACCCCGCGGCAGGTCACCAGGTGCGCAGGCTCAGGGGGTGAGTAGGAGGGGAGGCCGAGGCCTGGGGCCTGCGAGGGCGGCAGGGGACATGCGGGCGTGTGGACCCTGCAGGTGAGGGGGCCGAGAACGGGTGTGCTGCACGCAGGCCCAGGGCCCACGTCAGGGGCTGCCAGGCAGGGACCACCTGGAGCCGAGGTCAGGACCCTGACGGAGAAACTGGGGGTCACCGCATGGGGGCCACCGGGGCCACGCGAGCCGTCCGACAAGCTGTCGTTTCAGCAGGTAACTGACGCGTGGATGGGCTCCGCCCAGCAAGTACCATTCTACCTGCTTCTCTCTGCGTTTGCTCAGCTGGATCCCCAATGGGTCAGGCAGGAGGAGGAGCCCAAGCCCCGGGGGAGATCAGCAGGGACCTGCCTTCTCCAGCGGCCGCCCCAGGAGACAAGCGTGTGCCTGGCTGCCAACTGAGGCTCTGCTCCCTCCGCGTGAGAGGCAGCCCTGGAGGCAGGGGTCAGATACACCTCCCGAGCCCATCAGAGCCGCGTGGTGACTGCTGGCTGCACATCGAGGCCAGGGGTCTCGCCCTCCGCTCCCACTCCTGCCCAGACTCTGGAGTCAGCAGCTCTGTGCCCCCAGTTTAAAGGGGCAGAAGGTCTGTGAAGTGCCCACAGGCACACAGGCAGTTGGCAGCTGAGCGGACTTTAAACCCGTGCTCCATCCAACTCCAGAGTCACGGGTGCCATGGGCACCACCTTCTGAGACAGTGGGTGACTCATCGGGGAACCAGGACCCTGGGACCACCCAGAGCCCAGACTTCATCTCACCCAACCCCGCCACCCAACCCCACCCCCGCACTGAGAAGCTGTTGCCGTATCTGCCTTTGAAAAGATGTGATATTTCAGCAGTGGTTTTTTTTGTTTGTTTGTTTTCGTTGACTCGTCCCATACAAATAACAGTTTCATGGGCACATCAAGGGCTCGCTTGCTCCTGAGACAGAAAGCAGCACTTTGATGGCAATCTAACAACAGCCGTGCTTCCATCGTGCTCCTGATTAGCAATCAGGGCCCCAGCGCTGCTGTGATTAAAGGACAAGCAGATGGGCGGCTTCCAACGCTCCTGCGACTCAGGGTCAAACCTCCCAGCAAAGGAGATGGACTCTGCTTTGTCCAACAACACGGCCGTGCCCGGGAAGAGGAGGTGCCCAGGGCTGTGTCCACGGAACCTGCCCAGGTCCTTCACTCCCAACAGAGCCTGGTGTCCAACGTCAGGCAGTTCACGTGTTGGGAAAGCCAAGGCCATACCAAGGTCAGAGTCAGGAACTGTGCCCCAGCTCACACACAGAGCAGCCTGGGAGGGCACCCCACTGCCCTCGGGCCCTGAAGGCCACTGCCCAGCTCTCCTGTCCCAGTACAGCTGCTGGCACCAGCGCCCCCCAGGTCAGCAACCTGACTTCATTGTCCTCAGGAATGACTGCACCTGCAGCTGCCAGCAAAATCCTGGAGCTCAAAGGGCAAAGTCCCTGGGGCTCCTGGGCAAGGTTCAGGGAAGGAGGCCCTCCCAGAGATGCAGCATCTAGTCGTGCTTATGAGCAGTAGTCTGAATGAACACTTGTCATCCATCCGGGGGGCTGGACTCACTTCTGTAACCTGGACCAAGGCTTGCAGTGTTCACACAGCATCCACGTGGTTGTCCTAAGCCTCTGAGTATTTTGCAGAGTTCTGACAACGTCTGGACTCCAACTGTTTTCTCCTCCATCTCTCTCTTTTGTTTGTTTTTTTGTTTTTTGTTTTTTTTGGTGTTTCTGTGGCTGCCCAGCCCTTGGAACTCCCTATGCCACAATTCTCGCTGACCCAGTTCCCTAGGTTTCTCCTCAGCTGCAAAACTTTTCTAGAGATTCAAAGAGGAAGGAGGTGGGGTCACATTTCCCGCCTTGATGCTAAACCCCCATGCTCATTAACCCATTTCTCCCGTTTTAGAGACCATGAATTTGAGGCTCCCCAGAGTGGCTGTGGCCAAGGCTGCAGAGCTAAGGAGCAGTGGAGAGGGCTGAAAGGTAGGTTCACCCTACAGCCCCAGACCCCACCCCTCAGGTACCGAGCTTCTTGTCCAGGAGCTGCCCCAAGACTGTGTTCTCCCTCCCTCCCCCTCCTCCCTCTGCAGACCCGCCCTCTAGGGCCTGGCAAGAGGAAGTTTCCACGATTTTCATCAGGTCCAAGTGACCTAGGTTTTCTGCTAGTAATTGAAAACCTAGGAAACGCTGAAGGCAGGAGGAGAAGGGGACGACAGAGGATGAGATGGTTGGATGGCATCACTGACTCGATGGACATGAGCCTGAGAAAGCTCCAGGAGATGGTGAAGGGCAGGGAGGCCTGGCGTGCTGCAGTCCACGGGGGTCATAAAGAGTCGGACTCTTTATGACTTAATGACTGAACAACAAAAGACCCAGGTAGTTTGGGATGTTAGAGCGCCAGGCACAGACGATTTTTGAAAGCTGATATGTCAGTTCTTTGTAATATGCTCCCCATTTAGTTATGAAGCATTATATTTGTCTTAAGGAGTCCAACAGTTGGTGTTTATCTTCCACCACTTATCACAAGTGTGATTTGAAAAACAAACCGATTTTCCAGCTGCTCAGTGATGTAAATGTTTGGCAATTTATGTCTTCATGTGTGATTTGTGGTCCAGGAGGTGAGAAGTACAATAAACAACATGCCCTTTCCCGCTGCCAAGCTGAGCTGCTGTCCTCTGTCCTCAGGGAGTAGAATCCTGCATAGAAGACACCTGCTGAGATAACTTAGGGTGGGGCTGGAACCACCCTTTACCTGAGTTAAGTTACGACCCTCCTTCAGCCTTTTAAACTGGTGCTGAATTGGGAAGCCAGCCTTCCTGGAATGAGTTGTGTTTTGCTCCATAATAGCGGTCTGTTCAGCTCCTGAGGCCTGATTTGCACGTGATGAGCAAGCAGAAATCACAGTTTAGAAAGGCAGTATTTTGGACAGGCCTTGGAGATGCATAGAATCCCTGCGAGGTTTCGATGCTTTTTCTCTCTGGTATTTGTTCTGCTTTAAAGTCACAGAGCAACCCACTCCAGTGTTCTTGCCTGGAGAATCCCAGGGACAGCGGAGCCTGGTGGGCTGCCATCTCTGGGGTCACACAGAGTCGGGCACGACTGAAGTGACTTAGCAGCAGTAGTAGCAGCAGAGTCACCAAGTACCAGAAAGTGAAACAAAAAGTAACTGACAAGGAAAGGCAAGCAGGCGTCTTAAACCTCACACATGGAACTGCAGGTGGGTGGGAACCGGTTCCGAAGGTGTGCAGAGCATCCCATCGAGAGGGTGAGCAGATGGTTACCTGGAGAAGTCGAGCTTGTCCTCTGAAGGCAGTGTGTCTGATACATCCTTTTGTTGCCCAAGTAGGAAGCAAATGGTTCCCTCATCAGTAAAGTCCATTCTCCTAAATGCATGACTCCTTCAAGTGGGGATCAGCCAGGCTCAAGCTGGGTCAGTGGTGCTGACCATCTGCCCCAGGGGGAAGTCCAGTCCATCAGAGGCTGACCCCAAAGCCAAGCAGGGGTGGATTCCTGAGCAGGTGCCAAGGAGTCAGGAGAAAGGGGTGGACAGGACACTGCCAGCCCCTGGGGAGTGTCCAGGAGGCCAGAAAAGACCCAGCAAGTAATCCTGAGGATGAACGTGAAAGTCTGCCTGCGTGAGCGGCTTCAGGCCCGATGAGGGTCAATGTTGTTACTGAGCTTCTGGGTAACCCTGCCAACGAGAGCCCTGAAGATGGGATCGCAGTGGTGCTCAGGAGCCTGAGGCCTTCCAGAAACTTCCCAGGTCCTGCTCAGGAGCAGGCATGGGAGGACGATGTGTGTGCAGAAGTCCAGCCTGTGAAACCGCATGGGGCTGCCCGTGGGTGAGCCACCCACAGACGGCAGGGCCCTTTAGACACTGGCAGCCCCCAGGGCTCTGCAGTCCTCGGGGTGACCTTGCAGTGCCGTCCTGAGCTAAGGCTCAGGGCTCACAGCACTGACACCCTCACCCCTCCTTGTGCAACGGGCCTGTGGGCCCAGAATACACACGTGCAGGAAAGCCTGTGTCTTGGGGTCACCCACCCTGGTGCCTCACTCCTTCTGGGGTGGGCCTGAGCCCAAACACAGGTGCCTTGACCTTCCCCCAACCCAGAGCAAAGGCAGCAGCATCTCCAGTCCGGAGCTCTGGCTCTGACGGCCTCACGCGTGACCTTGGGCCCAAAAAGTGACTTTCCTCAGGCTTCTCTCCCTCCTCCTGACCCTGAGCTCGATTGCACGGTAGGTTCGTGTGCTACTAAGCAAACCTTTGACCTAGAGCTGTTCACTGTGGTTCAGTCTGAGCAGCAAACAGGTGCCAAGGACAACAGGAAGCCAAGAGTAACCGAGCAAAAACCCAGGCAGGGACTCTCTGCGGGCTCCAGGGCCATCTCTGGGCATCACTTACACCCTCTGGTGGATGCTCATATTCCTGCCTCCGCACCCATCCCAGGAAGCAGCCTTATTAACGCGTGGATCAGATGCCCTGCTATATTGCAATAAGGAAAATAATATTCCCTGCAGCCATCTTCCCCCATTAGAAAGCCTTTATGCCCAAATCAGTTTAAATTTACTTTTTAATTATGTACACTGCTTTCTTATGTGAAGCTTCTGACTAGAAATATGTATCTCATTTTATTTTATGTTATTCAATTGACCCAAACACAAAGGCATTTTTCTTAAATACTGAATGCTCATGTACCTTTTTAATTAAAGCTTAAAAAGCTCTTAATTAAAACCATAACTCACAGGCAGCAGTTTCCACCTAAGTCATCTCGCAGGCTTCTGTGTTTTCCCTTCTGTTTTCAGGGTGACCCGTGCTGCAACTGAGGGGTGAAGATGACCTTCACACTTGGTTGATTGCAAAGCGGCGGCGGGAGCCGGTGGGTGGGGAGATCTCAGAGTTGCTGTGCGGGGGTGGTCACCGGGGCGGCGCCCAAGCTGCTATGACAGCTGTTCTTCCCTCCACATCCTCAGGACCCCCTCTGCGGCTGTGACAGGAGACAGCAGCTGCTGGGTTCCCTCCTGGACAGTCGGGCCAGGTGCAGTGGAAGGCTTGTGCATCAGAAAGAACTGGGTATTGATCAATATTTTGATGCACTAACAAGTGGGTCTTTGAAATTCTCACTCTTTGCCTTTTACCACGGGATATCGGAGAAAGCGATGGCACCCCGCCTCCAGTACTCTTGCCTGGAAAATCCTGTGGACGGAGGAGCCTGGTGGGCTGCAGTCCATGGGGTCGCGAAGAGTCGGACGCAACTGAGCGACTTCACCTTCACTTTTCCCTTCATGCATTGGAGAAGGAAATGGCAACCCACTCCAGTGTTCTTGCCTGGAGACTCCCAGGGACGGGGGAGCCTGGTGGGCTGCCATCTGTGGGGTCACACAAAGTCGGACACGACTGAAGTGACTTAGCAGCAGCAACTGACCTTTGGTATGTCTGCTGTATTCGAGATGTACAGCTTGATAAGTTTTGAAATGCACATATCCAGGAGGTTACCACCACAATCGAGATGAAGAACATGACATCTGGTCCCATCACTTCATGGCAAGTAAAAGGGGATTGAGTGGAAAAAGTGTAAGACTTTATTTTTTGGGGTTCCAAAATCACTGCAGATGGTGACTGCAGCCATGAAATTAAAGGACACTTTCTTCTTGGAAGGAAAGCTATGACAAACCTAGACAGCATATTAAACGCAGAGACATCGCTTTGCTGACAGAAGTCTGTGTCATCAGAGCTATGGCTTTTGCAGTAGTCATGTATGGATGTGAGAGTTGGACCATAAAGAAGGCTGAGCGCCGAAGAATTGATCCTTTCAAACTGTGGTGCTGGAGAAGACTCTTGAGAGTCTCTTGGACTGCAAAATCAAACGAGTCAGTCCTAAAGGAAATCAAGCTCCAATACTTTGGTGACCTGCTGGGAAGAGCCACCTCATTGGAAAAGACCCTGATGCTGGGAAAGGTTGGAGGTAGAAGGAGGAGGGGTGACAGGGGATGAGATGGGGCATCACCGACTCCGTGGACATGAACCTGAGCAGACTCTGGGGGACGCCAGGGCTTCCCTGTGACTCGGCCGACAAAGAATCTGCCTGCAGTGCGGGAGACCCGGGTTCAATCCCTGGGTTGGGAAGATCCCCTGGAGAAGGGAAAGGCTACCCACTCCAGTATTCTGGCCTGGAGAATTCCATGCACTGTATAGTCCATGGGGTCACAAAGAGTCGGACACGACTGAGCGAATTTCACTTCACCTGGAGATAGTGGAGGACAGAAAAGCCTGGAGTGTCACAGTCCATGGGGTCATAAAGAGTTGGACATGACTCAGTGACTGAACAACAATAAGAAGAAATGTTTACCTACCTAAGAAGACAAAAATTATCTCCTATATTGTCTTCTGCTATAGTTTAACACCTATGTCCATGATTCACCTGAATTAAGTACTGGGTGTAGAAAGTTTTCCTTTGCAGTTCTATCCTTGTTTGCGTTCTGTATTCTGAAACTCTGTTATTAAGTACATAAACCTTAGGACTGTCTCATCTTCTTGATGAATTAGCCCTTTTACATTACGAAATGAACTCCTTTATCCCTGGCTATGTTTTTTTCCTCCAAAATCTACTTTGAGGTTAATACACTGATACAGCTTTACATGGAAGAGCATTAATATGGTATATTTGTTTCCACCATCTTATTTTCAATGCATTTGTGTCTTTCTATTTAAACTATGTTTCTTGTAAGTAGTTTATAGTTGGGATATTGCTTCTTAAAATTCAATCTAACAATCTCCACTTTTTAACTAGGGCAGTTAAACAATTTTCACTTAGGATAGTTATTTTGATTATTAAGTTTGAGTCTACACCTTCTATTTTTTTCTACTTGTCTCATCTGTTCTTTGTTCCTTTTTTTCTTTGAGTTTAGTATTTATTATGATTCTACTTTATTTCCTCCTTCAGATTATTAACTACAACTCTTTGTTTTGCTCTTTTGGTGACAACTTTGGGGCTTATTATATATAAATATATATATATATCTATCTTTATGACATTCTTGTTCAGGTTATGAAAACCTCACTATAGAATATTTTGATTTCTCCCCTTTAGCCTTTCTTTCCATATATTTTGCTTCTGCCTATGTTGCAAACTCCCAATATTTCATTCTTATTTTTGCTTTAAACAATCAGTTATCTTTTTAAAATATTTAAATGCAAAGAATAAAGCATATGTATATGTATCTGTGTAGCGTGTTTATATGTGTCCGTGTGGCGTGTTTATATGTGTCCATGTGGCATGCTTACATGTATCCGTGTGGTGTGTTTATATGTGTCCGTGTGGCGTGTTTACATGTGTCCATGTGGCATGCTTACATGTATCCGTGTGGTGTGTTTATATGTGTCCGTGTGGCGTGTTTATATGCATCCGTGTGGCATGTTTATATGCATCCGTGTGGCATGTTTACATGTGTCCGTGTGGCGTGTTTATATGTATCCGTGTGGCGTGTTTACATGTGTCCGTGTGGCGTGTTTACATGTGTCCGTGTGGCATGCTTACACGTATCCATGTGGCATGTTTACATGTGTCCGTGTGGCATGCTTATATGTATCTGTGTGGTGTGTTTATATGTGTCCGTGTGGCGTGTTTACATGTGTCCATGTGGCATGCTTATATGTATCCGTGTGGCGTGTTTATATGTGTCCGTGTGGCGTGTTTATAGGTGTCCGTGTGGCGTGTTTATAGGTGTCCGTGTGGCGTGTTTATAGGTGTCCGTGTGGCGGCCACGTCTGGCACTGCATGTAAGTGGGTACCTCCATCTGGCAGTGCCTCCTTTCTGCGTCTTCGGTGTCTCTCCTGGTGTGGATCGGCTGGTGACTCTCTCTCTCTTTCACGTGTCTGACAAAGTCTTCAAAGGTAGTCTCAGCGGTAGAGAATCCCAGATTAGTGGACTTTTCTCTTCCTCGTGCTCTAACAATTTCCTCCACTGCCCTTTAGCCTGCACTGTTTGCAACGAGGAACCTGCCGTGATTCTTCTTTCTGCCTCTCTGTACATACGTGTATTTTTGGCCTCTGGCTGCTTTTGTTATTTAATACTGCTTCTAAACAACTTTACTATGACACACTTGGTGTGATGTTATTCATGTTTCTCATCCTTGGTGTTTGTTAAGGTTTTTGGATTCTGTGAGTTCACAGCTTTCAACAAATCAGAAAGTTATTAGCCATCGCTCCTTTAAATACTTTCTTATCCTTTCCGTCTCTCCGGGATCCTAGTTACAAGTCTATTAGGTGACTTGAGTTTTTACCATGGCCTTATTCACTTTTTGGTCTCTTTACGTTCCTTTTGGATGATTTCTGCTCATGTGACTCCAAGTTTACAAATGCAATATCTAACACAATTAGATATTAATGTCCGTTACTTAATTGATGTCTGATGTAGAATGCCCCATCCAGTTCATTGTTCTCAGCTCAAACCCTGCAGCCTTTGCCTCCACGAGTTGGAATCAGATGTGTCCACTCGATGACTCTACTTGCCATGCTCCCGTTCCTGAAGGCACGAATCTGGTCCTAACTGTTTCCTGCCTCCGTCTTCTAGTTCCATCATGCGTCACTTCTGCGTCAGTTTCTGTTTATTTTCTCCCCACGAGGGCTGCTTTTTCCCACGCCTTTGAAGAGGTGGTAATGTCTGATGGGGCACCGGGCATTGTGCGTTCGTTCTGCTGGGTGTTCTATACTTTTGTGTTCCTATAAACAGTCCTGCTCTTTATTCAGGGTGCAGCTAAGTTACTTGAGAAAAGTTTGAACCTTCAAATCCTCGCTTTTAAGATACATTAGGTGGCAACAGCAGTGCTCTCTCTGGGGCCGATTTTTCCAAACAGTCAAAACCCTTCTGAAGGCCCCCACCAGATGCCCCATGGATTATGAGGTGGCCCCCTCTGGCTGCTGAGGACGGGGACAGGTGACAGTCTTCTGTGACTTCATGTCTGGAGTTGTTTGGTTTCTTCCTTTGGGGTCTTTTTCTGGCCTCGGGAGGTTTCCTCGCGTTTGCATCGACTCAACTGCAGACTAGGGTGGAGTCCTCTGAAAGCCTCCAAAGTTCTCTAGGTGCACAGCCGTCTCCTCTCCACATTTTGCCCTGTGAACTCTGGCCACCTCGGTCCCCCACCCCGAGTCCAGCTCAGCCGCCTCAGCACAGGAAGCCCACAGGGCTCCTCCCCACTAACCTCTTCAGGAAGCGCCTTCCGGCCGTGAGCTGGAGAAGCTGCAGCCCGCCTCGTCTGCTGCTTCTCGGGTCACTGTCCTGTGTGGAGCCTCTAACGTCAGATGTCTTCCAGACGCTGTGTCGTGCGCTCTGGTGCGGTGCTTCAGTCCTGTGTGGTCCTTACAGCTCAGCGTGGTCCTTATCACCCCATCCTGCTCAGAAGCAGAGCTGTCAGGGTCTCTTTTTCGGCTCTTTCCTGGGTTACCATCGCTGGAACATGGTTACAGGGATGTGAACCAGGAAAGGACTGTAGTACTCATTACAGGAGGTCACACGGACTTGTTTAAGATTTTCACTGGCAGGATCATGGAGTTCAGTCCAACAGCTTTCAGGGAAACTTACCTTAGAAACTTGGAACATCATTTCAGCACAGAACGTAGATGTAGACACCGGTTCTTGTGCCTGAGATCATTCTACTCCAGCTCTCATGTGGCCTCAGTCAGCCCTGTACCTCCAAGGGCGTGGGACACCCTTCATCCCCGGGAGCAGGCTCAGCCTCACGCAGCAGAGACTCAAATGAAGGCTGGAATCTGCGGGTCAGCCAGGCTGTCTCTCTACCTTCTTGAGTCTCCGTGCTGCTCTCCTGGCTCCCGTGTCCCTGTGTTTCTGTGGCCCCTCCCAGCCCAGAGGAACCCACAGGGAGCCAGGCTTCACACACGAGAGCAAAACCAGACTGCGTGGGGCAGGGGTCCTCCCTACAGTCTGGAGACCCTGCACTGAACGGAGCCCTGGTATTCTGGTTTATGACTTACATACAGAGGCAGCGATGGACATGAGAGGAGACGGCCAGGACGGTGTTCTGAGGGTCAGTTTTGAAGGAAGGACAGTAGAGGCCAAAGAGCCAACAGAGAGGGTTTCAGGCACAGATGCAAAGAGGTTGAGAGTGCGGGTCACGGGAGCCAGTGAGGGAGAGAGATTCTGGGGAATGGACGGCTTCCAGAGGCCCATCCTTAGGAAGATCTGCTTTCTTCAGAGATTCCTCCAAAGGGGGTGTTTGCTGCAGGGTCACTTATAGCATGGAAACAAGCCCTGGAAATACCCAGTGTCCAGCAGCAGGGGACAAAGTAGATGATAAACCAGTCGACTCAGAGCAACGGACTCCAGGCAACCAGTAAAAACCATGCGGCAGAAGAACACGCGATCCTGCTGCGAGTGTCCGTGATATGTCATTAGGAGAAAAGACTCACAAAATCGCGCGTGCAATGAGAGCACCTTTTGACACGTACACAAGTCAGAGAACAAGGCTGAATGGGCACAAAGCGAAGCAGGCCCGTCACAGGCTCTGCAGGCGATTCTGTTTTCTTACTGTGACTCGCTTTCCAAATTGCGGGAAACTCATGTGTATTTCTTTAGTGAAGACGGCAGTGAGAAGGGAAGAAAAGAACATTTTAACCGATCATTTTTCAAATGAGGGAGAGATCAAGGCCATGGCCCAGTAAGAGTCGGTCAGGTGGGCGGGAGGAGGGAAACCGTGGGTTCCAGCCATTGACCGTGGCATCTCTGACCACGGCACTGCTGGTTAAAGGCAGATGGCAGGGTGTCGAAGAGGCAGTAACAGACTCCTCGTTGATCATAATTGCTTGAAAGTCTGCATTTTGTCTGGACTGACACCCTGCTATGAGGCTCACTCGCCCTCATTCCTGGCAGAGGTCCCTCAGGATCCCTCAGCAGCACCTTCATCCCAGTGGCAGCCTGCACGGGGGCAGCCTGCCCTTCAAAGCTGGCCTCAGCCTGCTCTGGAACAAGCTGGACCAAACGTGCCACCTGCAGTGGGCAGAGAAGGTGTTAAACGGTGCCCAACGTCAGCCATGCCACCGTCCCCACCCTCCGCTCTTCACAACAGACGTGGTGGAAACCAGAGAAGGGGAAGGCTCTGCCACCCCAGCGTCCTGCACACCCCGTGTCCCGACGCCGCGTCCTGCACACACTGCATCCTGCACACCCCGCGTCCTGACGCCAGAGCTCAGGGCTGGCGCCCTGGCCTTCTCACGGCAGCTGCAAATCAGGGGATCCCCGTCTCGGTCAGCGTGGCTGCTGTAACGGAGCACAGGCTGGGAGGCCCGAAGGACACACGTTTATTCCTTGCAGTCTGGAGGCTGAGTCTGCGATCAGGGTGCAGGCAAACTCCGTGTCTGGTGAGGGCCCTTGCTGACCTGCAGGCGGCCGTCTTCTCACTGTGGGCTCACACAGCCGAGGGACAGAGCTCTCGGGTCTCTTCCTCTTCTAATGAGGACCCTGATCCCTTCGTGGGGCTTCACTTTCATGGCCTCAACTCACCCTAACCTTGCTCACCAGGGATGTGCCGGCCACTTCTGCACTCCCCCCACACCGGGAGCCTGGGGGCTCCTCGCCACGGTGATGAACACGTCTGAGGAGATGCAGGCCAGGCTCTCACATCCTGGGAAGCTGGCACAGAGGGCCCGGCCTGCCGGAGGGCTCGCGAAGGCCCGGATCCTGGGGACAGACTGCATCCTCCTGTGTGGACCTGCCCAGGCCGTGTGCCCACCCCAGAAGGCTGCCCGGGGCACTGCAGCTGGCCCCTGTGAGGCTGGTCCTGCCCCGTGGGAGGCGTGCCCGTGTCCTGTGCCAGGGGACAGAGCACACCCCGCTCGGCACACGCACTGCCTCACGGGCCACAGAAAGTGAAAGCGAAAGGCGCTCAGTCGCGTCCAACTCTTTGCGGCCCCATGGACTGCACGGCCCATGGAATTCTCCAGCCCAGAACACTGGAGTGGGTATCCTTTCCCTTCTCCAGGGGATCTTCCCAACCCAGGGATTGAACCCAGGTCTCCCGCACTGCAGGCGGACTCTTTACCAGCTGAGCCACAAGGGGAGCTGAAGAATACTGGAGTGGGTGGGCTATCCCTTCTCCAGGGGATCACGGAGCTGGGCACAGCTCAGCGGCTTCCCCGCTTGGGGTCCCAGGCTGGAGCCGAGGTGTTGCTGCATTCCCCTCTGGGGGCTTGACTTGCAGGGAGGGGTTGTTTCCAGGTTCACACAGGGGCCAGTCACTGCCTCGCAGTTGCAGGACTCAGCTTCTGCCTGGCTGCTGGCTGGAGGCCGTGTTTAGCTCCTGAAATCTCATCTCTTGGAGGCCTCCCCACTCACTCAGTGTCACATGGAAGTGGGCACTGTGCCCCTTAGGGTCTGTCCCCCACTACTCAAGAGTGAGAGCCCCCCAGCTACACAGATTCCTCACCACGAGAGAGGTGTCCAGAAGGCACTCGTCCTATAAAAACACTCACCTCCCTCCTTCAGGAATATGGAGTTGTCATTTGAATGTAACTTGTAGAAAGCATATTAACTTATTTGTAAACAAATATTAACGTTTTCGTAAATGCTGACGTTTAACGTATGTCTGTGTTCAGATCACACGATTATTCCACTTTTTAACCATGAGTGCTCACTCTGTCATGTCTGACTCTTTGCAACTCTGTTGACGGCAGCCCACCAGGCTCCTCTGTCCATGGGATTCTCCAGGCAAGAAGGCTGGAGGGGTCGTCATTTCCTTCTCCAGGGATCGTCCCGATCCAGGGATGGAGCCCGTGTCTCCTGTGTCTCGCATCGACAGGCGGGTTCTTCACCACCAGCCCACACCTGCAGTTTCTAAAATGCTTCGCCCACACACCTGGGCCAGCTCTCCTGGGGAGCTGCTGGTTCTCCTCATGCTTACAAGGTGGAGAAGGAGCCAGCCATCCTGCGGGCCGGTGGAGCATCCCTCTGCTTCCTGTCCCAGCCAGCCTCAGCCTGGCCACCTCCTCAGGCGGGTTTGTTGAGTAACGTTGAGAGAGTCCGTCCCCTCTGCTTCGTTTCCAAACCAAACGCAGGTGGCATCTGACCCATCCCCCCTGGTTTGTCTGGGAGATGGGCAGTTGAGCGCAGACCTGCGGAGGAGAGAGAACACCCCTGAAGTAAGCACATGCACTTCTGCCGCTCAGGATGCGGAGACCCAAAGGACTCCACCAAGACCCGGGGCCTGGTGGAGAGAGCAGACCAGCTCCACACCAGCTGGACCCCCTGGCGGTGTGATTACCTGTCCTTCAAACACCCGGAAGCCGAGCACCACCTCCTGGGGGCCCGGGGGGCATGCCCTGTGCGCATCCTCAGCCCCACCACCCACCCCACCACCGCAGTTTTCTCCCAGACCATGGGGACACTTACCCACAGAGACACAAATCCTGGTTTTTAATGGATTGACATTAAAAGAGAACCGTTATCATTGGAAAATGCATCAGCTCTCTCAGAAACGTGAATTGTTTAGGTGACAGCCTCCTTTTTGTAAGGAGCTGTTTATAGAAACCAGTAACAGCAGACCCAAGACCTGGACGGCTGTCTTCCACGAGCAGATGGGGAAAGGACACGCACGCCTCTCCGTGGATGCACACGCGAGAGACGTTTCCCAGCAGACCCTGGAGAGGATTTCTCCGGGCGTGAAGCATCTCCCTGAGAACACGTCTGCGTCCTTCCCACCTGCTGGTGGAGAGGCCCAAACACGGGAGATCTGTCAGGTGGGGGCTGGAGGGGCTTCCAGACGGCAGGCTCCTCCCCGCCCTGCGGCCCCTGGACCCCCTCTGCCCCTGCCGGCAGGTGGGCTGTGACCCCACTGTGTGACACCGTGGTAACTGGTCTCCCGGAGGACTCCCTGGAGGTGGGGTGGAAGGTCTCTGGTCTCATCCACTGCTCCCGGGAGGCGTGGTTCAGACACCCGTCCCCAGCACACAGGGAGCCAAGGGTAAGGCCTGAAGGAAGCCGGGATCACAGTCTGACCACCGACTTACTTGCTGTAGGGCCCTGAACCCCTTCCTCACAAACAGAGTAAATCGTGCATGCCCCGAGTGCCCCATCGGAGGAGCGGGTGGTTAGGAACGAAGCGTGTTAGCTGTGAAATTCTGGTTCCCGCCCCTAATATTCTGCTGAAAACAGCAGAGCTTCACACCAATGATACCATGAGCCGTTTCCCGGCAGCAGCTGTGTTCCTAGCCCGTCCTTCCTGCCCACCGTATAGTATGCCCTGGTGTGGATGGGCCATGGTTTGATCAAACCCTGTGGCCAGGTGCTGAGGTGGGCTTCACTTTTTAGCCTCTGAACACGGCCCAGGCAAATATCCTGTCCATCTCTCTGTTGACGTAAGGTGGGATTGCTAGGTTTAAGGTGCTCACGACTCCTGATACAATCACTGAATTATCCTCCTATGTATCAAATTACACTCCTGTTAGTAGATTATGGGGCTTCCCAGGTGGCTCAGAGGTCAAGAATCCAAATGCCAAGTGCAGGAGAGGCAGGTTCCATCCCTGGGTTGGGAAGATTCCCTGGAGGTGGAAACGGCAACCCACTCCAGTCATCTTGCCTGGGGAATCCCAAGGACAGAGGAGCCTGGCAGGCTGCAGTCCACGGGGTCGCAAAGAATCAGTCATGGCTTAGTGACTAAACAGCAAGCAGCAGCTGTAGGTTATGTGAAGCCCCTGTCCTCTCCCCAGTCCTGACTATAGGTTATATGAAGCCCCTGTCCTCTCCCCAGTCCTGACTGTAGGTTATGTGAAGCCCCTGTCCTCTCCCCAGTCCTGACTGTAGGTTATGTGAAGCCCCTGTCCTCTCCCCAGTCCTGACTGTAGGTTATGTGAAGCCCCTGTCCTCTCCCCAGTCCTGACTGTAGGTTATGTGAAGCCCCTGTCCTCTCCCCAGTCCTGACTGTAGGTTATGTGAAGCCCCTGTCCTCTCCCCAGTCCTGACTGTAGGTTATGTGAAGCCCCTGTCCTCTCCCCAGTCCTGACTGTAGGTTATGTGAAGCCCCTGTCCTCTCCCCAGTCCTGAGTATCAGTGCTATTTTCTGAGTCTGATTGGCAAATAATAACCATCTAGTTGCCCTGAGAAACTGGAAACAGTCACGGCATGGCCCGTCTCTCCATCTAGTGACACGCGGCTGGATTCTGCCTGCAGCTCCAAACGTTCCGCGTCCCGTGTGATTGTGCGTCCCATGCGTTTCTCACCGCAATGTTTCCCTGGGGATCTGATAAGCAGTTTCCACGTCACTGGTCTTACCATTTAGAGGAAGGGGTTGGACATCACTGAGAATTTGTTGAAATCCAAGGGCCGCCCTGAGAGCCGAAGGACACTGTGTTCACCCCCCCACACAACATTAAGTGTGTGATTTAAGGGGTCCACGGGCCCAGCTGGACCTCTGCCCAGGCCAGTAGACAGCTCTGACCTGGGTTGTTCAACCAGGAGGGGGTCCCATGCCCGGCACCATCTGGGTCAGCCTCCAGCCTGACGTTTTCTCTTTCATTACCTGAGGAAATAACAAGGGAGCCCATGAGAAACTCACATTCAACCTCGTCACGCTGCCCCAGCCCTCCCAGCCCGCAGCTCAGCCAATGGACACCCCAGCCCCAATAGACCCCCCCACTGTGGGCCAGGTCTTCAGGTCTCTCTCCCTCATCCCTGGGTCCTCCCAGCCTCCGGAAGATTCTCCCGGGACTGTGCCAGGGACTGAGACCCATGGCTTGCAGCATCGACCTGCTTCCCTTTGGGGAAACTGGATTCAGAGCTCACTCAAGGCTTAGAGTCGAAAGGAAATGAAGCTGTTCCTTGCAGGCATTTTCTTGGTGGCACGCCTCTGCACACGTCACAGGGGTGAAGCAATCGTGTGTGATGCACACGTCACAGCGGGTGCACATGTGATCTCAGCAAAGCTTTACTTTCCTCTAAAATTAGGAATGGCTCTGCAGGTGGACCCACACACCAGCAGCCATTGTCTGAGTGTGGTGCTGGAGAAGACTCTTGAAAATCCCTTGGACTGCAAGGAGATCCAACCAGTCCATCCTAAAGGAGATCAGTCCTGAATATTCATTGGAAGGACTGATGCTGAAGCTGAAGCTCCAATTCTTTGGCCACCTGATGTGAAGAACTGACCCATTGGAAAAGGCCCTGATGCTGGGAAAGATTGAAGGTGGGAGATGGGGATGACTGAGGATGAGATGGTTGGATGGCATCACTGACTCAATGGACATGAGTTGGAGTAAACTCCGGGAGGTGGTGGAAGATACAGGAGTCTGGGGTGCTGCAGCCCGTGGGGTCACAAAGAGTCAGACACACCTTAGCCACGGAACAGCAACACCTAGAATAAAATAATTGACCGTGACGTTATGGTGCCTTAAATTTGCAGAGCTCATGTGAAAGAGCTTCCCTGGTGGCTCAGTTGGTAAAGCATCTGCCTGCAGTGCAGGAGACCCAGGTTTGATCCCTGGGTCGGGAAGATCCCCTGGAGAAGGAAATGGCAACCCACTCCAGTATTATCGCCTGAAGAATCCCATGGACGGAGGAGCCTGGTAGGCTACAGTCCACGGGGTCGCAGAGTCGGACAGGACTGAGCGACTTCACTTTCTTTCACTTTCCTTCTTTCGTGTGAAAGAACAGTGGAGACGGTGCGCACGTTACTCAGAGCGAGCGCTGTGTCGCTGCTGGGTGACGCGCGGTGCCTGGGCCCTCCGTGCACTGTCACGAGGGAGAAGTCATCAAAGTCCTACAAACAGCCTTGCTCTGAAGCAGCCAGGCCCTCCTCCGAGGCGGCCTGTCTGAGCCTGGGGACCCTCCCCCAGCCAGCGGGCAGGTGGCTTAGCTGTCTGGATGACGTGGAAGTGAGCTCCTCCAGGAGATGAACCAGCTGGACTCAGTCTAGTCCTTGGACATGTATTTAGTAAAAGTCAGCCCATGGATGTGCCGGAGGAATTCTGTTTTGAGATGTAAAATCATCAAAGGTTTGCTTTTTGAGTCTCTGGTTAACAACTTTGTGCTGATTACAGGGCAGCTAGGGTGAGTGTCAGCCCAGCGCTGGGCTTTTGTGGGGAGGAGGAGGAGGGGCAGGATATTGTCTCATTCCAGACATTCCAGGGAGTGTTTCCAAGGGGGGCTTCCCAGGTGGCTCAGTGTTAAAGAATCTGCCTGCCAATACAAGAGACACAGGAGACGTGGCTTCCATCCCTGTGACAGGAAGACCCCCTGGAGGAGGACACGGCAACCCACCCCAGTGCTCCTGCCTGGAACATCTCAAAGACCGGGGAGCCCGGTGGGCTTCAGTCCATGGGGTCACAAAGGGTCAGACATGCCTGAGCGACTAAGCACAGACTTCCAGGAGGTAAGAAGCAGGTGCCCCCTGCCCCCCTTCCCACCCACCTCCCTTGCGTGCAGAATGGCAGCTGTGGGGCTGGCTGTTGACAGTGAGGTTCTCACTGCCCCCTGGGGCATGGATTCAGAGCCCGCTGCACCCTCCCCAGTGTCTGGTCAGTGTGGGCAGGGACTCTGCCCCTCTCACCCCAAAGGGCCTGGGGTGTTTGGCCTGAAGTGGAGGCCAGTGGGACCAGTCCTTTGGCCCCAGAAAAGAGGCCATGTTTACCTGCTGAGTGGACGCCTTCAGCGTGAGTCTGAACGCACTGCCCTCTCGCTGGCCAACTCAGGAAATTGCATGAGAACCTAACATGGCCGTTTAGCTGCTCAAATGACCCAAAACAATGGGTCAGTTGGTTTCCTAGGCCATATTCATAATTGTGGACAATGTCATACCTGTGCAAAGTCAACCAAATGACTGAGGCCCTTTGGTCAGGACTACACCTCAGAGGGCACAGCGCTCAGGATGGAAGGCCACCCACAAGCCTGGACCTGATATCCCAGGGCCAAACCCTGGTTGTGGGCCCATGACTGGACCTGGACCAAGTACTTGGTGGAGAAAAAGTAACCTGGAACTTAGATAACAAACAGCAAACAAGGGTAGGTTTCACTGAGCACATGCCTGGATCACCTTTGATCAGCCCTCTGAGGAGTCAGGCAATAATGATGCTGGGAAACCAGAGCTGCAGGCTCACCACGCCCTCCTCTGGGGACCCTGCCCCCCGTCATCCCATCAGCACCTCTGACCTCACATGCACAGCAGCTGGGAGAAGCTCTGCCTCTGTATGAGACCTTTGCAAAGAGACCAACCTTATTTCCCCAAAGGCAGTCAGGTCCTGGCCCCACTGGACTGCTCCGGGTCCGTTCAACTCGGATCAGAATGGTCACCATCTGCCTCTAAAGCCGCAGCACCCCGACCCCTTCCCAGGAGCAGGGAAGGGACACTCACCCACCCTGATCTAAGAGGCCAGAGGAGGCAGCCTCTGGTTGGAG
>NW_011495018.1:871576-872075 GCF_000754665.1 Bison bison bison | reverse complement strand
AGGGGTTATTTTCCATCTGTTTGTTGCTTCCAAGTTGCAGGAACCAATCCAGACCAGCAAGAGTGGGGGCCTCTGGGCCGGAGCGAGCATCCCTTCCAGGGCAGCTCTCGGTGCCTGCCCACCTGTCGCGGCCGCAGAGACCTGGGCCAGGGAGGAGGTACTGGAGGGTCCGCGGAGGACCCTCTGCTGTTGTCCCAGCAGGAGCGGCAGCCATTCCGCCTCTGCCCGAGTGAGAGCCGGGGAAGCGGCTGTGTGGAGCCCAACTCTCGCAAAGCAGGAAAAGCACCCAGTGCAAACAGCAGGGAGATGGTCACTCGCCGGGCTTTGTCTGGGGATCCAGATTAAGGCAGTGCTGATGACCTTCTGGAGCAGAGGTCCCCAGCCTCCAGGGTCTGCTGCTTGATGATCGGAGGTGGAGCTGACATAACAACAATAGAAACAAAGTTCACGATAAACATGACGTGCTTGAATCTTCCCAGAAGCACCCTCCCCACCCCCA
>NW_011495018.1:865681-871402 GCF_000754665.1 Bison bison bison | reverse complement strand
CCCAGTCCTGCGCGTGCGGCTAGTGTAAGCCCAGGGTCCCCGCGTGGCCTCTGGTCAGACGACGTCACGCCTGGCTTCTCGGGCGGGTTAGATGTGCTGCGTGTGCAGGAACCTTCCAGCTTGGCCTTCACCCCTGAGGCTACGCACTACATTTAGCTCATGACCGAGTCTTTGGGGTCATTTCTTTTCCTCCCCATTACAGAGTAGAATTTGCATAAGCTGGTTGGCGTTTGTATTCAGAATATTAATATGATGTTAAGTAATGGTAAGCCATAAATCAGAGAATAACACTCAAGAAGCCCAGATCTCACATAATTGCCACTTGATATCATGTGGCAACGAACAGTGAAATACATTTGAAATTTCTCAGTGAGCGTTAATTATCAGTCATTTATGTGAGAAATCAGAGAAGATTCTGCTTTCCCAGGGACCCCTTGTTAAGACCTGGAATCCTGGCTAAGATGATTAGGGCCCCCAAGTTTAACAATTGGCGATGCGATAATGACCCTTTTATGGTCGCCCCGCGGCCAGGTCCTGAGGAGCTGCCCATCCCACACTCCCCGCCCGCCTCACCAACGGCCTCTCCCCAGGTCTGCTTCCCCGCCTCTCCTGTGGGGACACCTGGCTACCTTCCACTTGGTAATTGTTTTTCCTTATTGACTCTGAGATTAATTTGCCTTACAAGTGTAAAATATTCTACTTTCAAGTAAGTCCCTGTTGATTTGTGTAATCGCACTGAGTTCTCTCTGCTGGCCGTATTGATCTTCCATTACCTCCCTATCTCAGAAGCTACCTATAATGTCTTTATGGTTAATAAAGGGCTTCCTGATTGCCCTTAATTAGCTTTATTAGTTGTCGTTACAAATTTAGGATTGTTATTTACATGTTGTTTTATGCAAGGACTAATTCCAGGAAAAGATCAATTACACACCCGCCGCTGGCCCCGCAGGAAGGATGAAGAAGGGAACTGGGCAAACGAGGGGCTTTTCTTCGGTTCACTGTGAGGGTCTCTGGGGGAACCCCGCCTCCTGTCCCAAAGGTGGACAAAGTCAGGAGCCCATGGGGTCTCCACCCGGTGCCCCGTCTCGGGCTGACCTGCCCCTGCGTGCGTCCTTGTGCCCAAGAGGCCTGAAAGCAAGGCTGTGTTGCCACCCTGAGCACTGCCCTGCCTGTGGCCCACCCTCTCGCCTGCCCTGGGCGCCTCTGCCCCGTGCGCTCTCAGGACAAGCCCTGCGCAGAGCTCGGCTCCCAGGACCAGGGGCCGAGCAGGTGCCCCGGTCCAGAGGCCTCTCCCCCCTTGCCTAGTGCAGGAGGCGCCAGAGTCCCACTTGTAGACAAGGACACAGCCGCCCCAAGATGCGGACATACAGGGGTCACAGGCCGCCTGCTCTCGGTGCCCATGAGCCCCACGGCCAGCCCGCCTCCCCGGGGCCACGTGGCTGCTGCCCGGCTCTACCGGCCCCATCACCCTCTGAGACCCTCAGTGACCCCCTGTTTCCTGTGCCTCCTTCAGGTCCTCGGGCCCCTAGAAACGGCTGCTCCAGCGGAGGCCATCTCACGGAACCTCGGACCTGGGGGCACCCCGGGGGGCGGTCATAGAGGAAGAGGCCCCTGTCCAGGTGGAGTGAGTCCCTCTGACCCAAGGGGCCCATAGAGGGACACGGGCTGTCCGAGGTGCCTCAAAGGATGAAGCAGCAGCGTCTGCAAGCCCCAGTTCGACCCGACGGGAATCCCAACACCACCCGCCTGGGACGCTCAGCCCTCCCTCGGGGCCGTGTCATGGGGTGTGCTTCCTGGTTTGCACCCCACTCCCTCTGAGGCCCTGGCCTGCTGGGCGGTATGTCCACAGCCTGTCGATAGTCTTGGCCCTTAGCAGAGAGATTTGTTCACAAGGGAGACTCACCCAACGCTCACGTGAATGGGCGAATGACCCAGGTGTTGCCTTGGCGCCTGCCCCCCACCACCCCTGGCAGACTAGGCTCCTCAGGCCCCCTGAGGCCCCGCGTGGAGCTGATGTGCACCCTGGGGTATCAGAGAGAGATCGGCCACGCTGTCTCTTGCCAAAAATAAGGCTCGATGCTGGCTCTCACCGCCTTGTTCGCAGATGCTTGTACTTTGATCACTTAAGACCTCGAGGAGGAGCTTCCCTGGTGGTCCAGTGGTTAAGAAGCTACCTTGCAATGCAGGGCAGGTGGGTTCGATCCCTGGTCGGGGAACTAAGATCCCACAGGCTGCAGAGCTGGAGAGTCTGTGCGTCACAAAGGAAGACCCTGCGCGACCCCACTGAGCCCCCACGTGCACGACCAAGACCCAACACCGTCAAATTAATTAATTAATTAGCTTAAAAGAAAAAAAGACTTCAAGGAGAACCCTGCAAAGTCAGCAAACCTGCATGTCGATGCCAAGTCCACCCCAGCTGTGCTTCCCCCAGGCTTCGTCGGATGGCTTCCTGATCCCTGTGGCTGCGCTGACCCCAGATTCACTCTGGCCTGGGACCAAATCAGACCACAGATCAGACTGCCAGCTGGCAGCAGGTGGGGGCTGGGATGGGGGAGGACCAGCCGCAGGCTCTTCACC
Organism: Bison bison bison; assembly: GCF_000754665.1. Classification (NCBI taxonomy): domain Eukaryota; kingdom Metazoa; phylum Chordata; class Mammalia; order Artiodactyla; family Bovidae; genus Bison; species Bison bison. Next base: position 868,825 of record NW_011495018.1, on the reverse strand, counting down.
CAAGTCCCAGGGGCCAGGACGCGGCAGGGAGGGAGCAGGAGGGGCATCCTCCTCCACCAGCCTGAGACCACGCAGGGAGGCCACGTCAGCAGGCTGGACCCTGTGCAGGATGGAGCCGTCTCCTGGGCAACGCGTCCCACAGGGCCTCAGGGGCTCCTCCCAGACCCGGCTCTGAATCCCAAACTTTGCACAAGGCAAGTTCCCCACCGTCTTCATGGACATACTTATCACATTTTCACAGACAACATAAACGTGACTTTAAGTATCAAACATCTTTAATGTCTTTATTTCTCGGGAAGGGACAGTGAACGCTCCTCCATGAAGGGCCGTTTCCTGTAAGGAGCAGGTGAAACATCCGCTCTAATCAGTTCTCCAGTGAGCACCCTTTCCTTGCGCTGCTCCAGTGTCCAGCAACCACCTGCCTGCCTTCAGAGCCATTTAAGGGTCCAGCCTCTGAGACGCTGTTCTGAATTCCAGCTTTGAAAACAACGCCCACAGTCTCTTGCTGTTCCCTGATTGTTATTTGGGCTCTAATTTCTCTGCTTTTTTAGTTCCAAATCTGGAAAATTGACTTGGGGAGTCCCCTCTGTGAAGGCAACTTTTTGGCGACCAGACCCCTGAAGGACAGGCCAACAGAGGGGTCAGAAGCAGGGCATCTCAGAGGCAGGTGGTGCCCCTGGAAGTCAGCCCACAGACGGGGTGGGGGTGGGGCCTTATTTTCACAGTCGGAGCTGGATTGCCCAAAAGTGAACAAGATGACAGCTGTCCACGCCGCCGACTTTCCTGAAGGACAGCCTGTTCTAGCTGCATCTCCCACCATTCAGACCGGCCCCTTCCCTCCACTGAAGACCTTCCCACTAGGCAGACAAAGGCCTCCTTCCTAGCAACACACCCACTCTCCTGCCTTATTGTGGCTCCTCTCCCACTCTAAAGATGAACCAGGCTGACAAAGAGCTACTGTACAGCCCAGGGAACTCTGCTCAGTATTCTATAACTTAATTGGGAAGGGAATTTGAAAAAGAATAGATGTGTGTATAACTGAATCGCTCTGTTGTGCGCCTGAAAGTAACACAACATTGTTAATCAACTGTGTATGTGTGCACGGCATGTCCAACTCTGCAACCCTGTGGACCACAGCCCGCCAGGCTCCTCTGTCCATGGGAACTCTCCAGGCAAGAACACTGGAGTGGGTTGCCATGCCCTCCTCCAAGGGATCTTCCCAACCCAGGGGTTGAACCCATGTCTCATGTCTAACCTACGTTGGCAGACAGGTTCTCTGGGAAGCCCTAATCAACTATGCTCCAATATAAAATAAAAAGTTAAAATAAAAAATGAACCAACCCTCTCAAGACCACAAACCTCACTACTGAGGGTTTGCTAAAAGAATGAACTCAGAAATTCAAACCAGCTCTGAACTGTGATCTCAAATGAGAGGAAAACACCTCAGTGGTTCTATAAGCTGCTGTCTTAGGAAACATATTATTCTGAGAACCATAGAGTGAGCCCAGAGAGCTTGGAAGATTCATTGCTACTTACCTGTATTTACTGCCTCCAAGCAAGCCTTGGAGTTTCTTGGGTTCCTAAAAAATATTTCTCAGAAATGCCATTTCCGGACTGAAATTATGATCCATGCAAAGGAATCATGGTCCGAAGGCACCTGGTGGCTTTAAAGATGGTTGTAGATGCAAGGAAGCAAACGAAGCCTCATCAGGCCCTCGGATGGAGTGGGCTGGGAAATGCCACCTTCCAACCAGCCAACGGGACGAGAATTACGGGCACAACCTCAGCGATGGCAGAGGTGCCAGTGGACACTGACGCCGACTCTGCCTCAGCTCCCAGGCCGAGCCTCCTGCGCCTCGAGAACTGGACTCGGAGGTGGCCACACTTGCTGAATGCCCACAGACAGCGGGAGTGACAGATGAGAAGTCTCAGCTTTGGAGTGAGGCCAGTGGAGGCTTAGATCCCAGCTCGGCCGTCTACCATCTGTGTCCTTTGCCCAAAGACAAAGCGTCCGCTTCTTCATCTACGGTTGAGGATAAAGTAACTGGAGCACCTTCAGTCCCTGAGTCAGGAGGACCGTGCGTGAAAGCCTGGGAACACAGGAAGCATCTGCTGGACTTCACTGGTCTTTCTGGGAGCTCCTGGACCTATAAAGGGAGGACTGTGCCTTCTGGCCATGGGGAGGACAAGGTGGTCTGTATCCACACACTGGCCGGCTGAGGGCACGGAACCGCCCCGCAGCCCGGGCACCTCCTCTGCAGCCCTGAAGCACCGTCGCCTCTCCTGGGCGCAGTTTCCTCTGCCCTCACCCCCAACTCCACCGTGAGCTGGAGCAGGAGTCTGAGCAGGCAGGCAGCTCCAACAGGGGGACAGCTGTCCACCCCCCAGTCTCTGAGCAGGAAGGCAGGGCCCACAGGGGCACAGCCGCCTGCTCGCTCTGCTCCTGTCCGTCCACTGTGACTTCTTCTCATCCCCGGGTGTCCACGGCGGGGCCTGGGTCCTACAGCCTCAGTGTCAGGCCCACCGGTGTGGACTTTGCTGCCCTGGGTGCGGGGCTGGAGGGACAGCGCCCGGCCAGTCTGGGTGGAGGTCCTGGTCTCCCATCACAGGCGTCTCACCCTTGCACAGGCGTCTCGGCGGCTCTTCTGTTGTGCGTTTCTGTTCATCTCTGTCTTCTCTGCTCCGTTTGTCACGTTTGTCCAGGTTCCCCAGGTCGTGGGAAAGCCCTGGGGCAGTTGAAGCCGGTTCAGTCCTTGCTCCTCTGACGCTGAACAGAGCTGCTCGCACCCACCGAGCCGAGTCTCAACAGCCACGCCCATGCCTCATCCTTCCTGCGCCCACATCCTCAGGGTGTAGGTCAGCGGTCAAGGTCACTATCTCCACAGCCCGTGCGCACACACAGGCTCGGGGACCTGTTTCTGGTGAGTTGCTGGCCGGCCCTGCAGTCTTCCAGAAGAAGCGTGGGTGTGACGCGCACCCGCCCTGTCTGCACCGTTGGCTCTCAGGGCAGCAGTGGACGCTCTGACCTTGCCAACTGTGCTCGGAGACTCAAGTGAGTGAGGACCAGATGCGCTCCAGAGAGGGCGGGAGCCGGTGCTAATAAGTGCAGAGCCTGAGCCAGCCCATGAAGACAAGTTAATTTCA
>NW_011495018.1:863355-865581 GCF_000754665.1 Bison bison bison | reverse complement strand
TCACTCTCTCCCCCGGAACATGCTTTCCACACACCCAGACTCGGAGCATCTGCAGACGGAAGCTGCGGGAGGAGGCCCCTCGCCAGGGCCCCCGTTTAATTAAAGCAAGGCGCCATTGTGCTTATCCTGAAACAGCCGGGCTGTTCACACTGCAGGATCCTTCCTGCAAATTGACGTTTGACTTAACATTGAACACTGATCATTTGTAAATAAAAGGTAGTGTAAAGTATTATCTTGGCTTTAAAACATTTCCAAGGGATCTGGGAGAACATCACTTTGCTTCCCCTGTTTGCTGTAGGTCTTCTCCTTACAGATCTTCTCTTCCAAGGGATCTGGGAGAACATCACTTTACTTCCCCTGTTTGCTGTAGGTCTTCTCCTTACAGATCTTCTCTTCCAGGTTTAGAACATTCTTAACGGTCAACGTCTACCCTCTAGCTTGTGACTTTTTAAAGTTCCCCTTACGTGATTATGAAATACGACTCAGTCTGTACCTTCCCTACAGACGGGCTTCTGGCAGTGGAAATGGGGACCCCCAGGGGACCCCCACAATTCCAGACAGGAGGAACCAAACTCAGAGAGCTTCGTGATCCACCCACGAGGAAGCCTGCTTTCCTCAGAAAGGCTGTGTCTTCAGCAGCTGTGCTCAGGCCTCTCCTTGGCCCTGGAACCTCAGGCCAGAGCCAGCCTGGCCCTACGAGGAGGAGGCAGGGCCGTGCCTGCCTCGTGTGAGCACCAAGCCCCCAGCACAGCCGCGTGGGGCCAGGCCAGCCTTGGGGCAGGAGGCACGTGGGGAGGCAGAGAGCCTGGACCGGCCAGAGGGCGCCAGGGGCCATGAAAGCAGCCTTTGCCACCCAAGGGCCGCCCTGGCAGACGGCCAATGTCCTTTCAGGAAACAAAGAGCGGCATGGCTCAAGCCTTCATGAAAAGCTTGGAAATGTCAGGCTGATAAGTAACTGTGAGTGCCCATCACAGCAGCAAAGGTGGATATTTGCGTGTGTGTGTGCTAAGTCACTAAAGTTGTGAATCTTTGCTACCCCATGGATTGTAACCCGCCAGGCTCCTCTGTCCATGGGGTTTCCCAGGCAAGAGTACTGGAGTGGGTTGCCATTTCCTTCTCCAGGGGATCTTCCCGACCCAGGGATCAAGCCAGGTCTCCCACACTGAAGGCAGATTCTTCACTGTCTGAGCCCCAGGGAAGCCTGGAAGGTTACTTGCCTCCCCTGGAAAGCAGGAAAGAGCACAGGGAGGATGTGAAGATGCAAAGGAAGGCGTCCGACGTGCACACGCCCACAGCCAGCTGCACCCACTCCAGGCCAGTGAACATTCCGGAAGGCCATCTGAGGGAGCGTCCAGCACAGGCTCTGCCCGCAGCCCTGCTGGTGAAGGTCCACGTGCTTCCTTCCATGAACCCCTCCATCTCAAGGTGCTCCCTGCTGGGCACCCTGCAGTCCTCCACCGACCTGGACCTCACTGTTTGACGTCATGATTTCTTATCTTCTCAGAGCAAAACCTTCTCTTCCCCCGTCCCCAACTCCTGGGAAGCCCTGTCACCCAAAGCTGGGGCTCGAAAGGGCTGCTGGGCCCCCACCCAGAGCCACGGCGAGGCCTCTTTCTCTTTCGGACTGAATCTTTGGCAACTTGATGACTAAACTGAAATACCGCTAAAATACCAGGAGCGAGCGCTAGAGATGATACTAAATAATTGTGCACAGACGTTAGCTTTAAGGAGAAACAAAGCCAAAGCTTAAGCATTTGGAAAATGCAAGGCAGAGTGTCATTGGCGTTTCTGAGCACCTAGTCTGTGCTGGGCTCTGGGGCAGGGGCATGCCCTTGCTAAGCCAGAACTCGGCGTCCAAGTGGGCAAGGGCGGTGAGGGCAGCACAGGAGGGAGGGACAGCTCCCCAGGACGGGACACCTGGGGCCCGTTGCGGCTCAGGTCATAGGCACTGCTTCCAACGGAGGTCACCTGGGCCCAGGTCTGAGCCGCAGCGCCAGATGCAGAGAAGATGCAGCGCCAGCGAGACTCAGCCAGTCTTCTGAGGAGTCTGGAACCGGGCCCAGACCTAGGGGTGCCCCCTGGTCAGTCTCAGATGTGGCCCCTGTGGTGACTGGCCCACCTCCTCAAGCTGAGGGTCTGTCCGGAGATGCCCAATAGGGTGGGGGTGCCCGCAGCTGCACACACCCCAAGGGCAGGACAGGAGCACCCAGGCTCTGGAGGGAGAGG
>NW_011495018.1:854874-863157 GCF_000754665.1 Bison bison bison | reverse complement strand
GAGTGGAGGATGGGTGGGGAGAAGAGTGGGCAGGGAAGGGGAGGTGGGGTGGGGGCGGCGTCTCTGCGTCCCGCGCTGGTCCCAGGACCACTTCCCTCCTCTCACGACGCTGTTGTTACCCCTCATCACAGATAGGGACGCTGAGGCCATCACCTAAAGCGAGGTCACAAAGCCAGGGAGAGAACCTCGGGTGCCCAGGCCGCCGTCTCTTAGACCCAAACACCCCCACCCTGTCCCCTGGGATGGCAGGTTTGTGGAACCCCTCCACCCCTCCCCAGCGTCTTCCCTGTCCAGGAGAAGAGAGACCATGGGCTGGACAAGGACCCTCCACTCCTAGTAACCGTCGGAACAGCTTTTCCCTGGAATTAGCTTATGTGGCTGACAAAAGGGGCGTGATTTAAACACAGACAGATTTGCTGGTGAGCATTCAGCGCTCGGTGACAGACGAAGCTCTTTATCCGCCTTCTGAGCATCCTCAGAACAGAGAACCCAGCGTTCCCAGCACCACCCCATCCACAGTCACAGCGATAATTGTGTTTCTTCAGCTTTTCTAGTTTTCTCCCGAAAAAACCTCTCCCTTTATGTGGGGCTGTTTCTTGTGCTCTAAACATGCACGCCAGCTGGAAGCTGTAATTTACTGCTCAATTACTTTCCAGTCTCCTAAGAACGCTGCTTTTTCCCCAATGGTTGTTGCTTCTTATGAAAAGTTACTTCCCTTTTTTAAATCCATAATTTTCTTTAAAGTGTCCCTGAACCTCATATTATGTTTTGCCCTTGATTATTTTATCAAAATGATGCTGTAATTTCTGTTGCTGGAAGGGAAAAATGACATACACCTGTAACTGGGGGCCGACGTGTGTCAGTATTATAAACGCAACTTTTCAGCTTATGAACACCCCAGTCCTTTCCGGGACCGCGTCTGTTCTCCAGTGCCAGGGCAGCGTTAGCAGCCAGACAGCTCACCCGGCGGGGCGTCGGGAGCGAGGAGTCCAGCAACACCAGATGTGGCGATAACGAAGGTGGAGGGCGTGGGAGAGATGCCCCAGCAGCGGGGAAGTTCCCGGGTGTTTGCAGTGATGAGGAGGGTGAGGAAGCAGTTGGCCAGAAGCGGGAGGACAGAAAAGCTCCCCAGGTGAGGCACTTCCTGGGTGACAGAGATGCTTCCTGGGTGAGATGCACAGCACGTGCAAAGGTCCCAGGACAGAGAAAGGAATGATGCCCAGAGGCATCCGAGGAGAAGGGGCCAAGCGAGGCTGAAGGTGTCATTTCAGGGAACATACGCAGAGCAGCAGAAGAGGAAGAGGGAGGCGGGAACAGATGAGACGTGGACCCGGAGGAACCAGCAAGGGTGCTCAGTCAACAGGAGAGAAGGCAGCAGCTGCCCCATCACACAGAACCAGGGGCATGAAGGAGGCAGCAGCTGCCCCATCACACAGAGCCAGGGGCATGAAGGACTCCGTTCAGCTCACGGGGAAAGTGGACTTCACATTCCACCTGCACCCCATTTAGAGTCATCATCCTAAATCGGGGATGATTCAGAGCTGAGTTCAGAGGGGGGCTGGGCGCCGGACCACTTCCCACCGAATCTGTGACACTGCGAGCAATGCTCAAGTTCATTCTCCTGAATCAGAAGTTTCCTCCGGAAACGGCAACGTGTGCCTAGGTTTCTGATGGCTTCTTCCACGTGTAAGATGCCAGTGACTTGATGCTACACAGGGAAGGGGAGGGGCCTTGTGACTAAGTGCCCTGAGAGCTGTGGCCCTGACTCTCTAATGAGGCCAGAGAAGCTCCGGGCGGTGTGTTGCTGTGGCTTCTGAGGGTTTTTTCTTCACTGGAGATGAAAAGTCCTCCAAAATCCCTTCTGATTGAAAGAAACACAAAACAGAGAAGATTCTTCAGAAATGAGCAGCCCTGCTGTCCATCGTGTGTGACTCAAAAGGATGAGTAACGGGAAATCGGCCCTCGGAGAAAGATGCAGGGAGGCCAGGCGGCAGGAGGGTGCAGCGGGGCTGCCCAAGCAGGACACAGAGTGACCACCGGCACAGAGAGGGAGGCGGCGCGCGCCGTGCTGCCCTTGAGCACTGCCCAGAAGGGTGTGTCCAACAGCCCTGAGCACTGCAGGCCGCTGCCCTACTGTCGGGGGTCCTGGAGGAGGGCTCGTCTTTCCACCTTTAGACCCGGCTTCTGTCTCCCTTCCAGGCAGACACGCGGGCCTGGAAGGATGCAGCCACTTTGGGGTCTCATTTTCCTGCTCCCCTTCCCCTTAACCCTTCTGCCCCCTCTCCCCATCACCCCCTTGCTCCTGTCTGTCACCCTCCCCTCTTCCCAGCCCACCCAGCCAGAATTCCACTGTTCGGCCAGTGGCAAGTGCTCAGAGCAAGGAAACAAACAGGTGCATCAGTGGACGGGTGGGACATGCCCACCTGCTGACTCCAGCAGGCCTTTGCCATCTCCGTGGAAACCATGGGGGATGGACAGTGGCTCAAGAGTCATGTGACAATGTCCTGGGATTGCTATGACAAATTGTTATTAATACAAACTAGCTGCATAGAAGAATGGAAATGTCTTCTCCCGCATTCTGGAGGCCAGACGTCTGAGACCTAGGTGTGGGCAGGGTCACACTCCCTTGACGGCTCCAGAGGAGGGGTCTTCCTCTTCCAGCTGCTGGTGGTCCAGGGCTGTGACCGTCTCTCCCAGCCCCGCCTGCATCTGCACGGTTTTCTCCTCTGCACCCACGTGTCCTCCTTAGCTGAGCCCTGTGGGCTCTGACCAGCCTCTCACAGACCCCCACCCTCATCCTGATGGCGACCCCTCACAGCCGCGCCTGCTTATTGGCTCCAAGAGGCCTCACTGAGGAGATAACCCATCCGAGGTTCTGGGCGGGAAGCCCTGGGCTCTCGGCCGTGGGGGGCGGCCAGAGGGAGTCTCAGTCTCCTCTGGGTTAGTCACCAAGTGTAGCCAACTTTCCTTCCCACCAAACGGTGGTTTGGGCCCCCCGGCCACCACTGCTTAAGCCCTGATGGTTATAGCAAAACGTGTGACATCTTGAATCATGTGAACAGACTCTAAAATTAAAAACAAAATACCACGGACAGTCACTCAAACACTGAAGTCCTTGGGTATAAGTCCATCAAAACGTGTGCACACGCGCATGCTGGAAACACTTAGGAGGGAAATCAGGTGCTTTTCTGTTGATCCAGCGGCTAAGACCCCACAGGCTCGGTGTAGGCGCCCCAGGTTCGAGCCCCCGTCAGAGAACTAGACCCCGCATGCCACAACGAACAGCTGGCACAGCCAAATCAACCAGTAAATATTCCTTTAAAAAAGAAAAGAAATCAAAGTAGATCCAAATAAGAGGAGAAATGTACTATTAGAGTATATAAGGATCAACATAGTAAAGATGCCAGTTCTTCCCAAATTGATATACATATAATTGCCAACACAATTACAGTAAAATTTTTCTGTAGATGTAAACAAATTAACTCAAAAATGCATCTGAAAAGGCAAAGGAACTAAAATAGCCGAAACAATTGGGGGGTGGGCAGTGGGAGAAACAGAAGAATCAGTCAATCCGTTTTGAGACGTATTATACAGTTACAGCAATCAAGACTTCGTGGTGTTGGCAAGCGGACGGTGCACTCACTGATCAAAGGACTAGAAGGGAAAACTGAGGGCTGCACCCACAAAAATGTATTCAACTGGTTTTTGACAGAAACGCAAAAGCAGTTCAACAAAGAAAAGAGCCTTTCAATAAACGACGCTAGAACGGTTGGACGTCCGTGGGGGGCGGGGGGAGAGCTAGAAAAGAATCCCAGACTGAAGTCTCGCGCCTTACACAAAATTTAACTAAAATGGATCATGGACTTAAATGTAAAACTTTAAAGCTATTAGAATAAACACAGGAGAAATTCTTCAGGACCCAGATCCGGTCAGAGTTCTTAGACTTGACATCAAAGGCACAATTCATGAAAAGAAAAAAGTCCATGCATTTGACTGTATCAAGATTAAAATTTTTTTGCTCTGAGAAACATACCATTAAGAGGACAAAAGACAAGCATAGGCTGGGAAAAAATATTTGCAAACCACATATCTAACAAATGATGAGTATCAGTGGTTTAAAAAAAACCCAGATAATCCAATTAGAAGATGGGCAACAGGCACAAAGAGTCCTTTTACTGAAGAGGGTATAGCGCATGAGGGCAATAAGCACATGGGAAGAGGTCGGTATCAGTAGCCATTAGGAAAATGCAAATTAAAAGCACGATGAGATGTCACCTATCAGATGGCTAACATGAGCACAGTGACACCAGCAAGCCCTGACAAGGCTGCAGAGAAGCTGGGTCACTCATATATTGCTGGGAGGGATGTACAAAGGCCCGAGCCTCTCAGAAAACAGGCTGCTTCTTACTAAACAAAACTGCAGCTACCATGGTGGTGGTGGTTTAGTTGCTAAGACTTGTCCAACTCTTACAGCCCCATGGACTATAGCCCTCCAGGCTCCTCTGTCCCTGAGGTTTCCCAAGCAAGAATACTGGAGTGGGTTGCCATTTCCTTCTGCAGGAGATCTTCCCAACCCAGGCGTCGAACCCGACTCTTGCATTAAAGGTAGATTCTTTACTGACTGAGCTACCAGGGAAGCCCACGTGTGACCCAGAAATTACCATCTTGGACATTTATCCTGGAGAAATAAAAAATTATGTCACACAAAATGAATAATTACAGCAACGTTTTTGTAGTCAAAGCTGGAATCTGCCCAGACGTCACTCGGCAGATGAGTAGATAAACAAACCGCGGTGTGATACGCAGGAAGCACCACTCAGCCGTAAAAAGGAGCGCGGCTCCTATACACGAAGAACTGACTTAATGTCTAGAGAATTATGATGAGTGAAAAAAATCAACTTTAAAAAGCTAATAATTGGGATGGGGAGGGAGATGGGAGGGAAGTGCGAAAGGGAGGGGATATTTGTATACCTGTGGCTGATTCATGTTGAGGAGTGGCAGAAAACGACAAAACTCTGTAAAGCAATTATCCTTCAACAAAAAAATAAGTAATTTTTAGGTTAATAATAACAAAACATGCAGAATTAGTTTCACATGGTTTCCATGGTCCAGGCACGGGTTATCAGGGTCCTCTGCTCGGGACCCCACGGGGCTGAACCCAAGGTGTCAACCTCGGACCCACTCTGGGCTTTGCCGTGTGGCCCCTCCAGAGGCAGTTCGCAGTGTGGCTGTCAGGTAACCTCGGACCCACTCTGGGCTTTGCCGTGTGGCCCCTCCAGAGGCAGTTCGCAGTGTGGCTGAACCTCGGACCCACTCTGGGCTTTGCCGTGTGGCCCCTCCAGAGGCAGTTCTCAGTGTGGCTGAACCTTGGACCCACTCTGGGCTTTGCCGTGTGGCCCCTCCAGAGGCAGTTCGCAGTGTGGCTGTCAGGTAACCTCGGACCCACTCTGGGCTTTGCTGTGTGGCCCCTCCAGAGGCAGTTCTCAGTGTGGCTGAACCTCGGACCCACTCTGGGCTTTGCCGTGTGGCCCCTCCAGAGGCAGTTCTCAGTGTGGCTGCCAGGTCTTTCAAAGGCCAGCTCCAAAATCTTAGTTTTAAGCCCTCACTTGATTAGGTCAGTGCTACACAGGATGATTTCCCTCTTGATGAGCTAAAGGGCAACTGATGAACCGCATCTGAAAATTCCCTCCGCCTTTGCCTGGACTGCACTGGACCTCGCCATGGGAAAATCATTCCAACATCTGCACAGGCTCTTCCCACTCAACGGGACACACACACCACGGAGGCGGGAACCCCGGGGCCGTCTTGGACCCCCGCCCACCACCATGTACAGATGACACACAGCTCACCCTTTGAACTTCGTTTTCTGCAAAAACCAATCTCCTCTAAGTAGTACATTTTCTAGCAGAGCCTCTGCTTCAGAGAAAGATGTGCCAGTCGGTAGAACCTGGTATGTTCCAGTTTCCAACTTCAACATCGTCAGCCCTAAACTTAGGGGGAAAACATTAAGGAGATTGTCATTTTTTGCTTGTAATGAAGGAAACTTAGAAAGTCTTACATGTCTTCTTGAAGTGATTTCATACAAGAGGAGAGAAAAGAATTCTTCTTTCCACCCCCACCGACCCACCCCCTGAAGACCCCACAACCCACCCTCAACCACCACAGCCTGTGCAGTCTGGAGTCTGCAGCTGAGCACCATTCTCAGGCCCCCCGGGAAGCTGCTTCTTCAGTGCCATATGCATGGAGGCCCAGGAAGTGGGCCGGAGGTGGGTTCAGAAAAGATTGCAGCAAGAGGCGCCGACATGCAGCTACCAGCCTTCCTGCAGTTCCTTCTTCCTGGGAGGAACATGGGCCTCCTCTCCTAGGGACAGACAGAAACAGCAGACCCACTTCTGCCCTGAGGGGCTGAGTCCAGGTCCTGTCCCACCCCATACAGTTCCAGGCAGGAAGCACAACATATCAGAGACCCCTGGGAAGCCCCTGTCTCTCCCCAAACCTTGCTTTCCTTGTGGCTGCAAAGAGATATTAGACCGAGAGACCTTCAGGGTCCCTTCCAGCCCCAGTCTCAGACCTGCAGGATAGATTTACAGTCCTTTGCTGGAGATGCCCCATGGGTCACCAATGGTCCAGAGTTCACTTGACCAAAGAAGTGTCAAAACTCAGCCCCTTCCTCCTCATGTGAAAATCACCCCTCTCCTTGGTCGTGTCCGACTCTTTGCGACCCCACGGACTGCAGCACGCCAGCCTTCCCTGTCCTTCACAAGGGAATCTCTCCTCCAGGAAGCCATTAAACAAGAAAACAGGCACTAATTTAGACATGAATTAAAAAAGAAAAAGGAATTCCCTGGCAGTCCAGGGGTTAGGACTTGGCACTTTGACTGCTGGAGCCCATGTTCAATCCCTGTTCAGGGAACTAAGATCCCACCAGCCATGTGACGTTGCAGATTTTTAAAAAAAAAAAAAATGAATGAAAGCCAGACAGAATCTGAGGTGAAGCCCAGGCACCTTCACAGCAGGATCAATGACCACAGACACTGGGCATCAGTGCATCGGGCTGTTTCGTGAAAAACACGGGCAGAGTTTTGGATAAGCAAATACTTTCAGAGTAGCTTGTTAGCTAGATAAAAGCTATGGGTTTGTCTCTTTGATGCTTTCTGAAATCTGATTTAAGACTTGGATACATATCCATCCACGTGAACAAAGGCCTTCCCTGGTCGACCAGTGTTTTTGCTGCAAGCCATGGAAACCCTTCACATGGCTTCTTGTTTGCTGGCAGTAGGCATCTCAGCTCAGGCTGCCGCAACAAAATACTGTAGAAGTGTATCTTTAAACAATAAACTCTGAGTTGATTTTCTCACAGCTCTGGAAACCGGAAGCCTGAGATCGGTGCCATCATGCTCAATCCTGGTGGGAACTCTCTTCCCGGGGTGCAGAGGCCCGCTTCTTGCTGGATTCTCACAGGACAGAGAAAAAGTCATCTCTTTCATGTCTCTTTTATTACATCAGCACTAGTCTCATCATGAGGATGCCACACTCATGACCTCAATCTACCCTGATGACCTCCAAAAGACCCACCCCCAGATATCACTATATTGAGGGTTAAGGCTTCAGCACATGAATTTGGGGGGAACCCATTCAGCCATAAAAATGGTGATAGTTGTTGTCATTATTTTGTTTCATTATTTTTTATTTTCCTATGAGAAGATAAAATTCACTAGACTCTTGGGAGAGCAGGGAGCTTGTCTCTGGGGCTTACTGTAGATTGGATACGGATCTGGTTCTGAGCAGTACCTGAATATGGCTGGTGTCAGTTAAGTACTCTGAGGGAGGAGGGATGGATGAATGGGTGGACGGATGATTAGATTAATGGATAGATAATTAGATGATGGGTGGATGATTAAATGCATGATTCGATGGAGGTATTACCAAACCAAATTTGGGTCCACTCACCCACACAAAGTGAAGCCACTCCGCTGACACCAGGCTTTGGTGAAGGAAAATGCAACATTTGTTGCAAGACACCCAATACGGGGTCAAGCAAGGAGAACAGGCAACTCACGCTCAGAAGACCCAAACTCTCAAACTCGTTCAGAGAAAAGCTTTTAAAGGGAAGGTAAAGGAGAGGGTCACCTGGGTGCCTGATCATCTCATGGCATCCTCCACATTGGTTGGTGGTGAGGTAACAGGATGAAAGATCAGATCAGTCGCTCAGTCGTGTCCGACTCTTTGTGACCCCATGAATCGCAGCACGCCAGGCCTCCCTGTCCATCACCAACTCCTGGA
>NW_011495018.1:849626-854774 GCF_000754665.1 Bison bison bison | reverse complement strand
CAACTCCTGGAGTTCACCCAGACTCACGTCCATCGAGTCAGTGATGCCATCCAGCCATCTCATCCTCTGTCGTCCCCTTCTCCTCCTGCCCCCAATCCCCCCCAGCATCAGAGTCTTTTCCAATGAGTCAACTCTTCACATGAGGTGGCCAAAGGACTGGAGTTTCAGCTTTAGCATCATTCCTTCCAAAGAAATCCCAGGGCTGATCTCCTTCAGAATGGACTGGTTGCATCTCCTTGCAGTCCAAGGGACTCTCAAGAGTCTTCTTCAACACCACAGTTCAAAAGCATCAATTCTTCGGTGCTCAGCCTTCTTCACAGTCCAACTCTCACATCCATACATGACCACAGAAAAAACCATAGCCTTGACTAGACGGACCTTTGTTGGCAAAGTAATGTCTCTGCTTTTGAATATGCTATCTAGGTTGGTCATAACTTTCCTTCCAAGGAGTAAGCATCTTTTAATTTCATGGCTGCAGTCACCACCTGCAGTGATTTTGGAGCCCAGAAAAATAAAGTCTGACACTGTTTCCACTGTTTCCCCATCTGTTTCCCATGAAGTGATGGGACCGGATGCCATGATCTTCGTTTTCTGAATGTTGAGCTTTAAGCCAACTTTTTCACTCTCCACTTTCACTTTCTTCAAGAGGCTTTTCAGTTCCTCTTCACTTTCTGCCATAAGGGTGGTGTCATCTGCATATCTGAGGTTATTGATATTTCTCCTGGCAATCTTGATTCCAGCTTGTGTTTCTTCCAGTCAGGCGTTTCTCATGATGTACTCTGCATATAAGTTAAATAAGTAGGGTAACAATATACAGCCTTGATGAACTCCTTTTCCTATTTGGAACCAGTCTGTTGTTCCATGTCCAGTTCTAACTGTTGCTTCCTGACTTGCATACAGATTTCTCAAGAGGCAGGTCAGGTGGTCTGGTATTCCCATCTCTTTCAGAATTCCCCACAGTTTATTGTGATCCACACAGTCAAAGGCTTTGGCATCATCAATAAAGCAGAAATAGATGTTTTTCTGGAACTCTCTTGCTTTTTCCATGATCCAGCGGATGTTCGCAATTTGATCTCTGGTTCCTCTGCCTTTTCTAAAACCAGCTGGAACATCAGGAAGTTCACGGTTCACATATTGCTGAAGCCTGGCTTGGAGAATTATGAGCATTACTTTACTAGCGTGTGAGATGAGTGCAATTGTGCAGTAGTTTGAGCATTCTTTGGCATTGCCTTTCTTTGGGATTGGAATGAAAACTGACCTTTTCCAGTCCTGTGGGCACTGCTGAGTTTTCCAAATTTGCTGGCATATTGAGTGCAGCACTTTCACAGCATCATCTTTCAGGATTTGGAATAGCTCAACTGGAATTCCATCACCTCCACTAGCTTTGTTTGTAGTGATGAACGAGGAGAGTGAAAAAGCTGGCTTGAAACTCAACTTCAAAAAACAAACATCATGACATCCAGTCCCATCACTTCACGGCAAATAGAAGGCGAAAAAGTGGAAGTAGTGACAGATTTGATCTTCTTAGCCTCCAAAATCACTGCAGACGGTAACAGCAACCATGAAATTAAAAGACATTTGGTCCTTTGAAGAAAAGCTATGACAAATGAAGACAGCATATTAAAAAGCAGAGACATCACTTTGCCAACAAAGGTCCATCTAGTCAAAGCTATGGTTTTTCCAGTAGTCATGTATGGATATGAGAGTTGGACCATAAAGAAGGCTGAGCACCAAACAACTGATGCTATTAAACTGTGGTGCTGGAGAAGGCTCTTGAGAGTCTTTTGGACAGCAAAGAGATCAAACCAGTCAATCCTAAAGGAAATCAATCCTGAATATTCATTGGAAGGACTGAAGCTGAAGCTCCAATACTTTGGCCACCTGATGCAAAGAGCCGACTCATTGGAAAAGACCCTGATGATGGGAAAGATTGAAGACAAGAGGAGAAGGGCACGACAGAGGATGAGATGGTTGTACGGCATCACCAACTCAATGGACATGAGTTTGAGCAAACTCCAGGAGATAGTGAAGGACAGGGAAGCCTGGCATGCTGCAGTTCATGGGTTTGAAAGAGCTGGACATGACTTAGAGACTGAACAACAGCAACAAAGGTAGCAGGGGGGATTAATATTTTGACAGCAACATTATCAACCTCTGATTCAACCTTCTGGGGTCTACATATCGGTAGTCAGCATGCAGTTAACTTTTTCAACCTGCTGGGGGTTTAATATCTGCAAAGCAACTCAAGGGCATTGTTCGTAATACTATCTGTAGCCCTTGAGAAGAGACTAAAGGTCCTTGACTTTGTTTTATGGCTAAACTATTATTATTTTGTCTTGCTTGGCTGTTTTCCTTTGTCTACATTTTTTTCCTTCTCTGATTAAATTTTCTCTGGAACTCTGGGAAGACCTAGGAGGCTAAATCGAGAGCTTGTTTCTATAAACAAGAGGCAGAGAATATGGTGAGTGTGTATCTGTCCCTAGCGTGGCCCCACAGGGTCCTGCTCAGATTCAGATAGATGATGGATAGACAGATGGATGGATGGATGGATGGATGGGAGAAAATCCTCCTCTTCATTTTAACGTGCCATCTGGGTCTTTTTCCTGACCGCCAGCCAGACCTCGATAGCTCCTTGAAAGCCTTGCGTTTCCTTCATCTTAGAACCCTGAGCCCGGCTGTGGATTCAGGGTCTCTCCCATGGACTGTGGGCTTTGAGCAAGCCACGCTCCCCTCTGGGTCTCAGGCCTTCTCATCACGGGGGAGCGAGGCAGCTAACGGCACAGGGTTCCCGGTGAGCTGGCAGGAACGGCCCCTGGCTTGTCAGGCCGCAGCACTGCTCCTGTGACCCACCACTTTGCACACACACTCCCAAGGGCGGCAGACTCGGCTCCCGGCGAGGCGGCTGTTTCATCAGCTCGCTGACGCTAACCCCAGGCGTTCTGCTGCTTGACTGTAAGAAGCCCAGGCGGCCGGGTGCCCCTGGCCCCACACTAAGGACGCAGCCTGGAGACATCTCCAGGCAGTGGTGGTGATCAACCTCCTGCAGCCCGAGCCCAGGACAGCCTCGACCTGAGCGCCTGGCTAGGAGCTTACCCCAGGGCAGTCAAGGGCCTCAGCCCCACCCTGCCAGGCTCTGAGCCTGCAGGAGGCACAGGTCCCGCTCACCCCTCGGGGCTCCCTGGGCCAGTTCTCAGATTCTCACGGCCTCGTGGGCAGACAGCCCAGCTGGGGGACGCGAGGCGGAGTCAGGCCCTGTCTTTCCTGCAGGAGTCACAGCACCCACCACTAACCTTAGTTTTTGAAGCCGTTGTTCGTAGGCTACCCGCGTCTTCCAGTCAGGGCCTCCATGCTCCTGGGACAGAGTCCATCTCCTCGGACAGGCCGTGCTTGCTGAGAGGAGGATGAGGGCGTTCAGATGCCTGGGGCACAGCTGGGAGCACGGCCGGTACCCAAGGGGCAGGGAGGGGCTTTGCGGCTGCTCTGCCTCAGGCCAGTTTGCATCCGTCACTTCTGCCTCTCCTGACTCTGCACTCACACACTGGCCAGGTGCTACTGGCCGACGTGGTCCAAGGCTGGAAAGTCCTGACCCTGCCTCCAGGAGCTCCACACACGACGGGGGAGCAGACAGAGGAACCCCAGGCCCCTGTGGTCAGCGCGGAGAATACGACCCCGAGCTAGGGAGCTGAGGAGGAGGCGGTTACCCTGGAGAATGCAAACCTTGTTCTTCAAGAAGAGCAAATGGTGGGAGAAGGCAAGGGTGGGATGATTTGGGAGAACAGCACTGAAACATGTGTATTACCATATGTGACACAGATCGCCAGCCCAGGTTCGATGCATGAGGCAGGGCACTCAGGGCCGGTGCACTGGGACGACCCTGAGGGATGGGATGGGAGGGAGGTGGGGGGTTCGTGGTGGGGACACATGTGTGCCCCCGCTGAGTCATGTCAGTGTATGGCAAGAGCCACTACAGTGTGGTAAAGTGATTAGCCTCCAACTAAAATAAATAAACTAATACATTTTTTTAAAAAAAGAGCAAATGGACCGATCAGATAGGTCTGGGGGGAAAAATTACCTTTAAGGAAAAATAAACCAAATAACAAAAACCTGTCCCACCTGGCTTCTTCCACATCTGTGAAGGATTAACTGCCATGAGAACAGACCTCTTTGCAAAAGTAGAAACCCCGACAAAATATATGAATTTCTGTCTTCAGATATTGTACAAAAAGGAGCAGATAACTGAGATGCAGGAGCGAGGAGAATTGAGAGGTAAGCCTGTAATTCCCCAGCTCACGGCCGAGGCAGCTCCTGGGAAGCAGAGCAGGAGGGGCCGCGGACACTCACACTTCTCTCCAGAAGAGGGCTGGGTGGCCGGGATGTGCAGGAAGGAGCACTGGGGCGGGGGGGCCTGCAGAGAGAGCGGACAGCGGTGGACCCCTGAGGCCTCAGCCGGCAGTGGCCCGCACACATGTGGGTGAGACCCCACAAGGCCGGGGGAAGGGAGCTCCCGCCCCCATGAGGGGAAGGGAGGTGCTGTGTCCCCAGCAGAGCTGGCGGAAAGAACTCGGGGTATGGGGGCCCTGGGGAAGTCCTGAGAAAGGTCATGCCTTCGGAGGGGCTGCGGTCATGAAGCTCCCAAAGAAGGCCCAGCAGGCCACCCTGCCTGCAGGACGAGGGGAGCCACGCGTCACTCCCCAGTTTCTGCCCAGACGCGGGGCCACCTCTCACGGCATCCAGCATCACAGCAAGTTCTCGAGGCCCACCTGACACTTCGAGGGGCAGGAAATGCAACCCCACCACGAGACCAGGAGGAGTTGGGGAGCCGTGCAAAGCAATGCCCACCGCCCCGCACACCCCACCGCTGGCAGGCTGCGCTGGGTCCCGGCTCCACCACCCCAGCCACTGGCTGTGAGAGCCCCCCTGTGAGAGCCCGGTTACCGGGCTGACCACAGAGTGCGGAGTGAGGAAACTCTTAGCAAATTGCCTCTTACCAGCCTCTCTCCCAGGCGGACTGCCCCAGCTCTTGAGGTTTCAAACCTTGTGTGGGCCCCCTTTTCCCCCTGGTGATTATTCAGAGGAAATGCTGTGACCACTGTAACTGCTGCGCTGGCGTGTTCTGAGAGTCGGCCCCGAGTGTCGAGGCTGTCCCTT
>NW_011495018.1:845077-849499 GCF_000754665.1 Bison bison bison | reverse complement strand
AGGCTTCCCCTTGGCCTCTGTGTCCATCTCTCCAGCCTTGACATCTCGGGCCACCTGGGAATGGTCTGTGCCTCCAGGGGTGCTGAGGGCTGCTTCTCCAGGAATCAGGCCGAGCCCTCCAGGTCCAGGACTGGTCTAGCTTCTCAAATAAGTTGATCCGTCCAAATATCAATAGTTCAGAAGAAGGTGAGAGAAGGAGAGGCAGAGGGAGAGATGGAAAGACCCTTCAGGCCTGCACCGTGCTCCAGCTCGGGGGCCGGGCACCAGCCCCCGCAGAGGCCGGGAAAGGCCCCGGGGAGGCCCCGGCCCGGAGCCCACTGCCCGCACCCTGCTCCGAGGGGCGCAGGCAGGCTGCCTCCACTCCCAGCGTCTCACATTTTCCTCTCTAAGGCAGCCCGAAAGTGGGTCCCGACATCTATAAATATTCAAGGCTCTTCTCATTCCCTGACATTTCAAAATGGGCCCGACAGCAGTTATTTCACACAATAAATCCAGGCGCTAGGACAGCGTCACGAGGGGCCGGCCGCTCGCCTCCAGGTCCCCGCTTGGGAGTTTGGCGTGGGGGAGCGGGGGGCGCGCCGGCGCCGGTAAGGCAAGTCCCTGCGGAGCCCCAGGCCCCGCAAGGAGCCGGGCCACCCGCGCACACACCGAGCCGGCCATCAGCCCTGCATGGCGGCGGCCCCCAGAGGCCTCGGGGACGGCGGAAAACCCAAGATCAGCCCTGCTGTCTGGCGCACACGGGCTGTTCAGAGACCCGCCTCTCAGCTCACACATCCCGCATCATTTTTATGATTCTTGGTAATAATGCTGCGGATATTGCAGAGTTTGTTTGTTTTTTATCCTTCTCCTGAAAAAAGTGGTTCATGTTATTTTTTTTCCTTAAAGGCAAACATGACGATGCCTGTGGTTACAGTCACAGAATCAAGACCGGGAAGCCCAGTTTTCCAAGTCCCGACTCTGGAGGCTGTGGGGGGAAGTTGGTTCACCGACATCTCGAGTGGGTGGGATGGTGTCAGAGCCATGATAGGACTGGGGGAGGCCAATGGGGGCGCTTCCACAAATATCCCCAGAAACGTAGAATCCTGAGAACAGCTCCCTTATGTCCGTTTTTTAAAAAAATAAGTGCTTGCTGCTATTTGAAGCAATACATGTTGTGGGTACTTTTAGGAAATGGTACCTGTGAGGTCGCAGTACGGTAGACCCCAGGAAGCCTGCCTGTTACTCTGGAGAAGGGAGTTCTAAAGGGGAGAAAAGACCACAGATTTGAAAGAGGGGCTGGGCAGGGAGGAGGTAGCCTCTAGGCTGGCTATTCCACTGGGTAGTATTTCATCCTCAAAAAAGTTCCATGATTTTAGGCTGTGCCTGGCGTCTCCTCATTCGTCGGCCTGGACCTGATTCCTTGAGGGAGTCAGTGGTCCTGGGCTCCTGGGTCTGTGTGCGGCTCCCCACCCAGAAGCCACAACCGTCCAATCTGGAATCTGTTCCATTCCGTTCTGCTGAGGCTCTGGGTCTCAGCCAGCCCTGGTCGGTGGACTCTGCAGCAAAACACAGATATTAAGTCATTAAAATGCAATAACTGACTTTCAAGAATCATTTAGCTAATTCGTTGATTCAAGGATTCTCAGGCAGCAGTCACAGCCCACCGCGAGCCAAAGCCAGTGCCCTGCTGGTGACCCGGCCACGGGCTGGTGCTCCCCAGTCACTGGGTCACCCTCTCGGCTCCCAGTGCCTGAGCGATGGCGTGAGCAGGGGGACCTGAACTGTGATTTGGGAGAATCGGAGTGTTTAGAACAACGCTGGCAGGCTCAGAGGACACAGGGAATTGCTCCAAAGCATTAATTGCTTTGATGCTGGGAAAGATTAAAGGCAGGAGGAGAAGGGGGCGACAGAGGACGAGATGGTTGGATGGCATCACCGACTCAGTGGATGTGAGTTTGGGCAAGCTCTGGGAAATGATGAAGGACAGGGAAGCCTGGCATGCTGCAGTCCATGGGGTTGCAAAGAGTTGGACATGACTGAGTGACTAAACAACAGCAATAAATATCTTTAGAAGAGCCAAGGGTTAGCTGCACGATTCCTTAGTTTTCTAGCTCTTTCTCTGAAGGTCATAAGGAAAGCTGGGTCAGGAGAAGTGGCCCCTTCCTCTTAGAAGGTGTCTGCTTTCACCGTCTTCCCTTTAAAGTAAAAGCTGTACCAAGTGCTCGTCAAAAGTGCAAATGCAAAACACGCTACCTCCCGAATCGTCTCTCACCACGTGGATCTGAGCCCACAGGCAGGACCCAGGCCCCGCCGGGCACACGTGTTCGTCCCTCCTCTGTGTCATCTCCGAGGAATCAAGGCTCTTTGCTGGCCTGGGCGGTGGCTCGGTGTGTTCCCATGGGATGCGCTGATGTCCTATGTCACTCTTTGGAGCTAGAATGTGGGAGGTGGGGCCATGTCTCCCACATCTCAGCCTCGCTCCCCACTCTTGGCTGAGAAGTTCACCCCGAGGCTGAGGTGCCCGGGGCCCCGAGTCCAGCTGACTCATTCTGGTCCTGATGCCTCAGTGCTGATTCCTCTGCCAACAGACTGACAAAGCAGAAGGGAAACACCCTGTGTTCTCCCAGGACACGGGCCTTGGAGGCGCCCTAGCTGCTCCAGGCTCCAGGTCTAATTATTCTCCCAGCCCAGGGCACTGGAGAAGGAAATGGTAACCCACTCCAGTATTCTTGCTTGGAGAATCCCAGGGATGAAGGAGCCTGGTGGGCTGCTGTCTATGGGGTCGCACAGAGTCAGACACGACTGAAGCAACTTAGGAGCAGCAGCAGCAGGGCACTGGCCTGATGGCCTCTTGCTCCAGAAGCCCTGAGGAATCAGAGGAGTCAGGAGTCAGGCACCAAGGACTCTCGTCCTTCCCTGGGACAAAGTGTCCCATCAGTGAGAGGAGCTGACAGAACCAGGTCTCCAACCACTCCTGTCAGCTGACCTCTGCATCCAGGGTCATGGTCTCGGGGCGTGGGAGGCAGACGTTGGTTGGGCCCAGGCCCCCAACCCTGTACATCCCCATATGACCTGACTCATCCTTGACAGTCTAACGGCTCCCCTGTGAGAGAGGTGAGGGACGTGTGGGGACCATCACGGATAACTGATGGGCAGGTGTCCGTGCCAAGTCTGTCCAGCTAGCCTGCACTGCTGAGTGGGGCCTGGAAGCCTCAGGGGGCTGAGGAGAGTACGTCTAGAGTCAGGTCACCCCAGAAGCAGACCCCAAGATAAGGATGTGGGAACAAGTGAGTTATGCTACCTGGGGATGGAAGAGCCTCCTTGGAGCCTCCTCCCCTGTGGAGGCTGGGGAGGCTGCCAGACAGAGCCTGCCTCCCTAGAGCCCAGGTAGACACTGTGATGGGTTCTGTGTCTGATTATATTACAGTACATTATATACATTATATTATATTATATTATTAGCCTTAGATGGAGTTTACCACCCAATTTGGGCTGCATTCCCAAGCAACCTGACTCTGGGAAGACATGGGCCTGGCACACCGGGGGCCTCTACCAGCCTTACACCGTCCACAGGCTGGGCCTGGATCAAAAGGACTTGGGCCCCCACGAGTGGAGCTGGGGCTTGAACTCTCTATGCCATGTCATGGTATGTTATATTTTATATTATATTGATGTATATCCCTACTGCAATTACAGGGAAATGATATTCTTTCAAAACAATCTGGCCAACGTGCAGAACTTGTGTGTGTGTGTGTGTGTGTGTGCAGCTTTAATGGCTTGTCGCTAATTCCTCATGAGTTCATTCCAGTGTTCAATCATATTGTTTGCAAATGTGTTGGCTTTCTCCTGCCCAATATGTCTCATTTTTCAGTTTCCTGCCTTATCACACTAGCCGTAATGTACATTTTTAAGGTTAGTTTAATGAAGGTCTTATTGATTTTGGGCAGCTCAGGGAGGGTGGATTTGAGGAGACAGAAGCCAGGGACAGACTTATCGGCCACAAACTTTGCAGCAGCTCAGGAGAGTGGGCTTGGAGCAGGGTGAGAGCAAGAGGAGGGAGCAGGGTTGCATCCAAGCAGGGACGTGGATGAAGCTCTGCCTGGACCTGGGCCAGCAACAGAGACTCCTGCCGCCCGGTCCAGACCAGAAGCGCAGGATGCAACTGGCGCTGACCAGGAAATGACACCACCTCCCAGTCGATGTTAGACTATCGGCGTCTACTCATGGGAAAAATGCCAGAAATGAGATCAATTAGAATTCCCAACTTGCCATCAGTCCTCCAGGAAGATGGACTCAGACGAAATGAACAACTGTTTTAATTTTCTCTGACAGCTCCTGGTCTGACTCTTGATGAAGCCCATCCAGACGCCCTTCTGATAATTGGATGATACAGAGAATGGCCTTGCCGTTGACGTGGCGGCTCTACCCGTCACCCCTCTCCAA
>NW_011495018.1:828997-844977 GCF_000754665.1 Bison bison bison | reverse complement strand
CCTCTCTCCAAGCCCAGGACCTGCACAGCCCTCCCCGGGAGAGCATCCCCGGTGACAGAAATGCCCCTGCACCACTCAGCACAGCAGCTCCAGTCAGGGTGGCCATGTGGCCGGGACACGGAGAAATCAAGCTGTTATTTTATTTAAATTTAAACGGCTCTGGTACCTCGTGGCTCCCTCACTGCCCAGCCCCCCGTGCCGGGGGTGAGACTCACAGATCCACAGCTTCAGTGTGACCAGACAGTTATCGCTAGGAGGGCAGACTCTCGGGCTCCACAGCAGACCTATCGGGTCAGAACCTGCATCTCAGCAGGCTCTCACTGTGTACGCTGACGTTTGGGGGGCCGCCCTAGACTACTGAAGGGGCCCTTGGCCCCCAGGACCCTCAGTCCAGGACACAGTCCCAGTAACCATGCACCTGCCCGGCACCTCTCCCGTCTTTACCCACACGGTTGCAGGGCTCGTTAAGGCCCTCCTGGAGGATGCGAGCACAGCCTTCGCTCACCTTATGTGGGTGTGGACAGCATGGCCAAGCCCCAGGGGATGGCTCAGCACAAAGCTGGAGCTGGGAGGGCTCTGCAGGGTCAGCGAGTGAGCTGGCAGCTCAGGGTAAGCTTGCTCTGCAGCCCCTCTGGGGCAGGCTGGAAAATCATTGAGCGGGTGCAGTATGAAGAAAGGACTCCACCCACGAAGCAGGGAGCCCTTAAAAACCAAGGCTTTGGCAGGCTCAGCCCATCCCACCCCCTTGCTCAGTGACCAGGAGCACTTGGCACAGCGCAGGCAGTGGCTAGAGAGGGATAGTTGTGGGGAGGGGACCCCGAACCCAGAAGGAAGGACCACAAGAACGCTGCTGGCAGGCAGGTCTTCCAGTGTCTCTGTCTAACCAGTTACTTTGCTGTCGTCAGCCTTGGGTCGTCTGGAATGAGCCTCGTCCTGTGAGGCCCTCTGTGGCTGCAGGGGTGTCACAGGAGGCCTTCTGATCCTGGAACTCACCATATGGGAGAAAGTCCCCCCGGAGCCACGATCTCAAAACGTTAACTCAGATCACGGATTCATGGTTCCTGCTAAAAGGGGGGTTTTCATCTCCACTCGTGGGACCTTGATTTGTCACTGTTTTAACTGACACATCAGGGAAGAAACACGGTGTTCCAGACAGGACTGCTGCCCTTGGCAGAACTGCACGCCTCAGCGCCTTCTCACCAGGGAAGGCTGGGATGCGGCAGGCTTGCACAGACCTTGAACTTGACCTGTTCTCTGTCCATTGCTGGAGGGCCCCAAACTGCTAGGACAGCTCTGTTTTGTGATCCCACCACACACCCCTGAACATGAGAGGCTGAGGCCCCATGTGCAAGCTTTGGTGCCCTTACGAGGGGAGGGGCGCAGGGGTCAGCCTGTCGGAGCTCCCTGTGCTGAGGCAGAACTTGGCCTTCTGTCCTGCTAGTCACCACCCAGAGGCCTAGGTCCTGGCAGGGTGTCCAGACCACATCTATTATGCCTGGTCACTTCCAACTTTCAGGAAGGGAAATTATTTCTAGACAAGTGAGCAAAGTTGTCGAGTTGCCGTCAACAGCACGGCCTGCATGAGGACCCGGCTCTCTGTCCCTGGACTCGGGTCTGGCCACTGAACAGCTTTGCAAGTGCCGCTCTGGCTCCAGGGGATGAAGGGCATCATGCAGCTTGACCAGAACAAACACGTATCTCTCCTTCTTGCAAAGACTGTCTGGGAGGAGCCCTAAGGATGGAGACACACAGGGGCCTGATGATCCCACCAGGATCCCACTGAGATGCTGTGATTCCACCCAGGCTACAGTTAGATGTGAACCCTTCACTCATGGGCTTCCCTGGTAGCTCAGCTGGTAAAGAATCCACCTGCAATGCAAGAGACCCTGGTTCAATTCCTGGGTCAGGAAGACCCCCTGGAGAAGGGATAGGCTCCCCACTCCGGTATTCTCGGGCCTCCCTGGTGGCTCAGCTGGTAAAGAATCCATCTACAATGTGGGAGACCTGGGTTCAGTCCCTGGGTTGGGAAGATCCCCTGGAGAAGGGAAAGACTAACCACCAGTGTTCCAGCCTGGAGAATTCCATGGGCTGTATAGTCCTTGGGGTCCCAAAGAGTTGGACACGACTGAGCGACCTTCACTTTCACTTTCCTTCACTCTTAGGAAAGTGCACTCTGTGCAAAGGACACAGAGCTCCTCTCCGCTTATGTGTTTGCCCTGACCCCAACAATTACAGTTTTCTCTTTATGGGGGAAAAGACCTGAACTGTTTATATAAATAGTCCCGAAGGTTTACCATCGTTTCTTTTTAAATATCAAATCTTCCTCTTCCCTCAAAAACCTAAGAGGCCCCATAACACTGAAAGCCAAGCAGATCTAAACCCTGAAATCCCGTCTGCAACTACTGGGGGCTCCCCAAGCTCCCCTGAAGAAGAGAGAGGTGTCTGTGTTGTGAACTTGGAAGTGCTAACCCAAGGGCAGTGGACCCTGGAGTGTCCCACCCACATCCCCCCAACCTCGTCCCCCCAACCTCGTCCCCCCAACCTCGTCCCCCCAACACCCACCCCCTCAACCTCTACCCCCAACCACAGCCCTTTACTCCGGAGAGTCTGTACCTCCAGGGCCGGCTGATTCTAAGAGAATCCACACAGGTCCACGGGTGAACCCTCCCCTCAGTCACCAAGCCTGACTCCAAACCCCACCTACATGCTCTGATTCTCACATGTCAAGCCAACATTTCCCACCCTGCATCATCTCAGACAACTAGAGACCACCCGAAGCCCAGCGCCCGCCAAGGTTCCCTAAATTAACCTGTGCTGTGCTGCTTCCCCGCCCTGCCTGTACCTGAGAGACGGAGATGTATATACTCGTGAGCATGCTGATGTTACATTGGTGAATTCTTTTACGTAAGTTGAACAAGTAATCAGGCAAGTGAAATGCAGGTACATTATTCCAAAGTGTTACATTTCAGTTTGTCAAAGTCAAGTGTATTGCGTGGGTGGTATGGTGATAAGCATAGCTGCCTTCCAAAGTCAAGGGTACACATTTTTTTAAATCATTTCATTGGCAAAAAGAAGTAATATATATAGGCCAAGAAATGCAAATGCTCAAGAAGTTGGGACCAGGCTGGGAGCCACGCCCACCATGGAAGCGCAGATGCTCTGCGTGTATTACAAGGGGCCGTCATGCGGAGGTCTGTCTGGAAATAAGGTGGAAGACAAAGGGGAAAGTTTGGCCAAGGATTTATCTACTTCTGTCAGAGCTGCGGTCCCAGCAATCATTCACACAGTGGCAGAGCTTCTGGTGCCGTGGATTGAAGACCGGCCAAGACTATACACTTACATCATAAATTCAGTAAGGCCGAGGGTATTTTTTCCCTCTCTACAAAGGAGACTGAGCCTCTCTACAACTGTGCCCTTACATACAAAGGTGAACCTCGCCTTCTGCTTGTCTGGGAGAAGAGAGGTCCCCACAGACAAGCCAACTGGGCAGCAAGCACTGGCAGGAGGGTGGTGGGCTGGGGACACCATGAGGAGGAGTAGTCCCTGGAGGACTCCAGGAGTCTGGCGGAAGGCAGCACCCACTGGGAGGCAGGATGTCAACTGGAGATCGAGTGTTAAAGGACAATCGAATCAGAGGGTGGGGTGCTCGAGGGGCAGTTAGAAAGAGCGGGGTCAGCCGACGTGTGAGCCGAGGCTGGGGTGGAAGGATGTTTCCCTGGGGACAGCTCTGGGAATAGTGATTAACAGCATCTCTTTGCAGGGGTCGTGAGGTTTACATGGATGATGCGTAGAAACGTGCACAGCGCCTGGCTCACGATGGGGAACCGTTGAAAGGAAGTGGCTGAGACCTTCGCCCGCAACCCAAGTCTTCCTCTGTGCAGAGTTCTCCTTTCCTTGAGTACAGGAAACCTCGATTGATGGAGAACAAGCAAATGTGTTAGCACCTTCCTTTCAAAGGTGGAAACACACTGCATTTGTGACCCCTCCAATCAGAAATCAGAACCACAGCACTCCTCCCTAGTATGAACATGAACAAACAGGGGTGATGTTCCTCAGGTCTCAGCAGGTGACAACTGTCCCCAATTCCGTGTGTCCAGCTCTGTCCCCAGCTCAGAGGATGCTGGGGCTTCCTCGGGCTCCTGCCCTGTCCCATCCCCAAGGGAACTGCTCCATGGCCTCTGCACACACCTCCCAGAGTGGCCCCCAGGTCCTGGCGCTGACTGAGCACACACTACTGATGCTCTGGGTAGACGGGTCCCCTGATTCGTGCTCGCCAGGGTGGACCATGTTGGTCCCACCACACAGCCAGCTATCAAGGGCTCCTCCCACCGTGAGGGGACGCCAGTGTCTGCAGGCATCACAGACCTGTCTTCAGTGGACAGATTCCCGCCTCCACACTCAGAAGACAAGGATGCTCACACGGACGACCCCTCTAAGAACGGGGCTAAGACTCCAAATGCATCACGTTGGAGGGGACTTGGGGGTGCGGCCGGGCAGACCCCACCCCATGCCTGCCCTGGACACACTCCCTGCTGCAAACACCAGCCTCTGCCGCCCTGTGGACAGCAGCGCACCCCCAGGCAGTGCACACCTCCAAGGACTCCAAGGACTGTGCGCATACAGTGCCAGCGCTCACTGCCCCGGCAAGACCCTCTCCCCTACCTTCATCTCCGATGCTCCTCCAGGGATGGCCGCCTCCCCTCCCCCACCCTGGGGCCCTGCTCCTGCCGTGTGCGTCCTCCAGCCTCACCAGACCCCCGTGCCCCTGACCCCGGGTCCCCAGTCTGCCAGCCCCACCCCTGCCCTCTCCGTAGCCCCCATGAGAGCAGGGTGCCCCGTGGGGAAGGTGGTTGTTTCATCAGGAAAGTGGGGCGAAGCGGCCCCGACTCTCGGATGCCCGGCTGGGTTAAGGTCCACAGCGTGCTCAGCATGGGAGTCAGAGCTGGCTGGTACTTCCTTCACTTTGCAGGTCCGCCCATGAGCCACTGTCATGCAGGGGAATCCAGGTCAGTTTTGAAAAAAATAGAGAAAAAGTGGATTTGCTTTATGAACGTTCTCTAAATTAACCCGAGTAGACACGCGTAGTCCCTGAATATATCTGATAGACGTACACTCCTTGCCAGAAGTTTGAGAAAGGCTCCATTTGTTGAAAATCATCCATCACACAGTGGCTCAGCTCCTTGTGAACCTCGTGTACTCTTATCCCTGTGTTTATGGAGCAAGTGTGCTGCTGCCTAAGGCATCAGAAGACGGCTTTACCCAGGAAGATGCTGTCTGAACAGAGTCACAAGGAGGATGCTCTCAAACGGTTCTTAAAATTTTTTTGGTAAACTTGGAGCATTTGGTATGCTTGATATTTTGGCAGATGTATTTTTCCGCTCCCTCTGTGTCTCGCTAGAAACCGGTCGGGTCCCCTTGCTGACTTGCTTGGTAACCAGCGCTCCTGTCCTTCCCCGACCTCACCCATCACCTTCTCTGGCCCCCGTGGGGCTGCCACTCACAGCCGGGGCCACTCGCCTGTCCCTGGCCCTCAGGGCTCCTCTACACTGCCCACCGTGGCCCTGGCCACTGCCCCTCCTCTCCTGCCCATTTAGACCTTCCCCACCTGTCTCCCCATCCCTGGGAGAGGCTAGAGGCCACCAGTCGGTCACCTGTCCACCTGCCGTGCCCCGCTCTGCCCCCCGTCCTCTGGGCAGCTCCAGGCAGCCACATGCCTCCCCTCCATAGAGAGACTGCTCTCTGTCCAAGGGAGACTTCTTACACGGTCTGTGTGAGTCTCTGAGCCTTGCTGGGGTTGAAAGAAAGAAGGGCGGGTTAGTGGGTGTGAGCCTGCATGAGGTCACTGTTGTGCACAAATGGTGTTTTCTCCCTTCAGAACTAAAAATAGAAGTCAAAGTCAAGCCAGTAAGTCACCGGTGTGGTTTGGCTTCACTGACTTTGACCCAATGCTCAGGTCTTGGTCGGAAGTGCTCAGACCTGCTGGATCTAGTTGAGGCAGTGCTCTCAGACCCTGGGTCCTCAGCCTTGCCTGAGGAAGAAGCAAGGAAATGGAGCCCTCAGACCCCACCGACACACACATGCACACGCACACACAGCCCTTCCCTCTGTCGGCAGTGGGGCAGAAGTGCCAGGGAGCCTGAGTAACGACAGGACGCCCTGGGTCCCAGGGCTGAGCCGGGAGACCCATCCCTGTGTCCCCCACATTCCAGTAAAAGTGCGCGTCTAACCCCTTTGGAAAGAGCCTCCCCCAGGAGCTGCAGGGGACCCCGGCTCACTGTCTTCCTCTGTCCGACCCCGCCTGCTGACCCAGCCCTGTTACCACACCCAGGAGTCCACGTCCTCAGCCACAGCCCTGCCTCCCCACCTCCGCTGGCTCACACACGCACACACACACACTCACACACACTCACATGCTTTCTCACACACACACACGCTCTCACGCACACACTCATGCACACATACGCTTTCTCACACACACATACACACACACTCTCTCACACACACACACTTTCTCACACACACACTCTCACACTCACACGCACACACACACACACGCATGCACACACACACACACACACACACACACACCTGAATGAGAGCATAACTCAGCAGGTTACCAGAGGCCGTTGGGTTCCTGCCTGCTAGGAGAGGTTTCCATGGAAGAGAAATCAGATCTCATTCGCTGAAGACAGAGATTTTCAACAAGCTGGACGGCTGCCTTCAGAGACGGCATCCATTGCCCAAAGTTCTAGGAATGGTCAGAAGAGGGTACCCGTGCCAGCTGGCCTGGCGGACGCTGAGCCCCGGGTCATCACATCGTTTATGGAGCACAGCTGTGTCTACACTGGCCTTCCTCCCTGCAGGCACAGGCTCCGCGTCTCTCCCCTCAGAGCAGCTGGGTAAGCACTGATCTGCAAACCTCAGCCAAGTGAACCCCAGGACCAGACCCCAACAGAATACTAGCAGGAGACAAAACCGTTACACAGTCCTGATGCAGATCTCAGTAAACGCAGATTTACCTCCTACAGAGAGAGCCAATAACTTAGGGGAAACTCCTCTGGCCCCGAAGGAGCCAGATGCCCCCCCCCACTGTCCCTCCAGCTCCCCGCGAGCTCCTACAGGCTGGAGCTGCGGAGCAGCGCTTGGGACGTTTTCCAGGAAGAGAAGCAAACTGATGGCTGTTCTCCACCGACATCTATGTGCCGTCACACAGGTGATTTTATCTGAAACAGCCAGGACGACCCTTTCCACCTTACTGCCCAGCCTCGGCAGAAAGGGCCCTGTGACACAGGTGCGAGCTCCCACGTGAGCGTCCCTGATCTGTCCTCATTTACCCAGATGGCACACGCAGGGGAGAAGTGGACACAGTGTCTGAGTTTCTGTTGGTGCCCAGGGAGGGACATGGAGAGTCATCATGGCCCCACATTAGAGAGGACATGTGGAAGTCGTATGGAAAAATGGGGTCCAAGCCCAGACCTGGATTAGGGGGTGTCCACCAGGCCCACAGGCCCACTCACTGGTCGTGCCCCAGGCCCCAGGCCCTAGTGAATGAAGGGGCTAACATACTTTAGCAGGTGCAATGGCCTCCTGGGGTCCTTGGTCCATGGGTAAGTGTGATCCTAATGAGGAAAGCCAAGTAGAAACCTCTGAAGTTTCCTCATCCCCTGGATGAGGCAGGACATTCAAATCCGGACCTTCTCATGGCAAACGGTTGGACATTATCATCACCCACAAGCATCTGAGGCATCACAGGGCTCGTCTGAGGAACGGACAGGGCACCAGTGTCAAGGGAGGGGGCGTCCTTGGAGGAGAGATGACAAGATGTGCAGGTGGGAGTTCCAGGGGGTTTGGGGCGCCCTGGGCTCAGCACAGCCCCCAAACCACCGTCCGGTCAGAGAGGCCCTCTGGGAGTCTGGGGGCTCAGGGACCCTCCCCTCCTCTTTTCCTCTGCTGCTGCTGCTGCTAAGTCGCTTCAGTCGTGTCCGACTCTGTGCGACCCCATAGACGGCAGCCCACCAGGCTCCCCCATCCCTGGGATTCTCCAGGCCAGAACACTGGAGTGGGTTGCCATTTCCTTCTCCAGTGCCTGAAAGTGAAAAGTGAAAGTGAAGTTGCTCAGTCGTGTCCAACTCTTCGCAACCCCATGGACTGCAGCCTACCAGGCTCCTCTGTCCATGGGATTTTCCAGGCAAGAGTACTGGAGTGGGTAGCCATTGCCTTCTTTTCATCTGAGGGCCTGGCAACTTCCTTCTTTGGTAGTCTACAGACATCACTGTTGCAGCCACATATTCTATTATGAATATGGATTAAAAATAAAGATCAACACAGTTGCTTTTTTAAATGAGCTCATGTGTTTGAAGCGCGCTGTGCGCTCTGAGGGTTGTATGACGTTCACGTCTCCTCACCTCTACTGGTCTTTGGCTTTCTCATTGGAACGTCATTTGAAGGAAATAGCAGAGCATTTTGATTTAAGACCGGCACTGAGATACCTGTAGACAGTTTCCCTAAACACCCCTAAGACCCCCTCAAGGGGGCTCCTAACAGGAACTTCTCTGAGTCGGGTGTTGCGGAAAAGTGGGTGCACCCACCACCACTGCGCCCCTGCGTCCCGTCACCTGCTCTGAGCACGCAGCGGCCGGGTCTCGGGCTCTCTGCGTCTCCGTCTCTCTAGGTCTCTACGTCACCGTCTCTCTCTGCGTCTCCGTCTCTCTCTGTGTCTCTCTGTATCTCCGTCTCTCTATGTCGCTGTCAGTGTCTCTGTCTCTCTGTGTGTCTCTGTTGCTCAATGGCTCTGTCTCTGTCCCGCTCTGCCTTTCTCTCCGACCCCATTATGTTTTTCCTAATAAGAACTTTGTGATTACATTGGACCATCCTGGATAATCCAGGATAATCTCCTTATAAATTGTTTCTTGGGGGGAGGGAGGAGAATCTGATGCTTTTATTGAGGTAATTATGTGACAATGTTTTCCATTTTTTTTTCCATGTTAATATAGACTGTCTACTTCTCAAGTCAGTGTCAGTAATTTTGATTTTGAAATTTATTTCCTTGGGAACTTTATATCTTTCAACACAACATTATGAGTAGTAGTTTTCAGCTTTTGAGACATAGTTAACATGTGACACTGTGTAAGTGTAATGTGTACAGCGTAATGGAAGTGTACGATGCAGGTTATGAAATGACTGGGCTTCCCCAGTGGCTCAGCGGTAGAGAATCCGCCTGCAATTCTGGAGACACAGGAGATGTGGGTCTCCTGTGGGTCCAGTCCCTGGGTCCAGAAGATGCCCTGGAGGAGGGCATGGGAACATACTCCAGTATTCTCACCTGGAGAGTCCCAGGGACAGAGGAGCCTGGTGGGCTACAGTCCACGGGTTCGCCCAGAGTCGGACACGCCTGAAGTGACTTAGTACGCACACA
Organism: Bison bison bison; assembly: GCF_000754665.1. NCBI lineage: Eukaryota > Metazoa > Chordata > Mammalia > Artiodactyla > Bovidae > Bison > Bison bison. The sequence goes on along the minus strand of NW_011495018.1, from coordinate 835,562 downwards.
TGAAGTAATTACCACACTGAGGCTGGGAGACACACCCAGCACCCACCGTGATCACTCTGTGACAAGAAGGTTTAAGAATCTTTCTGTTACAGTCTTGCTGACTACAATTGCCGCACTATCGGTTAGGTCCCCAGAACTTACTCCTCTCAGAGCTGGGACTTTGCACCCTTGGCCCCACTTGTGCACCGCTCTACAGCCCTGGCACCCACCACCCTACTCTCTGTCTCTACAAGTATGACTTTCTAAGATTCCACACGTGCGAGATCTCACAGTGTTTGTCATTCTGTCTGACTGACTTCTCTCAGCATAACGACCTCAAGGCCCGCTCATGTGAAACAAATGGCAGGGTTTTCTTCAGCTTCGTGACTGAGCAGCGTCTTCTGTCCTTCTCTTTCCCAGCTTCTAGAGTGCCTGGTCCCTCAGCGCCTGACCCTTCTCATCCCCAAGGCAGTGAGTCCTCACCGGCATCCCTGAGCTCTGCCTTCCAACTCTGCCTCCCACTTGTAAGGGCCCTTGTCGCCACCCTGGGCACTGGGATGAGCCGAACCAGCGTCCCACCTGCTGGGCGGCCTCACTCCATTTATTGTTCTTCAGTTGCTCAGTCATGTCCGACTCTTTGTGACCCCATGGACTGCAGCACGCCAGGCTTCACTGTTCTTCACTATCTCTCGGAGTTTACTCAGACTGATGTCCACTGAGTCAGTGATGCCATCCAACCATCTCATCCTCTGTCATCCCCTTCTCCTCCTGCCCTCACTCTTTCCCAACATCAGGGTCTTTTCCAGTCAGTCAGCTCTTCACAGCAGGTGGCCAAAGTACTTGGGCTTCAGCTTCAGCATCAGTCCTTCCAGTGACTATTCAGGGTTGATTTCCTCTGGGATTGACTGGTTGGATCTCCTAGCAGTCCAAGAGACTCTCAAGAGCTGGAAAGCATCAGCTCTTCAATCCATCTGTGTCTTCCGTTCCCCTCTGCTGCAAAACCTGACACATTCAGAGACTCTGGGACATGGATGTGTCATCTTCCTGCGACAACAAGCTCAGAGTCACTTCACATTGGAAGGACGTCAGAGAGGAGATGTGACCCTGCAGATCTCTGTGCTCGAGCTAGAGCTGATGGTACCGCAAAGAAAACCACACCCGGAAGGGAGAAGCACCATCTTCCCGAGGACACGCTGGGCTGTCACCTCACCACCTGTGTGCAGCATCGCATCATAAACCATGAGGAGGAGGAGGCAGCCGTGCGGCACCCGGACGGGGCTGGTGTCCACCGAGTGGCCCTCACATGCCCGCTGCCACCCCTGTAACTGGCCTGCCAGGTCCTGCCCCCAAGTGTGCCCCTAAAGATGCATAGTCTCCACACCACCTCGCCCCCACCAGGGGCCCCAAGCACCTGCCCTCATCAGTAGGTGTTCTTAATTTTCCCATCTTTGACTTTAATGAGTCTCCATGAATGTAGACACTCACAGCCTCTGATCTGAGATTTTCTCCTAATGAAATTGTCCTTGACCATGGGGTTAATGGGCTTCCCAGGTGCCATTAGTGGTAAAGAACCTGCCTGCCAACATAGAAGACATGAGTCATGGGTGCGATCCTTGGGTCAGGAAGATTCCCTGGAGGAGAGCATGGCAACCCACTCCAGTATTCTTGCCAGGAGAATCCCATGGAGAGAGGAGCCTGGTGGACTGCAGTTCATAGGGGCGCAAAGAGTCAGACACGACTGACCATGCACACAGGGTTGATGAGGACTTCAGTCAGGAGATGGGCTTTCCCCACCTGAGTGGGTCTGCATCTCCCCCTTTGCAGACAGTCTGTGTGATGAAGGGGCAGTCGCCACAGAGCAGAGGTCATTTCTTGTCCCCTGTCACACAAAATGGAAAAGTTGGAGAGCACCATGAGGAAGTTTCTAAGAGTTTTATGAATTATTTCCAGGAGGAGTCATAAGCATCTTTCACTGTTGTCATTTTGGGCTCGGTGGAGCGGTGAGCAGGCTGAGAGCTCCCTGGTTTTATGATTAAAGGGGCAGGTTCCGTGGCCCCAGCACACGGACTTGGGTGCAGAGCCAACCATGTCCTCGGGCCTAAATCAATCCAGTTAGGAAATAGGAGAGTGGAACACAAGGAGAACCAGGGGCCCGAGATGAATTGTCTCCAGAACCGAGGCTGGGGCAGAGCCGCCGCCCTCATGCGGCAGAGTGGGTGCAGCCCACACACCTGAGATGTGCTGTGCGTTCGAGCGGCCAGCCTCGGAGGCAGAACCGCCCCGTCCTGTGTTCCCCTGGGCCTGGCTCATACAGGACTGCCCACCAGCCCTCCCCGGACCCGGGGAGCTCCATGAACCTGGGCACCCACCCTCCACCTGCAAAGCCACGTCCCACGGAACTCACCAGGGCCCGTCCTAACAGGAAATGGGTGGATATGAAGTGCTAGGGACACTCTGTCCCCACCTCCAGGGGCCCCAAGGACAGTAAACGCCCATCCCTTCTCAGCAGTCGTTCCTGTGTCTATACTCTGTCACTCCTGCTCCAAGCAGGGGCAGGCACACCTGCTGAACGGGGGTGAGCTTGGCACCAGCAGACTGTCTCGCCGATTACAGCATGACCCACTGCACGGCTGGGCTCTGCATCACTCCAGCAGCCCCATGAACGCACGTGCAGACCCTTCTCGTCTTCCTGCCATCACAGGTACCACCATGAGCAGAAGACCCTGCTCTCCATTCTTGGGGTGAATCCTGACCTAGGGGTCATGCACTCTGGACTGCAATCATCCCCCCAGGAGGGTCCCAGCACATGGAGTCCATATCCTCCTCAACCTTGGGCAGTGATGCCCACCTTCTCCCCGCCATCTGACTGTGAACGCTAACACACGGTCAGCCTGGTCCACAGGGACCCCTCAGGACTCTAACCTGTCTCCCTCTCTCCCTGAAGGAGCCTCCTTTCTCCCCTCCTTCCAAGATTCATCCCCTGCTCCTCTGGAAGCTGCCACCTCCCTGGAGGCGAAGGAGGGCAGGCCAGTGCCAAGGGCCACCCTCTCCCCCTCCTGCTGGCCATGGTGCCAGTGGGCAGCATCCATCACAGGGCATCTTCCATCCCCGACCCCCTACCAGTGTCCCCTCTTGAGTCTGGGCCAGCCTGATGGTGTGTTTGACCAACAGAATGCTGGGGAAGCAGAGCTCGGGGACTTCTGTCCAGGGTAAGTTTCCAAGAGGCTCTGAAGCATCCACCCTCCCTCCTAGGACCACAGTTCCAGGGTGAAAGGACAGCACTAACTCCCAGAGGTGGGAGCAGGGCCTTCTGGGACCAGCTGGCTGCGGGGGCGCTGCTGGGTGATTACAGCTGCAAAGTGACCTCCAGCAAGATCAGCTGAAGAACTGCCCAGCTGAGCCCTGCCCCAGGCACTGGCCACGGAATTCCCAGAAAACAAAATGGCGTTTGTTTTACCTGTGAAATCCGTGTTGGGCTGACGAGTTACACAGGAGGTAGTGGGTACGGAGGACGACACACGCAGACAAGAACACGGGTGTGAACTCGTGCAAGTCTGTGCGTGCACAAGAATGGACACGTATGGGCACAGACACGTACAGTGTGTACACTCACAGGGACGCACACACTGGGTATTCATGTACCTGCATGGACACGGACAAGTCTACACGTGGACAGGTATGTGCACGCCCAGGTGTAAAATGCACTTGTGCAAACACATCCAGGTCTGTATAGGAACAGGGATCAACATGATTCACTAAGAGGACCTCCGTGTCTCAGAAAGTGGCCTGTTTCTGTCCCCAGTTTCTAGGGAAACAATGGACTTGCGGGCGGTGGGACTTGAAGGAAAACAACAAGCCACAGTGTGGACCCTCAGAAGGGGCGGGCACCCACTTGTTGCTCTGCCCAAGGCCCTGATGGGGCGGCCCCCTGCCCCATGACCAGCTTGTGCCATGGAATTCAAGCCTCTCCCACTGATGGCCCCGTCACCCCACTGCTGTCCAGAAGAGAGTAGAGAAGCCCGAGGCCCAGAGGCCCCCTTGCCCGGACGTTTGGCAGGGAGGACTCCATGCACTGCAGGCTCCTGCGAGGCGCCCTTTGTGGCCAGTGGCTCTGGAACAAACTCTTGTGTTTGGCCTCAATGCCAGGACAAAGCCAGGAAGACCAGCAGACATGGGGCACATCTGGGGTCAGCCAGACAGCTCACCTCCTTCCCCAGAGAAGGGGCAACGGCAGAGCCCAGGGGCAGCTGAACCTGAATGGGACCCAGGTCTACACGGGGATACAGCTGGTGAGGAGGTGGGACAGCCCCGGGCTTCTTCCCCAGAGGATTGGCTGAGGGGGTCACGGAGAGGGTGGGGGTCTGTGCACGGGACAGGCGCAGGGTGGGGGCAGACAACACCTGGAGGTCTGGGGGTGCAGGGGAGCCAGCAGAAAGCCAGAGATGGAAGACCAGAGCTGGGGGCCTGCAAACCAGCCCTGGGCCCAAGGGGTCCCCCAGCTGTGGACCTGGAGCTCCGCTGGCAGCATCCCAGCCTCTGTCTGCTCTCTGGAGCCGTCTGTGCATCTCGGGCCTCCCAAGCAGGGAGGATGAGCGCGAGGGGCTGTATGTAGCTGTGGGCAAGCGGAACCAGGGCCTCCACATCACCGCCCGAAAAGCATGAGGATGAGAAAACAAAGGCATCTTCGTTTGGTTTCCACGGGCACCTGGCGGGCTCGTCATCCCGCACAGCTGCTCTGACATCAGGGCAGCCGGCGCCTCCTGGGGGCCATGGGGAAGCGTCTCAGAGTCGGGGCTGCCCCCCAACCTCCAAGCAGAGCGGCACGCGTGGCGGGCACCAGCCCTGTGACGAGCCCTGTACCAGAGCGTGACGCCTCCCGTTAAACCAGAGCGTGACGCCTCCCATTAAACCAGAGCGTGACGCCTCCCGTTAACACAGCAGTCTCCCTCCTGCAGTTGGGCTGCTTTGGGGGCCGAACACCTGTGGGAACGAGGCCTGGACTCCAGAGACCACACACGTGCCCCGGAGACCGGCGTCGCTGCTCACAGGCCACTCACCGCCGAGGGGCGCAGGCACGCGACTGTCGGGCTGGAAACTGCTTCTGAAAAGACACACCTGACGCAGTCCAAATGGGAACGCGTGCCCCACCCCCACAGTCTTGCCGCCCGCTCCAGAAACCGCATTTACGCTTCTCCCGGGCGCGGGGCTCCGGAAAGCTCCCTCAGGCCCAGGCCCGCCCCCGGGGGCCTGGGCTCCAGAGCCTCCTTCCCAGGCGGGTCAAGGCGCTGCGGGCTGCCCGCGCGGGACCTGAGCTCAGAGAGCCCACTCTGCTCAGGGCCTGCCTCGCCCTCCCGCAGGAATCCTCTCGCAGCCACACGCACCTCCACCCGGCTGACGGGTCCGTCCCACTCAAGGTACAGTCTGCAACGGAGCAGCCACCAGCTCAGAGTGCAGGAGTGTGCACACACTCCACACACACCCCACAGTACACACACACGGACCAGCCACAGACTCACACACACCCCACAGTACACACACACGAACCACACACCGACCGCCACAGTACACACACACGGACCACACACGGACCACACACGGACCAGCCACAGACTTACACCCCCACGGCACACACACAGTGTTGCAGCCCACATATTTTCACGCTGCTTCGTCTCTTCCCTTCTGCGTCTCATTGGCAGCGTCCTCTGGAGTGCTCCCTTTGACCCAGGGAGCACTGGGAGGAGCGTGTGCTCACTTCCTCACGTGCTGTCCTCTTTCTCTGACTGGCTCACAGTTCGGTGCTGTTACAGCCAGACGCCACGCCTGACCTCCTGGAAGAGACCCGGAGGGAGGGCCGGCTGCCCCGACACCCGGGCACCGGCCACAGCTCCAGGGAGGCCGTCGGGAGGCCGGACTCTGGCCCTGGGCTCCAGAGAGCAGGGTGGCCTGCCCCCAGCCCTGTGCCCGCTGACACCCTGGCCTCAGAGCACAGACTCAGGGACCAGGAGCCTGGTCTCCCGGCTGAGGCCAGGGCCTCTCCCCTTGCCCAGTGGCCTCTGCATGGGCCAGGGATCCCCAGTCCACTCTGAGTCCCACAAGCTCACGAAGGCCCTGCCGTGTGCAGGAGGACATGCCAGGTGGGGGCCAGCGGATGACAAGGATGACATGAAACACCGACCCTCCAGAGCCTGCCCCTCCGTGGGAAATGGGGCAATTGCACCTCGTGAGTCCCCACAAGGGGCCTGCGGGACAAACCCCCTAGAGACAGCGTTTCACCCCAGGGCTGCGGGCAGCCCCACGGGCTCAGTGCCTCCCCTCCCCTTGCCAGCCCCTCCAGTGCCCAGATCACGCCCAGCCCCCAGCTTGGCAGCATCCCAGGCCAGGCAGTGGGCACCATGGCCATGCTGACTCCCAGGAGAGAGAAGAGGGGGCTGTCCCGGGTCACCAACACTGCCCCTCCGCAGTGAGACAGGGCGGGGCAGTTACCTCCACCCGGAGGGACCCAGGAAAGGGCTCTCTGCCCCCCTCCCTTGCCCTCCTGTCTCCTGCCTGTGCCCCCGGAACAAGCCCTGTGGAACCAGGGGGCCTG
>NW_011495018.1:824815-828618 GCF_000754665.1 Bison bison bison | reverse complement strand
CAGGGGGCCTGGGACCCACAGTGGACCCAGGACAGGCAGGCAGGTGGGCCTGGGGTGGAGGAGACCCTGACCACACTCCCACTCTGGAACTCTCCACGGTCTCTGGAGCTCAGAAGTCTCTCTTCTGTCCCCAAGTAACATTTAATTAGCGACCGGCGGCCTGTAGCTTCACAGCCCCCCTGCTCAGTCACAGGACAGAGGCTGTGGAGGCACCATGGCTGCGTCTCACCCCGACTGAAGGCCCGGAGGCCGAGGGCAGGAGTGGGGGGTGCCCAGCTCTGAGCCACCAGGGTCTCCGAGGGCAGGAGTGGGGGCGCCCGGCTCTGAGCCGCCAGGGTCTCTGAGGTTTCTAGACAGGGGAGCGGGGCCCCACACGGCATGTTCCTGCCCTCCTGGTGGGCCCCCGCTGGGAGTCACAGCTCTCCCAGCCACCCTGTCATTCTGCCACTCTGGACAGCAGGCACCCGGGCCCCTGGGCACCCAGTTCCCCTTCCAGAGCCCCCAGCAACCGTCCTGGGATGGAGGACTCCAGCCGGTGAGAATATCTACTCTACAGGGAACACTCCCACACATCAGGTGGGACACTCAGAGGAGAGCACACAACACTCATATACACACACACCACATGGACACACACTCACGTCTTCCTGCACATCACACACACAGGAGCACACAATGCCACACACATTCACATACACACACCACACCACACACACATACACACACCACACCACACACTCACATACACACACACACCCCCCACATGGACACACCCCCACCACACTGATTCACATGGGCCTGCACATCTCTCACACACACACGCACATGTGCCTGAGCGCCCCAGGTGGACACTGCGTGACACCCACACCCTGAAAGTCTCTCGGTGACCCCGTCTTAGTCTCGCTGTCTGATCCTGCTCATACAAGTGCAACGTGAAGTTGTGTTTTCATACAAAACACAAAACCAGAAGATGTGGGTGTTTCTGGCGTGTCCCAGGCCCGCAAAGTGCAGGGTCATTCGCGCACCGCCTCAATTACCGAGGCTGCACCGGTGGGTCTGACATGACAAATCGCGGTTATTACAGCCACTATGGATTGTCAGCGATTAGCAGAGAAACTGGTATATTACCCTAATTTAATTATCCCACCATCTGATGTTTATGATGATCACTAACAGTACTTATTTCTGAAATGCAATGTGCTGTTCTCTAATTGTTCACAGTTCGAAAGAAACAGCTAGAGAACACTTCCGACCATTAAGGAAATGATATTTTAAATGATGAACATACTGTATGTGTTTGTACTTTAAGAAATCAGACTCCAGTAATGTTTAGGGAAATCAGTGTGAATTTACTGATTCCCAGAAGAAAAATAGTTGTCTGGCGCTGCCAGGGTGAGCCCGCGGGACCCCCAGGGAGAGAGGGCTCGGCTCCGAGCAGCTCCGAACAGCCTGGGGTCACAGACCCGGCCGGACCCCTCCCCACCATCTGGGCACACTTTCTGTGCCCCGCTCCTCCCATTTTGCCAGGTTGGTCCTGAGCGTGGGTGTGGGACCGAGGGAAGCCTTGGGTGAGTTCACGGCGCAGGGCTGCCTCCCCAACAGAGGTTCCCACTCCCTGGTCAGCCCCCCAGCATGCACGTGGCTTGCCGGAGTCTTCAGGAGCCTGCTGGCCTCCAGAAAAGCAGGGGACCTCTGACCGGCCGAGAGCCAGGGCCTGCTGGCCAAGGACAGTGCAGAGCCCCAGGCCCGACCCTGCCTCTCGGGGCCGGGTAAGCACGCAGCCTCGGAGCTCGTGCCTTGGGGCCACTGGTGCACCTGACCAGGATGGAGGGAGCTGGACCCTGAGCATCTGGCACCAGCGTGGAGCCAGAGCCGGCGCCACTCAGGGGAAAGCCGGACCGGGAAGGCCCGAGAAGGCCCAGCAACCGGCCTGACCCCTCCCAGCGGGCTCCGGACCCTACAGCACGAGAGAACTGGGGTCCAGAGGCTGCTGTCGTCCCATCCCAGGCCAGTGGTTGTCCTGGACTAAGGACACAGACTTGAGGTGCTGGTCACAGGAGCTCCAAGGGCCACGAGGGTGAGAGAGTATCGAGCAGAGCCCGGAGGAGACTGGACCTCCTGGAGACAGGACGTCGCTGAGCTGTGGCTCCAGGAGCCACAGGCGGAGTGAGACAGCAGCACGGGCCTCGGTGGTCCCCCTGACGGAGGCATAGGCAGGAGACAGGGATGAAGCGTGACCCGGTGGTCCCCCAGCCCAGGCTGACAGCCCTGCTGTGTGGGCTCCCGTGATGCACCCCTCGTCTGCTGTCTGACGCTGAAGCTAGGAGGTGATTACAGATGGATCATGTGTGGCCAGGCTGGGCACTGGGGTCCCGGTCTCTCCTGAAAGACCGAGGGCAGAAGGGAGCGGGTCCCTGGCATCATGGACCCAGGATCATCTTCTCTTTTGCCCCGCCGCCCCGGGAGCTCAACCCCACCACACTACCCACGGTCTCTGAGCCAGGGTCTCTAAACCACCTGTGATCTTCCCGGAGCTTCTAGCTGCCTCCCTGCCCCTCTGTCACCCCCGGCACCAGCTCTCCCCCCCTCCACAGCTGCACCCGCACCTCCTCTGGGGCTGCTTGCTTGGACGGGGGAGCTGGGGGTGGCGGACAGCCTGGCCGCTTCCAGGCCGCAGCAGGCCACCCACCCTCCTGGCTCCTGGGGGGCTCGTCTCTCTCCCCGTCCCTTCCCTTCACCCTCTGGCTTCCTCCTCACCTGGAGAAAGTCCCTGACAACCTCAGGATGGAGGCACAGGGGAGGGGCATTTCTAGAGTCCTCTGTGTGACGGAAAACATCTTCGCTTTGGCAAGCGCTCCTGATGAAGCGATTGCATAATTTTGCTCAGACCTGGAAGGCACCTGCCTGGTTTTTAGCCCCAGGTAGAGGTCTGACGCCAGAGAAGGCAATGGCAGCCCACTCCAATACTCTTTCCTGGAAAATCCCAGGGACGGCGGAGCCTGGTGGGCTGCCATCTATGGGGTCGCACAGAGTCAGACACGACTGAAGCGAGTTAGCAGCAGCAGCAGTCTGTCACAGCCTGACTCCAGTCCCTCTGAGGATAATCGGTCTCTCTCCCTGTCTCTCTCTGTGTCTCTCTCTGTCTCTGTCTCTCTCTATCTCTTTCTCTGTCTCTCTGTGTTTCTCTCTGTCTCTGTGTTTCTCTCTCTGTCTCTCTCTGTGTGTCTCTGTGTCTCTCCCTGTCTCTCTCTGTCTCTCTCTCTTTCTCTGTGTCTCTCTGTGTCTGTGTCTCTCTCTGTCTCTCCCTGTCTCTCTCTGTGTCTCTGTCTCTCTCTCTCTCTCTCTCTCTCTGTCTCTCATACTCTACGGGTTCAGGGTCCGGCTGGGACCCTGCAGGGCTCCGTGAGCCTCCCTTCAGCTCCGACCACGATGCCCCCATTATTCCCATCCGCTCTGCTCTTGTTTCCTTCTGTTCATCCATCCTCTGAAATCCCTGAAGGCTGTGTCTCTCTCTGTGTCGCAGGAGAGGCCTTCCTGGGCCTTGCAGTCCCCTCACTGAATGGTGAGCGCTCCTGACGACGTGCGTGTGGCTGAGTCACCCTGGGCAAGAGCGGAGGGAAAGAGGCCCTTCCAGCGCCCGGGGAGGGGCTGGGGCTGCAGGAAGGTGGCCCTGCAAACAGAGGACGGCGAGCAGACCCGGGTGTGTGTTGAGAGAATCAACAGTGCTTGCAGGTGGATGATCTGGGAGGAGGGAAGAAGAAGGAAGAATCAAAAAATACTCCAAGCTCAATACTTGGCCATTC
>NW_011495018.1:819318-824579 GCF_000754665.1 Bison bison bison | reverse complement strand
GTTTGAGATCCGGGTCTGCCTTCGAGGTGCAGGCTGGCCAGGCGGACAGGACTGGAAGGTGAGGGGGAGGCCTGGGGCAGGACACGTGGGGGACAGCAGTTCAGAGAGTGGCTCAGGTCCAACCATGCCTGCCGCTCTGATGCCCAGGGGAGACCAGGAGGGCCCAGCCCCAAGTCCCGTCCCCACGCACCTCTGGGAGCGAGCCCCCAAACCCTCCTCACCCAGGGCAGCGCCAGGCGCCAGCTTATCCCGGAGCCGTGAGCTGCAGCCTCCTCTGGCTGGCAGGGCGGGCCATGCCCTCCTCCCACGGGGCAGGGGCCACCCGCCCTGGACACTGGAGGCCTCCGGCCGCCCCTCTGTCCCCAGTGCACGGCCCTCCCTGCAGAGACGCACCTGCATGGCCTCAGCGTCCGGGGACCTGTGTGCAGTGTCCCCGGCGAGGTCCTGGGAGCAGAGGCCACGGGGGCCGGCTCCTCTGTCCCGGGCCGCCTCCCCCCCGCTGCGCCCTGAGCCTACCCACCGGCCATCAGGGAGCCTCTCTCATCACACTGATGCCCACGATGTCTGTTTCCAGAAATACGTCTTTCCCCACAGCGGACAAGGGTCTTTCTGCTGGGGAGCCATCAGGTCTGTGTCCAGGGTGGATTGGCTGGCACCCACGGAGGACAGGCCAGCATCCAGGGTGGACGGGCCGTCAGGTCTGTGTCCAGGGAGGACGGGCTGGCACCCAGGGCGGGGAGGGCCAGGAGCCCCCGCCCCCGAGCCACAGCCGCCCCTCACGGGGCCCTGTCCCTGCCCCGCACCCCCGTGCTGTCTCCTCCGCTGCAGTTACCGCTGCCGTCTCTCGGGTTTACCGCGTCCACTCCAGTGCCCCCAAGGGCCTCAAGCTCCAAGCCTGCGTCCTGGGCCTTCCCGAGTGCCGGCGTGAGCGGCTGGGGGTCACTTGCCAGGTAGGCTCTCTGCTTTGTGTCGAGGCATGATGTAAATAGAAGCATCTCCTGGCCAAAGAAAAACGTGTTCATTTTCTCAAATACTTTTTGCTTCCTTGGGATGCGCCCTTTTTCTATGTAAGAAAAAAGCAAATAAATTATTTATCCTCATCCCCAGATGTCCTGACAATGTCTAATTAAACTGCCACTTACGGGAGAAAAAGCTTTGAACACTTTTCCTTGTGACTTAGGGAGTGGTTGACCATATAAATGAGTTAGGGAATACAGTGATGACTGTAATTTAAACAAGTCACATGAGAGCAAAGCCAGCTTCTCGTAGGAGCAGCGTGGTCCCAGGGGCAGATGGACAAAGGTGGGTCAAAGACAGGGTCTCGGGGAGAGTTACAGGTTGGGGTGCAGGCAGCCCCCTGAGCCAGTGCAGTCACTGTCTTCCAACAGCCAAGGGGTCCCCTCAGGAGGAACCAGAGCATTGCGGGGCCAATAGAGACCCCACCGCCCACGGCCCACCATCCCCTGATCCCAGTCAGAATCCAAGCTCAGGAAAGTCTCAGATCTTCTGGGTTTGAAATTCGTTGGTGGATTCTGCTGTCAGCAGCTTCAGAAAACCAGCTATTGAAGGTGGGTCCTTTTCTGAAGGACCAGACACAAGTATTTTCGGCTCAGCGGGCCCCAGCCGCTCATGAGCGTCCCAGTGAGACTAGTGAGAAGCAGGCGGCGGCCCCTGGGCTCAGCACACCGACCCCTCTCCTGGGACTGCGCTTCGAGACGCAGACGAGGGAGGAGCTGGCAGAAGGCAAAAGACGCAGACGCTCCGTCCTCAGCATGACATCAGCGGTCTTCCTATGAAGCTACAATCCTGTCTTCATGCAGGCAGAGAGCCAGCGACACGACCTTGAAAACAAAGCACATTTATCAGTGAAACATACACCAGAGACAACGGTGACTCTGGTCAATTCAAATTAAAATTCAAATTAAAAACGTCATCGACTGGAGCAGACGAAGCTATTCTCCTGACATTTCACGGCCACGTGGGAACCCAGTTCCTCTGCTTCCTTCCTGCCACCCTTCTCTGTGAGGAGACCTCAGCCCGCACACGGTTTCCACTCAGCAAGCACGTCATGGGCACGTGGAGCGTGTGCGTGTTCCAGGCACACGGGCTCTCGGTCACGAGAGGAGAGCAGAGCTCAGGCACCTCGCCACCCTGGAGTAGATCGCAGCGGGTGTGCATGGGTGTTGTGTTTGTGTGTGTGTTTGCACGTGCAGCGTATGCATGTTGTGGTGTGTGCATGTGTGTTGTACGTGTGAGCTGTGTGTGGTGCGTGTGTGTCTATCACGTGCATATTGTTTGTGTGTGTGTACACAGATATTTGCTGTGTATGTGTATGTTTGCATGTGAAGCACATGTATGTTGTGTGTGCATGCGTGTTGTGTGTGAATTGTGTGTGGTGCGTGAGTGTATATTGTGTTTTTGCGTGTGCACAGATATTTTCACCATCATCCACAGGAAAACAAACATGCTTCACTCTCCACAGAGAAGGGCGCCCCCTCTGACCGCAGCCCGGGCTGGTGTGGGGACTGCTGCAGAAAGTCACTCCTGGGGCCCATCCTGGTCAGCCTGGCAACGCCTCCCTCGGATGTGGGCCTGGCAAGCTCATGGGGAGGGGATGTCTGGAAGGCCAGGGCACGGGTGACAGTCAGGGCCCCGGTCGGGGGACGGGCGCTGGCTGGAAGGACCTGCGTGGCCTCGGGGCCCGGACACAGCAGCGCCTCCTCCCGGGCGGGCGGACCCCCAGCGCCCTCCTCATTCATTTCTGCCTCAGCTCCCTTCCGCAGCTCTGGGGGCAAAGCCAGATAAGACTCAAAAACCAGGACCCGGGACAGACCACGTGCAGAGCGAGACTGGCGGCCCTCCTCACTTCTGGGACCCCAGTTTCCCACTTCGGGGCCGTCAGCCCCCGAACTGGCGGCCGAGCTGGACAAGGGTGCCCCCTTCTTCCCGGGAGCCTGGCCCTGAGGTCACAGCCAGGCCACCAACCTTGCAGCTGCTCCCATGGCCTCGGGCCAACATCATAACCCCTGCTTCTCTTCTTCAAAGTGGGGACGGCACCCAGGCGGGTCACCCCCCGCCCTGGGCCACCCTGTGCCCTGAGCGCCCCCACACGGGTGGTCAGCTCCAGGCTGGGCTGCGTGGGGCTGAGACGGGGTCTGAAGCTCTGCTGCCCCCCGACCCTCTCGGCTCCACAACTACGGGTCCCCAGAGCAAGGGACACTCCTGTCCCCTCCACTGAAATGCGCTCCCAGCAGCGCTCGGAACATATGGCGATGAAAGAGGGAAGGATTCCCCAAGAACCAGGATCTCCCGCATTGGCTCAAGAGGCACGCCTGTGCAGAGTGCCAGGCTGCACTCGGCCCACACACACGCCAGTCCAGCCAAGGGGGACACTGGGTGGGTTATCAGAGAGGGGAGCGCAGGGCGGGAGCCCCGAGGTACAAGGGGCAGAGAAGAGTAGTGTCTGTGGACTGTGAAGCCCTTTGTTGCCGTGACGGGCACAGCCCCCTGCCCCTCCCCCTGGGCCCACCAGAGTGTCTGAGCTGCACTCGGGACCTCCCAGGGCACTGGCTGCTAGGGCACCAGGGACACCAGATCAGGCCCAGCATCCGGACCTCCAGCAGAGGTGGTGCCCCTGGGAAGGAAGGGGCTGGGAGGGGGCTGGGGGTGGACTGGGCGGAGGAGGGCCCCCCGGCCGGATGGCCTCTCGGAGCAGCCTCCTCCCTGCCTCGGTCCCCTCTGCATCCTGCCCAGCAGTAAGGGGAGAGGAGTCCTGGAACACAGGACAAAGGGCGGAAGGCTCAGTTCAGCATCCGAGCTCTGAAGGGGCTGCAGGGAGGAGCGGCTCACCCTGTGTGACGTCCCCAAGAAGGGAGTCCTCTCATAAATAAAAGAGCGGGCACCGTCTCCAGACGGCTTTTATTATTGGCTTAATTTGTCTTCCCTGACATTGATGTAAATATTTGATGCCCGTCGCCTGGAGACTCAGTTATAACCATCACCCCCAGCTCCTCTGGCTGCCGACAGAAGCACCTGGCAGGGGGCACTGCCCTCCCCTCCCCCTGGGCCGGGGGCCCCCCTGCAGGACAAGGGGCAGTCCCATCAAATGAGAGCTGAGAGACCACCGGGGAGCAGTTCGCCTGTTCCCGACCTCAGGGGAGTCAGTCTCAGAGTTGGACTCCCTTGGGATGAGAATTGAGAGGGAGGCCGTCACGCAGACCTGGTCCTGACCCCCAACCCCCAGCTCGTTGCCCACTTAGGCATCATCCGAGGAGGTGACTCTTGCAAAGAAAGTTAAAATCGCAGCAGTTAAAACCCAAAAGCAAACTGCAGACGCCCCATCACCATTGTAGTAGAAGAGCCAGCGGGGCCGTAAAGTTTCCTAGATGTGGAGCCTCTGATTATTGCGGAGGAGGAGCTAAAGTTGTCATGATTTGTCGATGCAATGATGGTGTGCCAAGAAGAATCAAGAAAGTCAGAGGAAAACCTATGAGAGTTCATAAAAGAGTTCTATAAAGTTGTTGAAAACACGACCATTTAAATAAATCAATAGTTTTTCTATGTCATAGAAATAATCAGGCAGGAGGAAAAGATCCCAATACCTTCATTATAGTGGCAGAAAATATGCATTTTTGATAGGGTTGTTTCTATAAAAACAACCTTATCTTTATTTGAGAGATTTGTTTGTCAGAAAATCATAGAAGCTTACTGAGACATCTGAAAGAAAAATCATAGAGGCACGCCATGGGTGGTCGAATAATGCCCCCCAAATATACACCCCTGATCCCCAGAGCCTGAGAGTCCATGACCTTCGGTGACAAAGGAACTCGGCAAGTGTGATGAAGTGAAGGACCTGGAGATGGGAGGTTATCCTGGATCATCACAGGGTCACCTGGGTGGGCCCAGGTCATTACAGGGTCACCTGGGTGGGCAGAGGTCATCACAGGGTCACCTGGGTGGGCAGAGGTCATCACAGGGTCACCTGGGTTGGCAGAGGTCATCACAGTGTTACCTGGGTGGGCAGAGGTCATCACAGGGTCACCTGGGTGGGCAGAGGTCATCACAGGGTCACCTGGGTAGGCCCAGGTCATCACAGGGTCACCTGGGTGGGCAGAGGTCATCACAGGGTCACCTGGGTGGGCAGAGGTCATCACAGGGTCACCTGGGTGGGCCCAGGTCATCACAGGGTCACCTGGGTGGGCCCAGGTCGTCACAGAGTCCTCACAAGAGGGAGGCAGGAGGCTACAGTCATCAGAAGGAGC
>NW_011495018.1:818659-819218 GCF_000754665.1 Bison bison bison | reverse complement strand
TGCACAGCCAGAAGCAAGGGCACCTTTGTCAGCGTTCTCGAAACAAAATGCCATTTTTCCTGCCACATGTGGAAAAAGAGGAAAAGAACAAGTGTGGCTTTGCTGTTGTGAGCGGGTCCACCAGGAATCACGTGTCTGCGGTGCCTGGGGGGGCGGTGGGGGGGGACCACAGATCCAGATGTGTCCAGGGAGCCCTCTGGCTGCTGAAGCAGACCCGGGAGAAAGACCCTGGGGGCGGGGCTGGGGTCACAGTGGTCTGGTGGTGCGGGCGTTCAGAACCCAGCTCAGGGTCTGCCAAGGCCTCAGAGGAGGGTGTGGTCACCCACGCGGAGATGTCCAGGGGGCAGTGCGCTCCACCAGAGGAGAGGCAGTGGGTCTAGGGGAGACACGTGGTCAGAGGGGACCAAGGCCTGACCTTCTACGGCGGGTGAGGACGCGGCTCGCAGCATCCAGGACGGGGAGTGGGCACCGCTCGCCCCCCAGAGGGAAGCCACTTCCCTCGGGGGCGTTTGGGGAGGAAGCGGGAACCTCTGCTCCTGCCACTCAGTCTTTAAGCAGA
>NW_011495018.1:817700-818559 GCF_000754665.1 Bison bison bison | reverse complement strand
GTGGGCAGAGGTCATCACAGGGTCACCTGGGTGGGCCGAGGTCATCACAGGGTCACCTGGGTGGGCCGAGGTCATCACAGGGTCACCTGGGTTGGCCGAGGTCGTCACAGAGTCCTCACAAGAGGGAGGCAGGAGGCTACAATCATCAGAAGGAGCTGAGATGACAGAAGAGGGGTTGGAGGGACAGAGCACTCAGACAGTGTGGGCTCGGGGGCTTTGAAGTGGAAGGAGGGGCCACGGGCCAAGGGATGCAGGGTCTCCAGGTGCTGGAAACCAGAGGGATCCAATTCCTGCCAGAGCCTCCTGGAGGAGCCAGCCCTGCCCACCCTCTTCCTGAGCTGTGAAATAATAAACATGTGTTCTTTCAAGGCACCGAGTTTGTGGTAACATATTACAGTAGAAACAGGAAAAATGCACATCACTTTTGAGGAAAGGAAAGCCTGGCATGCTGCAGTCCACGGGGTCGCGAGGAATCGACACGACTTAAGTGACTGAACAACAACAGGAAAGGAAAGGAAAAAAGTACAAAACCGAATTCGTCCCAAAACTGTTTCCAGGTTTACTTTATTTGAATTAAAAATTCAATCAAGTTATTGTTTAGTATGACGATTATAACATAATCTTGAATGAATAGGTAGACAGTTGAGAGGACTTTGAAGAGAGAAACCCGATAGCAGGGCAGGACAGCAGGCAGAGGCTTGCAAAGCATCTTCGGAAACCGGGCGCTGGAAGTGGGGCTGCAAGGGGAGGCGGGGAAGAAGGGGCGCCCAGCGAGCCTCCGTCTGGGGGCTGCACAGCCAGAAGCAAGGGCACCTTTGTCAGCGTTCTCGAAACAAAATGCCATTTTTCCTGCCACATG
>NW_011495018.1:810589-817600 GCF_000754665.1 Bison bison bison | reverse complement strand
CCCTCTTCCTTCGGGGGCGTTGGGGGAGGAAGCGGGAACCTCTGCTCCTGCCACTCAGTCTTTAAGCAGAAATCAAAGAAGCTTAATTACCTTTTAAAAATTCAGTTGATCTTCTATATTTAAATGTTAACCAGGAAGGAAGCCAGATCATTGATATTAAAATGAGCTCTGTCCCCCAGGTAGGGAGAAGTCCAAGGTCACCGGGCCTGAAGGGCTCCGCATCATCAGGGCCCCGCCCCCTCCTCCCGGCTTCTGTCCCCACTGGGTTTCACGGTTTCAGGGCGACAGATCAAAACTGGAAAGACCCTCGGGGAACCCTGGAGTTCTGGGGTTTCGTTTCACATCACAGGTCGGCTAAGGCTGAGGGGCGGCCGCAGTCCCCGGAAAGAGGGTGGGCCCCGCAGGGCCCCAGCGGCGAGGCCAGTGCAGAAGGCAGGGACACTCTCACGTGCGAAGGCCGCGCTGCAGGCCCGGCCCTGCGGTCAGGGCCGGACGGCGGCCCTCCGCCCTCCCGCATGCCCCGGAGGCAGGACAGGTGCGGTCCCAGCCCGAAGGGGCTTCTGCAGCCCCGTGCAGGTGTGGACCCGGCAGGGCAGCGCCCGAACCTCAGCCGCCGCCACTCCAGGTCTGAGAACCGTCGGGGCCTGCGTGCCCGCTGGACCAGTAGGTGCCCCTTCTCAGGCCTCAGGGGCACGAACACTGGGTGGGACCCGGGGTGGCCTGCGGAGCTGGGGGGCCTCCAGGCTCCTGTGTGGGGAGGAGGGCGCAGAGAAGCCTCTGCTTTGTGAAGGAGGAGAGGACTCCCAGGCAGCCCACGCTCAGGGACGCACCCGGCGGGCGTCAGGTCTCACCTGTCACGTGGGTGTGGGCGCCCGGGCAGAGGAGGGGGCAGGAGGCAGAGCCACCGGGGGAATCGGGCCAGGTGACAGGTCACAGCCGGGTGAGATCACGGGAGTGCAGAGGGAACACGCCACGAACAAACAGAGCCAGTGAGTGTCATCTTGCTCCTCTGGTGCTGGGTGGGCTCCAACCAGAGTGCCGAGGGGCAGGGCCATCCCTGGACTTTGACGGCCTGGAACCCCCAGTCCAGGGCGGGCGGGAGCCGCTGAGGGGGCGGGGCTGCGACCGCAGCCCCGAGGGTGCAAGCCCGTGCGCATGCGCCCATCCCCGAGTTCGCTGCCCTCCTCCCACGGGTTGTGCACGCAGCCTTGACCAGGACAGGGTCCCTCCCCGAGGAGCTAGCAGGTCAGGAGCCCTGACCTCAGCCTTCCCTTCCCCAGGGCACCAAGGAAGGCCTTTAGTCGCCCTAAGGAACCCGGAAAGACACCCCATAGGAGGCAACCTTGAGCAAAGCCTGTGTCATCGTTCCCTTGTGTCTGACTCTTTGCGACCCCATGGACTGTAGCCCGCCAGGCTCTTCTGTCCAAGGGATTTTCCAGGCAAGAATACTGGAGTGGGAGTGGATCCCTTTGCCAGGGGATCTTCCCAACCCAGGGATCGAACCCGAGTATCCCACATTGCAGGCAGATTCTTCTACTGTCTGAACCACCAGGGAAGCCAGGCTGAAGTAAAGTTTAAAGGGCCTCCTGCTTCCCATTCCCCGCCCCCTCCCCGTACAAGCACACTTCCCACCCCCCAGGCACACTTCTGGCCCAGACACGGGACTCCTGGGCGCTCCAGGGACCCTGCCCACTGCCTTCATGCACTGTTTCCTCTGCCAGGAGAGGCCGCTTGCCCTCCAGTGCCCATCAGATGGGACAGGTCATGGGGCAACACTTATTTTTACTTCTTTTTAAGACTCTATTGGAATGTAATGTCTGTTTATCACAAGTGAGCAGCTCAATGAATTCTCACAAAGCAAAGACTCCCATGTAACAAGCACCCAGGTTAAGAGAAGGATGTACCACCACCCACACTTGTCTCCAAGCTTCTTCCAGCCACCATCCACCCCTCCAAGATAACCAGCATCCTCATATCTAACATCAGAGTTTGGCTTGTTTTGGTTTCTTTTGGGGTCACAAATTGTCAGACACAACTGAGCGACTGAACTGAACTGAAAACAACTTTATTGAGATAATTAACATACTACAAAATTCATTTTTAAGTGTACAATTCAGGGGAGTTAAATATACTGACAGAGTTGTACATTAATCAAGACTATCTAATTTTACAACATTTTATCACCCAAAAAAGAAACCACACACTTATCAGTCACCCCCATTCCATTCTCACCAAGCTCCAGGCTCTGTGGATAATCCACTTTCCCTCTGCGTTGGCCTGTTCAGGACATTCCCTGTAGAGAGCACCACTTTTCTCTTACTCCCGACTTTAAAGGTAAGTTACTGACTCTTTCACCATTAGGAATGATACATTAGCTCTAGGTTTTTCAAAAAGGTCCTTTATCAGTTGAAACCTTCTTTTCCACTTATAATTTGTTGACTACTTTCATTATTAAAGGGTATGGCATTTTGCCAAATGATTTTTCTGCCTTATTGAGATAATCATATGGTTTTTGCCCTTTCTTGTAAAACACCCTGTGTTACACTGACTGATTTTCAGATGTTAAGCAAGCCTTGCAATTCTGAGATAAATCTTACTTGGTCATGGAGTACAACACTTTTTATATGTTTCTGTATTCCACTTGCTACTGTTCTGTTGATGGGCTTGGTCTCTAAATTCATAAGGAATATAGGTCTTTAGTTTTCTCTTTATTTACTTTTCAGTTCAGTTCCGTCGCTCCGTCACGTCCGACTCTTTGCAACCCCATGGACCGCACCACAACAGGCTTCCCTGTCCATCACCAACTCCTGGAGCTTGCTCAAATTCCTGTCCATTGAGTTGGTGATCCCATCCAAACATCTCATCCACTGTCGATCCCGTCTGCTCCCGCCTTCAATCTTTCCCAGCATCCGGGTCTTTTCAAATGAGTCGGTTCTTCACATCAGGTGGCCAAAGTACTGGAGTTTCAGCTTCAGCATCAGTCCTTCCAATGAATATTCAGGACTGATATCCTTTAGGGTGAACCAGTTTGACCTCCTTGCAGATCAAGGGACTCTCAAGAGTCTTCTCCAACACCACAGTTTAAAAGCATCAGTTCTTCAGCGCTCAGCTTTCTTTATAGCCCAACTCTCACATCCATACATGA
This sequence comes from Bison bison bison, assembly GCF_000754665.1. Lineage (NCBI taxonomy): Eukaryota > Metazoa > Chordata > Mammalia > Artiodactyla > Bovidae > Bison > Bison bison. The sequence goes on along the minus strand of NW_011495018.1, from coordinate 814,455 downwards.
CTACTGGAAAAACCATAGCCTTGTTGGCAAAGTAATGTCTCTACTTTTTATTTACTTTTTACTTACATTTAGTTCTCTTTTACTGAAGTGTCCTTGTCTAGTTTCAGGGTCTTGGTAATACTAGCATTAGAATGAGCTGGGATGAGTTTCCTCTACTGTATTTTTGGAGGAGTTTGTAGAGAATGTATATTAATACCTCTTTAAATATTTTGTAGAATTTTTCAGTAAGTACAGCTTTTCATTTGGGGAAGTATTTTAACTACCCAGTCAATATCTTTACTTGTTCTATTAATAGATCTTTGTTATAGGTCTTTTTTTCATCTTCTATTTCTTCTTGAGTCAGTTTTGGTAATTTGTGTCTTTCTGGGAATTTGTCCATTTCATTCCATTTGTGTGATTAACTGGCACACAAGTGTTTGTAATATTCTCTTATAATTCTTTTTTTCCTGCAACACTAAGAGTAATGTCTTTCCTTCATCCCTGAGTTAGTACTTGGGGTCTTCTTTCTCTTTTTTCTTTGGTTAGTCTTACTAAAGGTTTGTTAACTTTGTTTATTTTTTCAAAGAACTGATCCTTGGTTTTGTTGATGTTCTCTGTTCTGCATTTTATTGTTTCCACTCTAACCATTAGTCTAACCATTCCTTTCTGCTGCCACTGGCTCGTTGGCTCGCCTGATTGCACCGTTCTTAAGGTGGAAGCTTAGGCTGTTTTTGAAATCTTTCTTTTTTTCTGATATATGTGTTTACAGCTATAAATTAACCTCTAAGACTGTTTTACCTGCATCCAATAAGTTTTTGTATGTTTTGTTTTCATTTTCATTCATCTCAAAGCATTTTCTAATTTTCCTCTGATCTCTTCTTTGACCCAGGGGTTACTTAAGAGTGTTTTGTTTAATTTGAATGTATTTGTGAATTTCCCAAATTTCCTTGTCTTACTGATTTCCAGTTTTATTCCATTATGATCAGAGACATTTTTTGTGTGATTTCAATCTTTCAAATGTTATTGAGGTTCTGTGGCCTAACATATGATCTATTCTGGAAAATATTCCATGTGCACTTGAAAAGATGTGTGTTCTACTGTTGCTGGTCGGGGCGGGGGGAGCGTCCTGTAGACATCTATGAGAACTAGTTTATTTATAAAATTGCTTATATCTTCCATGCCCTTATTTATCTTCTGTCTGGTTTTGTATCCAGTATTGAAAGTAGGGTATTCAAGGCTCCAGTTGTTATTGTTGAACTGTCTATTTCTCCCTTCGATTATAAATCCAGGATGGTCTTGTCTCAAAATCCTTAATTACATCTGCAAAGATCTGAAGAGGTCACATTCACAGTGCCAGGTGCTTCTGTGGGGGTCCACCGTTCCGCCCACCCCAGGAGGGCCCCAAGCTAATGCACAAACAAGAAGGATCCTGCCAGTCGCAGAGCCGTGAGAGGGCACGGCAGCCCCGCTCCTGGCCCTCGGTGCCTCTCTTGGCTCCACCCACCAGAGCCTTGGGAACGGGCGGCCCAGAGCCCTCTCTCCCACGTCCTGCATGTGGGCCCTGGCTCTCACCTACAGAGAGGCGTGGCCAGGGTGGTCCCCTCAGTAGTCCCACCTGCGGAGCAGTGACCCCAGGTGAGGCCTGTGCCCCTCCATCTCCACCATCCCCTGTGGGTGGAGGCAGAGGCAGGGTCTCTATGTGCGGGGATACATCAGGCCTTGACAGATGCTTCTCTGAGCACCTAGGGGTCAGCTCCGAGGGTAAAAGCCCACTTCTCTGAGCATCTACGGATCAGCTCCGAGGGCACTTCAGGGTAAAAGCCTCTTAGAAAATGTTTCCTCCCCCTTCCTGGTCTCACTTTCCAAAGGCTTTAGCTATCATAACTCCAAGCAGAAGAGTCATCAAAGAGGGGGGGCTTGCTCCTGGGCCCCTTTCCTCCCAGTATGATGGAAATCACATCTTCCCAGGAGCCCAGTCTGCAGGTGGGCCCCTCAGCTCCGGCAGGTGAGTTTGGGTCCCCCCCACTGCCCTGGGCCTTCCTGCCCACCCGCCTTTGCTCCCGGAGACAACCGTGGGAAACAGCCAAATTTGATTTCCTCTCCTACTGGCAGTTTTTATTCCAGTTTCCATGGAAACAGCTATTTCAATGTGAGCAAGGAAGGAGGAGCAAGATTCTTTAAAAAGATGATAGTTGAAAAACTTTCATGGGCCTGTGTTTCCTGCAATGGGGGTTTCCATGGAAACTCAAGCCACAGACAGACTGAAATGAGAGGCGCTGGGTGTCCCCCAACCGTGGTAACCGCTCCCGGGGGCAGGCAGCCTCCACCACAGCCCCATGCCCAAAAGGGATGTCCGCCACTCCCTCACACAGGGGCAGGGGCATCCCCTCAGGTCACTGATGGGGCCACGTTCCCCCAAGGCTCACAGGGGATGGACGTGCTCCAAGGGAGGGAGGGAGGCAGGGCGGGACAGCTGCTGCCCGTGCTGAAAGGGGACCCAGGGCACCATGGCCGTCTGCCCAGGACCGCGGGGCCTGTGCCCACGCTGCACGCAGCAGGGAGGGGAGGAGCTCTGTGGGATGGGAGCGCTCCCCCTGGTCTGCATCTCACACACGGACACACGAACGCCACATGCATGCACATGATCACACGCACCCCGGCTTCCACCTGCTTGCAGGCTGGCCCACTGGGGGGTCCACTTCACCTTCTCTGGCAGTCAGAGGTGCTCCTGGAGGGCTCTGGTCAAGGGACAGATAGACCCAGGACATGCCCATGTCACAGTCTCACTTTAAGATGGATGCCTGCGGCCTGATGGCAGGGGTTCCCCGTGGAGAGCGGTCACTGCCGGGTGCCCCACGCCCTCTCAGCACCCTGCCACAGGATCCTGCGGAGTGAACACAGCCTGGGCCCAACAGCCCTGCCTCGGCCTAAAAGCAAAACGTTCAAGCTTCCCCCTGTGATGCTTCTTGTCTCTGCTCCCATTAAACACAACACCCACGAGGTCTTTCTCCTTCTAACAGGCCCCCAGTCAGTAAAGCAGCTCCTTGACCTGAAAGCAGTTGAGTGAGTAGTTAGGCTCGTCTCCATCTCCCACCTTGACAGCCACATTTGGAGGCAGGAAGTTGCTGCAATCAGGAGCAGTGATTCCGGGGTCACTCACCGGGGCCCCTCTCAGACCCTCAGAATCCACAGGCCTCCTGCTGCATCCCCTCAGGACAGAGGAGGACACAGGGGTCTGCACCTGTCCTGCCCACCATGGGGGAGCCACGCCACAGACCCCGTGCTTTGCAGCAGGGCCACCGGACATGCAGAGCACCAGCGCTTTTCCTACAGAAAACGTGCCCCGGACGTCCCCTCTTTCGTTAACATTTGAAGCAGACATCATGCTTGCCTCATCAAGCATCATCTCAGAGGCTTCACCTTGAGAGTTCCAGGAACATGCGTTTCCAGGGCCGCTGGGGGACGTCTGCTGCCCGTCACTGAGAATCTCGGGCTGGTGGCAGCTGTTTGACAAACACACTGAGGCCACTGCAGCTGAGGCTGAAGAGGGTCCCCACGTTCTGTGCGGAGACATCGCCCGGCTCCACTCAGCTCCTGAGAGGGGGAGACCACAGGCTTCCTCGTTCCCAGACATGAAGTGTTCATGGGAACCTGAAAAAACCTTCACAATTATCTTAAAGGGCAGACAAATGTCAACAAGCAGCAAAGTTTACGACTAACTGCAGCACAAAGAAGATGCTCAACCAGACGGCACGGAGGCGCTCCGCACCCACTCGTGTGCGCACGCCTGGCCCGGGTACTGGTGGCACAGGTGCTTCCTGAGGGTGAAGATGCAGAAGGGGAGGCCCCGTGCCCTCGGCCTGGAGGGATGGGGAGGGGGGACGGGG
>NW_011495018.1:799744-810326 GCF_000754665.1 Bison bison bison | reverse complement strand
GCAGGCAGGCCAGTGTGGAGTGGGGCAGGGCCTGGACACAGCCTCATGGGACCACCGAGGGGTCCTCATAAGGCCTCATGGTGCAGGGCGATCCTCTGGGTGAGGACAGCCCCGGACCCTGCTCTGACATCACTCCAGGTGCCGTCTGAAGGGTCCTGGAGGACAGGGAGCCATGCAGCTGGGCTTTGGGGGCCCCTGAACCCACACGGGGCTCCATATAGAGAACTTGGCTCCCCAACAAGAACCCCTCAGCCCTCCCTTCCCCCAGAGCAGCTGCAGGGCAGAGACCAGCAGACCAGCCAGTCCCAGACCCCCTGGGACAGTCCTGGAAATTCCCTCATCCCGGGAACCCCTCACCTGGGGAGGGCAGTGGCTGAGCAGAGATGATGGAAGGCAAAGCCATTCCCGTCTCAGGAGACCCTCAGGAGCCTGGCCCATACAGAGTAACAAAGGATTCTGGCCACAAACAGCGAACACAGCAAATTGGGTGGAATCGATGGACGTGAGTCTGAGTGAACTCCGGGAGCTGGTGATGGACAGGGGGCCTGGCGTGCTGCGATTCATGGGGTCACAAGGAGTCAGACACGACTGAGCGACTGATCTGATCTGATCTGAAGGGACTGTGATGATTGGCCGCGTTCTCACTTATTCATAAACTTCCTCACTGCTGTGTGTCACCTGTGTGTTTGTCTGATTAATCCTCCTTAACCAAGTGTAGTAATGTGTTGGTTTCCTCACTGGTTAATTAGTTAAAAAGAATATTTTTACATGTGTTTTTTAAAAATATTTTTACGATAATAAAAAACTTACCTTTATAAAAATTTTATCTTCCAAAATATTTAAGTGAGAATGACGGCGTGTACATGTGTGATGTGTCACACTCCTGAAAGCACTGTTCACTCCTCCAACAATCACCTGTCAGTGCGGCCGGTCCCGCCCTCTGCCCCACGTCCTCTGGACTCTCTTATCACCGTCGTTGTGACGGCTCATCACGTGTGTCAGTCTGCTGGGCTGCGTGCCCACGGCTGCTCGGGTATCACTGCTGGGTGTGTCTGCGCAGGTGTTTCCGGAAGCGGTGAACTCGTGACTCAGATGAAGAGCAGGTGGTCCTGCCCGTCGGAGGTGGGCGTCGGCAGCCGGCCGAGGCCCCCGTGGAGCAGGAAGGTGGGAGCTCACTGCAGTTTCCTGAGCTGGATCTTCTGCCCTCGGACACTGGAGCCCCTGGTCCTCAGGGTCTGGACTCAGACTGACTCACACCCCAGCTGTCCGGGCTGCCCGGCCAGCTGACGGCGGAGAACAGGACTCCCTGGCCTCCTCAACGGTGTGGACCGGTTCCCTCCACACATCTCCCCCTGCACGTGTCTCCGTGCGTCCTGCCGGTCTTTCCCCTGGGGAGCCTCGGCTTGCACAGACAGCCGTCTGCAGCATGTGATTCCTAAAGGATGGCGGCAAATAACACGAAAGACGGGAGAAAGAAGCGGAAGAGCCAAGCCCTCCTCCAGCTTCACGGCAGGAGTGTCACTGGCGCCGCGGGGAGACAGGTGCCCCTGCTTCAGTATGACGCCTATTTCCTCCCTCCTCCCTCTCCGTGGTGCACTGGAAGGATGAGGTTGAATAATTCCTCAGTGTCTTGTCGGATCTCTGGGAGCAGGGCTGATGGTCCAGGGCTCTGGGCCTAGAAGCAGAGAGGGCAAGGCTGCTCCTGCTTCACCTGCCCCCAGGGAAAGCGGACAGAGCCCGGCGCTCGGCCTGGGACGGGCCCCCCGCCCCTACGTGGGGACCGGGCTGCCTCCACATGGGGTTTCAGCACTGAGAAACCCACAGGCCAGGGTGGCCCAAAACACCATGACATCAGCACTGAGCCAGGACAGCTGCCGACCACGGCTCGTGATGAGGATCTCAGGGCCACGGCGGCAACCGCACACCAGACAGAACAAGGAAGGCACCTCCCACCTCCGCAAACTCGCCCCCTGGACAATGAGCCTGTGAAAGTCAGATTCCTAATCAAAGGAAGAAATTCGATGTCAGGCAGCACAGAGCAGAAGAGTTTTGTTTCAGCAGATAAACTGGCGCTCCCACATGAGTGCTGGATAAAACAGCTGTCAGTTCAGTTCAGTTCAGTCGCTCAGTTGTGTCCAACTCTCTGCAACCCCATGAATCGCAGCACACCAGGCCTCCCTGTCCATCACCAACTCCCAGAGTTCACCCAAACTCATGTCCATCAAGTCGGTGATGCCATCCAGCCATCTCATCCTCTGTTGTCCCCTTCTCCTCCTGCCCCCAATCCCTCCCAGCATCAGAGTCTTTTCCAATGAGTCAACTCTTCGCATGAGGTGGCCAAAGTATTGGAGTTTCAGCTTTAGCATCAGTCCTTCCAAAGAACACCCAGGACTGACCTCCTTCAGAATGGACTGGTTGGATCTCCTTGTCTTCTCCAGCACCACAGTTCAAAAGCATCAATTCTTCGGTGCTCAGCTTTCTTTATAGTTCAACTCTCACATCCATACATGACTACTGGAAAAACCATAGCCTTGACTAGACAGACCTTTGTTGGCAAAGTAATGTCTCTGCTTTTGAATATGCTATCTAGATTAGTCATAACTTTTCTTCCAAGGAGTAAGCATCTTTTAATTTCATGGCTGCAGTCACCATCTGCAGTGATTTTGGAGCCCAAAAAAATAAAGTCTGACACTGTTTCCACTGTTTCCCCATCTATTTCCCATGAAGTGATGGGACCAGATGCCATGATCTTAGTTTTAGCCAACTTTTTCACTCTCCTCTTTCACTTTCATCAAGAGGATCTTTAGTTCCTCTTCACTTTCTGCCATAAGGGTGGTGTCATCTGCATATCTGAGTTGATTGATATTTCTCCTGGCAATCTTGACTTCAGCTTGTGCTTCTTCTAGCTGTAATCTCAGCTAAATGCTCGGCTGGTAAGGGGTCAAGATGGGACAGGGGCAGAAGAGGAAAGACAGGCCACCCTCAGAGGACCTGCGTGGCCACTGCCGCCTCCCAGCAGACCTCCCCACATGCCCAGGGCCTCACCCTACCCACACCGAGGGGAGGATGCAGACTGATGGGCCGTCCACAGGCCCTCACCAAGAGGGCCACGTGAGGATGCAGTCCAGCAGCAAGAGATGGCAGCCACGAGGAGAGCAGCTTACGTTCTTGGACTAAGAAGTAAAAGCAAAGCTCTCCTCTGAAGACAACCTAGAGAAGGAAACCGCAACCCACTCCAGGATTCTTGCCTGGGAAAGCCCATGGACAGAGGAGTCCACGGGGTCACAAAGAGTCAGACACGACTCAAAAACTAAACAAAGGCAACAATCAGACAGTGTGGGAGAGGGGGCATCTTTTTGTGGTCTGGGGTGTCAGCCCAGGGTAACCAGAGCCTCATCAGGGTCATGTTCGTGGTCACTGGAGGAGCCCATTTTCCAGATCCACCTTCTCACTGGCCTTGGACAGCCCCCACCAGCCGAGGGCGGGCTTTACCCTCCCTGCTGGAGGAGGAGGGGCTGAGAGTCAAGTTGTAAAGCCTCAGTTAGGGATTCTCACCCATGCGTGCGCACATGCTAAGTCACTCAGTCGAGTCCAACTCTGTGGGACCCCATGGACTACAGTCCACCAGGCTCCTCTGTCCATGGGGTTCTCCAGGCAGGAATATTGGAGTGGGTTGCCATTCTCTTCTCCAGGAGATCTTCCCGACCCAGGGATCAAACCTGCATCCCCTGAAGCTCCTGCACCGGCCGGCAGATTCTTTACCACTGAGCCACCTGGGCAGTCCCATCATCCATGATTCTAATCTAAATTAGATAATTATATATCTATATATTAGATAATTAGATTATCTAAATTATGCGATGATCATCGACACAGTACTGTGGCTTTGTGCGTACCCCTTTACCTGCTGCGACGGGGACAGGCAGGGCCCTTGGCCGCCACATGGGAGCCTGGTGTTGTGACAGAGACCTTGTTTCCTCCCCCAGCTCTGCCGCTCACTGACTGTGTGACCTTGGGCCAGTTACTTCCCCTGTCTGCACCTGCTTGTTAATCCAGCCACAATGGTCCACCGTCCGTGACCCATGGGCCGGTGGTGAGGCCAGGCTAAGTCATGGGGAGTCCCCATAAGGGGCCTGCAGCGCGCAGGAAGCGTGCTCCCTATTTACATCATCAGTACTGGTAACCGTGTGACCAGCAGTGTATCCTGAACAAGGTAGGGTTTCCCACGACTGGTAGAGCTAGAAATGGAGCTTCCACCCACTCCCATCTAGACCTTTGTCCCCCTGGCCAGGCCCCAAACATGCTCTTGGCTGACATTCTTGGAATCACAAGTGGGTAAAAGTAACTCAGACTGCCGTCTCTCTGGCTTGCTTCTGCCGGCCAAATACGCGGTCCTCGCCCTCCGTTAGGGTGAGCGGGCCGTGGCCAGCCCTCCCGCTACTCTGGGACTCACCTCCCCACCCACCTGCCCCAAATGCAGCGCTTTTGACACCAGAGCCAGATATCCACCGTGGGGCCACCCTACTGATCTTATCATCCCAAACTCTGCTTTGCTGTCTCAGGCCTATGCAACAATAATATATTGTCTTTAAGAGCTCAAACCCCCATGTCGTGAAGTGGTCATCTGCAAACTGTAGTCACTTAATCGTCTGATTCCAGTCCCACGCAGGCCTCAGTCCCCGGGGCTTCAGTCCTCAGCCCCCGGGGCCAACACCGGCCCTCAGCACTCCATGTCGATGGAAACGAGATCACCCCAAGAACTGTGGGCCTTCCTCCACCAGCCCTGCCTCTTCTCTGCCCACGGCTTTCCTTCCAAAGGAACTACCAACTGCTTTGTGGGCAAAGAAAAGTAAAACAAATGCTCACACGTGCACTGGCCCTTTCACACGCCAAGTGTTAGATGACGATTGAGAGCCACTCTGCCCTGGGGCCCAGGGTGGACATCTTCTCTCCAAGACGGTGGGAAGAACCTTCTCTCTCCCACCGCCGGTCAGAGAGGGCACCCGAAATTGAGCTGGACTCTGTCCTAACCTCAGAGTGCTGCTTACTTTCAGATAAACAAGAGACGTCCTAGGCCCAAGGCAGAGGACCTCAAAGACAACGCTCGATATTGAAACTACCCTTGTTTTTTTTAACTGTATTTAGTTTTTTCCCAAGAAAAGCTTTGCAGTGGATCAACACTGCACCCGGGCCAGTCAGTGCCTGCATCGCCTCCCGCTCCAGCGCCCCAGGTCCATTGACCTGCCGACCACTCGTGGCGGGCACTGCCCCTGTGGAGGCCCAGGCCGAGGCTGGCTCTCCAGATCCCCCAGTGGCTGAGCGGGTCCCTTCCTGCTGAGTGGCAGTGGTTTCCAGCCCCTTGATCATCCTTGGAAACTCGTCCTAGTCCTGGGATGAGGCTTACTTGGAGGTTACTCCATTTGACGTGCACTCATAGGTGACTCCTGTGTCTCCCCGACACGATCGCAGCAGGAAGGGCACGGGGCAAGCAGGAGGCACATCGGGCCAGGGAGGCCCCCCAGGGTAATAATACTGAGGAGGTGAGTGTCTGCCAATGGCTACTTCCTGCTTAGTGACTGGCTACCCCCTGCCCCAGGGCCAAGCTTTGCATGGGACCTCTGCAAATGTCACAATCTGTGCGCATGTAGTAAGCCCATGCATGAGACGAGATGTGCATGCATAAACAGCTGTGTGTATATAATATGCGGGTGTGCATATGAGATAATGTCTGCACGTGCAATGAGCAGGCTGTCCACGTGATGAGGTCTGCATACATAGTGACCTGTGTGTGTGTAACAGGTGAGTTGGGTGCATGTGATGAGCTGTGCATTGGTAAACAGACTGCACAGCAGACAGGAATGAGCTCCCCCACCCGCACCCTGCACAGAGGCCGTCCTCAGGGCCTCAGTCCACAGTCTGTCTGTGGAAACGCGTATTCTGGAGTTGGCCTCCACATTGTAAATGTGAAGACACTTAGAGGGTGTTTCACGGTGTTTACCACCTTCCACGCGGGGGTCTATCAGATGCGCTTCAGTTCTCTAAGCTGAAAACAAATCAGCAGCTCTCTGGCTCTGGGAAAAGAGCAGGGAAGCCCGGCAAGCCAGCCGGGCCGCAGCTCTGGGCTGGTCTCCACAGGACATGCGTCTTCCTGCAGGCCAGCCAGCGGCTGGAGGGGATGCTGGCCCAGAATCTCCGCACACTGGCTCATTTCCATGCTCAGAAAAGAGAGAGGAGAGGAGAGGTGCTATAAGATTGATGAAACTGCTGCTGTAAAATCAGCAGTTCAGTTTATTTGCTCGGCTGCGTCCAACTCTTGCAACCCTATGCACTGCAGCACGCCGGGCTTCCCTGTCTGTCACCAACTCCCAGAGTTTACTCAAACTCATGTCCATTGAGTCAGTGATGCCATCCAACCATCTCATCCTCTGCCGTCCCCTTCTCCTCCTGCCTTCAATCTTTCCCAGCATCAGGGTCTTTTCCATTGAGTCAGTTCTTCACATCAGGTGGTCAAAATATTGGAGCTTCAGCTTCAGTATCAGTCCTCCCAATGAATACTCAGGACCGATCTCCTTTAGGATGGACTGATTCGATCTCCTTGCAGTCCAAGGGACTCTTAAGAGTCTTCTCCAACACCACAGTTCAAAAGCATCAATTCTTCAGTGCTCAGCTTTCTTTATAGTCCAACTCTCGAATCCATACATGACTACTGTAAAAACCATAGCTTTGACCAAATGGATCTTTGTTAGCCAAGTAATGTTTCTGCTTTTTAATATGTTGTCTAGGTTGGTCATAGCTTTTCTTCCAAGGAGCAAGTGTCTTTTAATTTCAAAGCTGCAATCACCATCTGCAGTGATTTTGGAGCCCAAAAAAACAAACTCTCTCACTGTTTCCACTGTTTCCCCATCTATTTGCCACAAAGATGGAACCAGATGCCATGATCTTAGTTTTATGAATGTTGAGCTTTAAGCCAACTTTTTCACTCTCCTCTTTTACTTTCACCAATAGGCTCTTTAGTTCCTCTTCACTTTCTGCCATAAGGGTGGTATCATCTGTATATCTGAGGTTACTGATATTTCTCCTGGCAATCTTGATTCCAGCTTGTGCTTCATCCAGCCCAGCATTTCACATGATGTACTCTGTATTTAAGTTAAATAAGTAGGGTGACAATATATAGCTTTGACATACTCCTTTCACAATTTGGAACCAGTCTGTTGTTCCATGTTCAGTTCTAACTGTTACTTCTTGACCTGCATACAGATTTCTCAGGAGGCAAGTCAGGTGGTCTGGTATTCCCATCTCTTTCAGAATTTCCCCCAGTTTGTTGCAATCCACACAGTCAAAGGCTTTGGCATAGTCAATAAAGCAGAAATAGATGTTTTTTTGGAAATCTCTTGCTTTTTTGATGATGCATCAGACGTTGGCAATTTGATCTCTGGTTTCTCTGCCTTTTCTAAATCCAGTTTGAACATCTGGAAGTTAACGGTTCATTTATTGCTGAAGCCTGGCTTGGAGAATTTTGAGCATTACTTTACCAGTGTGTGAGATAAGTGCAATTGTGCAGTAGTTTGAGCATTCTTTGGCATTGCCTTCCTTCAGGATCAGAATGAAAACTGACCTTTTCCAGTCCTGTGGCCACTGCTGAGTTTTCCAGATTTGCTGGCATATTGACAGCAGCACTTTCACAGCATCATCTTTTAGGATTTGAAATAGCTCAACTGGAATTCCATCACTTCCACTAGCTTTGTTCATAGTGATGCTTCCTAAGGCCCACTTGACTTCACATTCCAGGATGTCGGGCTCTAGGTGAGTGATCACACCATTGTGATTATCCAGGTCATGAAGATTTTTTTTGTATAGTTCTTCTGTGTATTCTTGCCACCTCTCCTTAATAGCTTCTGCTTCTGTTGCTGCTGCTGCTGCTAAGTCACTTCAGTTGTGTCCGACTCTGTGCGACCCCATAGACGGCAGCCCACCAGGCTCCCCCGTCCCTGGGATTCTCCAGGTAAGAACACTGGAGTGGGTTGCCATTTCCTTCTCCAATGCATGAAAGTGAAAAGTGAAAGTGAAGTCATTCAGTCGTGTCTGACTCTTAGCGACCCCATGGACTGCAGCCCACCAGGCTCCTCCGCCCATGGGATTTTCCAGGCAAGAGCACTGGAGTGGGGTGCCATTGCCTTCTCTGCTGCTGCTGTTAGGTCCATACTATTTCTGTCCTTTTTCGAGCCCATCTTTGCATGAAATGTTCCCTTGGTATCTCTAATTTTCTTGAAGAGATCTCTGGTCTTTCCCATTCTGTTGTTTTCCTCTACTTCTTTGCACTGATCACTGAGGAAGGCTTTCTCATCTCTCCTTGCTATTCTTTGGAACTCTGCATTCAAATGGGTATATCTTTCCTTTTCTCCTATGCTTTTCCCTTCTCTTCTTTTCACAGCTATTTGTAAGGCCTCTTCAGACAGCCATTTTGCTTTTTTGCATTTCTTTTTCTTGGGGATGGTCTTGATCACTGCCTCCTGTACAATGTCATGAACCTCTGTCCATTCATCCATTCCTCCATGCCATTCTTCAGGCACTCTATCAGATCTAATCCCCTGAATCTATTTCTCACTTCCACTGTGTAATTGTAAGGGATCTGACTTAGGTCTACCTGAATGGTGCAGTGGTTTTCCCTACTTTCTTCAATGTAAGTCTGAATTTGGCAATAAGGAGTTCGTGATCTGAGCCACAGTCAGCTCCTGGTCTTCTTTTTGCTGACTGAATAGAGCTTCTCCATCTTTGGCTGCAAAGAATATAATCAATCTGATTTCGGTGTTGACCATGTGGTGATGTCCATGTGTAGAGTCTTCTCTTGTGTTCTTGGAAGGGGGTGTTTGCTATGACCAGTGCATTCTCTTGGCAAAACTCTATTAGCTTTTTCCCTGCTTCATTTTGTATTCCAAGGCCAAATTTGCCTGTTACTTCAGGTAGCTCTTGATTTCCTACTTTTGCATTCCAGTCCCCTATAATGAAAAGGACATCTTTTTTGCATGTTAGTTCTAGAAAGTCTTGTAGATCTTCATAGAACCGTTCAGGTTCAGTTTCTTCAGCATTACTGGTTGGGGCATAGACTTGGATTACTGTGATATTGAATGGTTTGCCTTGGAAACAGATAGAGAGATCATTCTGTCATTTTTGAGACTGCATCCAAGTACTGCATTTTGGACTCTTTTGTTGACCATGATGGCTACTCCATTTCTTCTGAGGGATTCTTGTCCACAGCAGTAGATATAATGGTCATCTGAGTTAAATTCACCCATTCCAGTCCATTTTAGTTCACTGATTCCTAAAATGTTGATGTTCACTCTTGCCATCTCCTGTTTGACCACTTTCAATTTGCCTTGATTCATGGACCTAACATTCCAGGCTCTTGTGCAATATTGCTCGTTACAGCATCAGACTTACTTCCATCACCCATCACAATCCCCAGCTGGGTGTTGGTTTTGCTTTGGCTCCATCCCTTCATTCTTTCTGGAGTTACTTCTCCACTGATCTCCAGTAGCATATTGGGCACCTACTGACCTGGGGAGTTCATCTTTCAGTGTCCTATCTTTTTGCCTTTTCATACTCTTCATGGGGTTCTCAAGGCGAGAATACTGAAGTGGTTTGGCATTCCCCTCTCCAGTGGACTGTGTTTTGTCAAAACTCTGTGCCAAGTCCCGTCCATCTTGGTGGCCCTACATGGCATGGCTCATAGCTTCATTGAGCTAGACAAGGCTCTGGTCTATGTGACTGCTAAGAGTGTCGTGATTAAACTCGACTTCGCTTAGGGCAGACTGAGAGCTGCTCTGGGTGTTGACCGAGGTGCCGCAGGCAAAGCCCCCTACGGCCTCCTGTCCAGCACCGCGGGCTGGCCAGCACCAGGCCACCACCTGCTCCCTGAACCGCCGGCCCACACCTGCACCCAGCCCCCACCTGCTCCCTGAACCGCCAGCCCGCACCTGTGTCCGGCCACCACCTGCTCCCTGAGTCGACCTGTCCGCACCTGTGGGCTGCAGCCTGCCTCTCCTCTGTGAACACATGCATTTGCTGAAATGAATGATTTCTGGCTCTAAAACTCAAATTACCATTTCACTCAAAGAAACTCAATTTTTGTCTCCCTGATCCAGTTAACATCATCCTCAGTAGCCCCTCGGGGGCCAAGCCTGCGGGGAGGTGGGGACAGCCTGTCTGCTGGCGGCCTGAGGTGGAGGCTCAGGACACGCGGGAAGGAGGCTACAGGCTCAGCACGGGTGTCTGTGCTCCCCGAGGTGCCTGACTCACCCTCCTCTGCAGCGCTCTTGCTTGGTACCTCTTTGAAATGAACCATCCCTCCACACATGCCTGGGCTCTGCATCGCTTTGGGTCCTAATGTTGGAGATTGCTTTGTGCAAACACTTTGGCTCTTTCCTTTCTTTATATAGTTTGCACAGGACTGGCTGTGGTAGAGACTGGGCTGAGGAACTGGAGGCCCCGTCCCTGGCCCTGGAGCTTACTGAGGTGGGGGGAGTGAGCTCACCAAGACGGGGGGGTTGTTGGGGGACATGACCAGAGCCTGGAGGAGGCTCAA
>NW_011495018.1:798088-799644 GCF_000754665.1 Bison bison bison | reverse complement strand
GGGGGGAGCCCTAGAAGAGGCTGGGGAGCAGGAGATAAGGAGCTGGCTGGGCTGATGGACAAGGCACAGCAGGAGGAAAGCGAAGTTTTCCAGAAAGCGGGAAATACCCAAATACTCCGTGAGGGGTGGGGGTGGAAGGGGGCAGGCAGGCAGCAGGGGAAAGTCTGGCTGGAAAGATGCTCAGGCCACTAGGGGCCCTGGGCCTGCACCCAATCCCTGCTCTGCAGAGGAGGGGAGCCACCAGGGCCCAGGGAGGGTGAGGTGCTGGTGGGCCATTGGGGCAGCATGCTGGCCAGGGCTGGATGGTGGATGTGCAGCTGAGACAGGGGCAGGGCCTCAGGACAGGTACCCTGGACACCCCGACCCCCACATGCAGAGTTGCCCGAGGCAGCGCCCAGAGTGGCCAGTCTGGGGCTGTGGGGAGGGCAGGAGGCTGGGCTCTGTCAGTTCCAAGACCATTGGCCATGCCTGAGGCCCGGCAGAAGGGCTGGAGGGCTGGGGGAGCCCTCACAGGTAGCAGAGTTAACCTCAGGCTGGGCAGGCAGCCCAGCGGCCCCCCAGAGCCTGTGTGGGGCTTTTGGAAGCTGCAATTCCCCTCCAGTCGCCCTGCAAACCAGGCGTTGTCTACAGGTAAGTATTGGGAGCCACGTCCACCACTTGCAGGAGTCGGGCAAAGCTCACCAGTCCTGGTGACCAGATCATGGAAATTCTACTGGAAGCAGCACAAGGAGCCAGGGAGCTAAGGGATGGAGAGCCCTGCTCTCCCCGCTCCTCCTCCTGGGCCGAGAACTGCCACCTCTTCCTTCTCTCTTGAGACACAACACACTTGCCTCTCTGTTGAATGAAAAGTGTTTTGCTTAGCCCTGAAGCACGTCTTCTATCACACACACACTGGCACACTCGGACTTTAGTGTCAGTACAGACATCACTCACGCCCACATCCTAACCACCCGCCATGTTTTGTCCCTGAACCTGCCGGGCAGGAGGGTCCCTTCCCTGGGTTCACCACATCCATCCTCTGGGCTTCACCCGAGCAGCACTTCCTGGGAGGTGTCAGTTTCGTGTACAGCCTCTCCCCGCCCAGGAGGAGTAGGGATCCCAATTGTTGCCTCTGAGACAGTATTTGAAAAGGATTCAGCCAGAAGGAAAGACAACCACCCAAGCTGCCTTGGGCTCCCATCGGGAAGCACCACCCTCCTGGACTCTGGGGAGTGAACACATGCGTGTGACCCAGACGCTCAACTCCATTTGTTCTCGGATTTAAAACTCAAAAATCCACTGGGACTTTGAGATCACTTCCAGAAGAGCATCCAAAACAAAGCAGCTTGTGCTCTGGGAGAGCAAAGTGATGGAGCAGGTACGGGACAGCATAATTGAATTAGCCCAGCTGCAGGTGAAATGTCAATATTTTAATAACTTTCCTTGAGAAAACACTTCTGTCTTCCCTTTTGTTCACTGTCAGCCCTGGTTCTGTCCCTCTGGGCGGCTGGGCTGCAGCCCTGGTTCTGTCCCTCTGGACAGCTGGGCTGGAGGAGCTTGGTGGTAGCCATGGATTT
>NW_011495018.1:795380-797988 GCF_000754665.1 Bison bison bison | reverse complement strand
CCTCCCACCTCTCCCACCCCCGCCCACCCCTGGGTCAGATTGGATATAAAGTTAACTGGGGTCAGACATGAAGGTGCTTCAAAGGGCATTTGGAGCTCTGGGTTTATATTTTCATCTGAGTGACAAGAAAATGAGACCACTTTTGCAGTTCAATTTGCTTCAAAATAGCTGTGCCAGCAAAAGCACTCTTTCCTCCCACAGGGGAACGGGCATAAGCACACACACACACGCACACACATGTACGTGTGTGTACATGTACACGCGTGTGTGCAGACATGCACGTGTGCGGGTGCACATGTGTGTACAGGTGTATGTATGTACGTGTACAGGTGCATACGTGTGTTTGTACACGTGTGCATGCAGATGCACACTCATATGCATGCACACACACACACACACACAGATGCATCATCCAGCCCCACAGTGAACCTGCCTCCCCAAAGGGAAGCCATGACCACCACAGCCAGATGCTGCTGCAAGGCCGATGGCCTGGTCATCGGCTGCAGCTCAGACATGGAAGGGCTGATGGAGGAGCGGAGAGGGCCCGGTGGAGATGGGAAGCTTTCCTCCAGGAAGCGCAGACACAGGCACAGCCCACCTTCCCAGCCCCACTCCCTAAGGCAGGGGCTGTGGGAAGGTGGGGCCTGAGGGGACAGAAGGTGATTCTCAGGTGCTGCTTTTTGTACCCATGAGGGCCATACGTCTCCGTGCCAACACTGCCCAGGAGCAGAGGGGCCAAGGGCTTTGGAAGCCAAGCTTCAGACATCAGAGGCAGCAGAGTGAACCTGGCAGGCACTCCCCAGCCGTCAGCGCTCACAGCCCAGAACCAGGCAGCATCTCCAGCGCCCCCACGGCCCCTCCCAGGGCCACACAGGGCGGGACAGAGGCACAGAAAAGACGAGCTCGGCCACCAGAGGAGGGGAAGGGGTCACCCACTGCCCCCGACCCCAGGCCAGGAGCTCAGGGCCTCAGCGATGCTCACTCACCGGACGAACTCCGTGCTGTTCCACATCACCCCCAACTAGATGTTCCAGAAACCCCTGCCCCCCAGCCAACACACGTCATACTCTGGGGTCTGCCTGTGGGGGGCAAGTCTGTGATATCCCAGGACGGGCACCCGGCCAGAGAGAACTGACCACATCATCAGCAGCTTGAGGACAGTGCACCCGTGGTCTGGCTTCCACCTCTGAGGTGCCTGACCTCAGCTCAGATTCCAAAAGCAAGATCCCTCAGAGCCCGGGTGAGCAGAGAGCGGCTAGCCATGCTTAGTCCCCAGAAAGACAAATACTGCGCGATGCCACTCACAGGATGGATTTTAAACTGCCACATTCGCAGAATCAAACACTGGAGTGGCGGCAGCTGGGGCCGGGGTGAGCGGCCAGGGAACAAAGCGTCAGTGGAGGAGATCTACTGCAGGACTCCATGCTGGCACTCAGAGGCATCAGGGTAGATCTGCGTCTCAATGTAACAAAATGCTTTAAAAAAAAGAAAATCAAGGAATAGAAATAGTAAGACTCCTTCAAAATGGGTAAGAAAGAAGGAAAGGGCATGTGCCACCTTCCAGATTACCTCGTGTGGGGCAGGACATCACCCACAGACGGGGGTGCAGGGCTGGAGTGGCTCAGAAACAAACAGGATACCAGCCTCTGCCTGTAGTTCAGAGTTATGGTCAGGGAGTGAGCTCTCTGGTCCTGGGCATGGGGCCCAGGTAAGGGTGAGGGTTTGATAAAATGAGATGGGGGTGGCAGGCAGGTGGAGAGAGCACCCCCAGAGGGAGGCCGGTGGGCCGCCCACAGTCCCCGGGCAGAATGAAGCCAGGACCCCGAGAGCAGAGGGGGGACCCTCCTCCAAGCGCCCCATTGCCCATCTTCTCACACACGGTCGGGTGGGCTCCTGGGGGACCTCTGGTGCCTGACTCAGGGGTCCCAGGCTGCCCCTCTGCTCCACAATTGAGGGGAGCCTCCACCACAGCACCTCTTTAAGAATGACGCTCTAGAGGAGGCGTCCTCCGCAGGAAGGCTTTATTGAGATTTCCGTTCTCTGATTTCCTTCAGGACCATCAGATCCAATATCTCAGAATTATCATTTTGGTTCCGTCATTCAGAGCCATTTGGATTTTTCCATAACAATAATGGGGGGGGGAAGGAAATTCATAACAGGACGGGCCGGGGACTAAAAATAACTGGGAACATGCACCAACTCTGTCTGAGGCAGAGATAACAGCTCCGCTGATAATATTTCCCCCACATTTTATGTATTGATTTGTCTCAAAAACGAAGTCATAAACATAGAGAATACCTGACATTATTCCCTCGGAGGGGGAAGGAGAATCACAGCCAGAACAAGGAGGTAATGATCGCAGACCCGCAGGTCTCTGTCGGACTCCTGACCTCACACCTATCCCACGGGGCTGGGACAGCGTGGGCCGGCCCCCTGGTTCTGGGGGCTCCCTTCCTGGAGCCGCATCTCTGCTTCGGTGCGTATCAGCCCTGACACCCTGCAGGTCCCGGACAGCCGCTCAGCAACCAAACTCCGCGGACAAGACTCCTCGGGAGGGGCCTGGACACGCGGGGGAGGGGACCGCACAGGCCCTGGGGCTTTCGGCCTC
>NW_011495018.1:785814-795280 GCF_000754665.1 Bison bison bison | reverse complement strand
CCCCTGCCGATAAACCCACACTGCCTGAAACAGACCCCAAGGAAGCGCTGGGCAGTCAAAGTCCTCGAGAAGCTGACGTCCACCCTCTGAGAACACCTCTGTCCCTCCTGGGCGCCCCCCGCCCACCCAGACCTTCCATGTCTGAGGGCCTTTCCTCTGATTTCAGGCTCGGGAGGAGGACAAGGAAACGACGTAGTGATGCTTGGAGGACGGGGGTTGGAGTTAAAGTTTTCCTCTAGGGTGGTCTCACATTGGGCGTGGCTTGGGTCTGGGCGTGGCCTTGCTTTGGGTCTGCCTTGGTCTGGGCGTGGCTTTGATCTGAGCGTGGAGAAGGCGATGGCACCCCGCTGCAGTACTCTTGCCTGGAAAAATCCCATGGACGGAGGAACCTGGTAGGCTACAGTCCATGGGGTCGCAAAGAGTCGGACACAACTGAGTGAGTTCACTTTCACTTTCTTGGCCTGAGCATGGCTTTGGTCTGGGCGTGGCCTTGATCTGGGTGCGGCCCCTGCTCCTAAGGGCTGGACACTCGCCATCACTCCTGGCTCTCCGGTGGCCAGCACTCAGATACCTGGCCTGCTCCAGTTTGCTGGGTGAGATCTCCAGGCTGCCAGGCTCCACGTGGGCTCCACTTGATCCTTTGTTATATTCTTACAGTCTGGAGGATACACTCTCCATGTGAGTCCTAGAGTCCACATCACACTCGAGTTGCCTGAGCCTGGCCTGGTGCCTGCCAGCCCCTCCTCCTCCTCTGCTGGGAAGTCCATGCGGCTCTCCTGACTGCACTGTAGGTGCTGGGCTGAGCCAGCCTCTGGAAATGTCTCTCTGGCTGCTGCTTCAGTGGGACCTTTTGGCCCATTGAATTAAGCAGAAATCATGCCCAAGATTTTCAACAGAAAACTGATGTCATCAGCTTCTGTGAAAGTGAAAGTGTTAGTCACTTAGTCGTGTCCCACTCTTTGTGACCCCATGGACTATATAGCCCACCAGGCTCCTCTGTCCATAGGATTTCCCAGGCAGGCATACTGGAGTGGGTAGCCCTTCCTACTCTAGGGGATCTTCCCGACCCAGGGATCAAACCTGAGTCTCCTGCATTGCAGGCAGATTCTTTACCATCTAAGCCACCAAGGGGCTTCTATGGCTACTATTCAAAACAAACTAAACAACTCTACAACTTAATGTTCACTGATGACTTATCTTGTTTAATGCCCACAACAGCCCATGAGGCTGATACTGTTATTATACCCATGGAACAGATGAAAAAAGCAAGACATGGAAGTGACCTGCCTGAAGTTACCCCGCTAACCAGCGTCAGAACCTGCTCTCCACCCAGTGGGTGCACCTTCAGGGTACATTGTCCTAACTCCCAAAGGGCTGCCTGGCCATGTTAGTGAGTACAGGAGAAGTCGGGGAGCGTGCCAGTCCCTGTGTGAGCCATGGAGACAGAGGTGCCGTCTCTGCTCCGCACACCAGGCAGGACCCCAGCCACAGGGCACCTTCACCCACTACCTGCCGCGTGCACAGCCCACGGCTCTGCCTTCACTTTTCCTGTTGAGTCTCCACTTCCCAAAGCTCACTGCTAACCTCCTTCCCTTTCCCCTAAGGCCTCCTGTTTAAGGGTAAATTCTGGGCAGGAGGCACTTGTTAAGGAGGAATTGTGTGGGTCCAGGGTTCCAAACATCCTGACCTTAGCATCCAGCACGTGACGCAGCGGAAGCGGGCCCCGCCCCGCACCAGGCCCGCTCTGCCACCTGGAGGGCTTCTGTGCTTCTCTTGATAATTCACTCGCAAGTCTTTGTCAGGCTCTTCTGCCACTTAGTCGCAGGTAGGAACGAATAAAGAACAGGTTTGTGTACTTGACAAGGAAACATACGTCTACAAGTATGGCTGTAAAGGCCAGCGTTTCAATGCTTAAGAACAATATCAAGTGTGTTTTTTAAAAGAACATGATTTTTTTCCCAACAGAAAACATTCAGACTTGTGTAAGTCTGAATGTCTTAGATAACTATCACAAAGGAGCTGGCTCACTGTAAGGTGAGCTTATAGCCTGCTGTCAAAGAACCACAGACCTTGCTCTGTTCTGAGGGTCTTGGTGGCCCCGAGGTGAGCCCCCATCTGCAGAGAAGCTGGTCAGTTGGGAACAGCAGTGTGTCCCCGGCTGCCGGGGGATCAGAGCTTTAACTTGTCCTGGGCCTCGCGCAGCAGCTCTGACCAAGACAGTGTGAAAGGAAACAGCCAGGCCCACAGCTGACAAGTGCACCCATCACCAGCACTGTACCGCTCACAGTTCACAGACACCATTCTGTTCCTTCACATCTGTTCACTGCTCGAAGACCAAAGTGAAAGTGAGCGTGTCAGTCGCTCAGACGTGTCCGACTCTGTGCGACCCCATAGACTGTAGCCCACCAGTCTCCTCTGTCATGGAATTCTCCAGGCAAGAATACTGGAATGGGTAGCCATTCCCTTCTCCAGGGGATCTTCCTGACCCAGAGATTGAACCCGAGTCTCCTGCATTGCTGACAGATTCTTTGCCATCTGAGCCACCAAGGAAGATCAAAAGACCAAATTGGCCATTAAATGTTCTGCCACCAGCGGTCAAGCGTTCCAAAAATCAAGTTTGCACCATCGACCATTACTGGGAGAATCAGTGAACTCACTCTTCCCCTTTATTTGGAAAATAGCATTATAAAATGTATGACTTTATTCAGTGTTAGTTCTATAGGGAATAAATATAATCTAATGGGTTATGGGTCATGGATACTTTGAAGAATTCAATAAAATTCAGGAGTTTCTCCCCAGGGAACTGTACACTCATGCACCTTCAAAAGTTTCTCATGAAGCATCAAAGGAACAAGAAGCAGAATGAAAAATATTTGTTGTGAGGAACATTCTAGAAACTGACCTTATCAGATGACTGCAAATTAAAAGGCCCTGATAACCATGAAAAAAGAACCAGTAGCCATGATCCCCTGAGTTTTCTAAGTCACACCAAATGCCTCTTTGTCCTAGTTTCTTCTTAATAGGTAAAAAAAAAAAATATATATATATATATGTATATAGGATATAGAGAGAATAAACACATAAATATTTATGGTATGTGTATTTATCCATATGAAAACATATTTATGTAATTATTGAACACAAACTTAATTCCATGCAATAGTTACTGATCACATGGTGGGCCGGTCCCTGGGCCAGGTGTGGGCTGCTTGGAGAATTGAGCTCCAGTTTCTGTCCACAAGAGTCACACAGCCTGGCAAGGAAAATGGACTTAGATGTAATGACTGTGATAGAGCTGTGGGAGCAGAGGGCACACCCACTGTTTCAGTCTGGCTTGAGGAGGCAGGAATGAGGGGAAGGTAGAGAGGAGAGTCTCCGCCACAGCTGGGGGCAGAGCAGGCAGGGACGGCGTCTGGGGCGAGAGGCCGCTGTTCTGGGCGGCGGGGCCGCGCCAGGGAAGCTCAGCGGCACCGTGCCCTGCTGCACAGACGGAACAGCGGCCCCTGGTGTGCACTGCGCGTGCTCTGAGCCACTTATCTAACCACCTATCACCATTAGACCCTTAGGATCATTCCACTTTTTTATTTTTCAAATGCTGTGATTGATACCACTTTTTAAAATTTTCCCGAAAAGTCTTTGTGAGGAGAGGATTTGCAAAGTAGAAGCATGAACATGCCTCGCCCTGAAACTATTCACCCAAGCACAGTTGCGATCATATTGGCCACAGAGCTGTTCGCAGACCAGAATTAAATCCTGTAAAATTACACTGGGCAGTTGTAGAAGAGGAAAAAACGCCCTGGAAATAGCTCAGAAGTATTCAGATTAGAATAATTTTCATAATTAAATAAAATTTAATTTTTCATTCCTATTATAAAAGATTATATCAGGTTTCTCATTTCTTGGAAAATCAGAGAGAACTTAATAACAAATACCATAATTATCTGCGAAGACTGAACCGTGATTAAATTATCAGGTGGCAGCTCCTCCTAAAACTACTTCTTCAATTAGCTAAAGCTGGCAGTATGTATGAATATTTCCAAAGATATTTGCATACACTCACAACAAGCTAACCAGATATTAGAAATATAATCTTTCTGTTATATTAGAAATACGTTTAAGATTAAGTTATATCATTATGTTTTTTCTATTATTAAAGTACACACTCTTAATGTATTACCATAAACTCTCTAATTTAGAAACTGTAAATGCTTCTCCTGGTCCTTGATGAGATTTTCCAACTCCATGTATAAACAGAGGGAGGTTCTTTTCTCCTGGCAGCCAAGATCTGCTTGGGAGAATATGATGCTGACCAAACCTCGGGCGGAGCTGCTCACAGCCCATCGGGGAGGAAAGTCCACACAGGTGTGCAGCTGGCCGACCGGTCTGGGCAGGAGCAGGAAGGGCACCCTGAGCATGCTGGGCCGGTGACACCAGGTTCCCGTCTGGGGAAGGGGCCCCGCCCACAAGAATGGAGCCACAGTTAACCCAAGCCCTCCCTCCCCGCCGGTATGCAGCTGCCCAGAGCAGAGGGCACACACAGATTAGAACAACTCAGCCTCACAAGGCATCTTCACCAGGCCGGGGAGCCTCTCCCGCAAGCCACATGGGGCCCGGCACCACTGGCCAGAGGGGGCCGCCGAGCACGGAGGCGGTCCTCGCCAGAGGGCCCGCGGGGGTCGGGATGGACCCTGCCCTCGCTGCCCCCCCTCCCGCTTCCTGCCTGGGTCCCCCAGCCAGACCCGGTGGAAGCCAGAGGCCCGAAGGTGTGCCCCACACTGGCCCCCCAGGCCGGCATGCCAGCCTGAGAAGGGAGCGACCTGCAAGGCCCAGGGAGACGCTGGATGGGCAGGAACTACATCACTGCGTGGACTCGCTGCGTGGAGACGGGGGACTCCACCTGGGAGACCCCACAGCAGGGGCCTGAGGCCTGCGTGTCTCTGCAGAGGCACCTGCCGCCTGCACACAGCAGGACTTTCCTCTTTGGGCCGGGGGACGCTGGGGGCGGTGACGGCGGGAAGACCTTGGTGGGGGTGGGGTTCCATGGAGCTGCCCCGACTCCCGGAGGCCGCTGCTCCGGCCCGTCCTTAGCTCCAGGCTCGCTCCAGCCAGACGCTGGGTCCGGTTCTGTTTCCCTGTTGGACTCCCAGGACCAAGCGGGGCGGTTAGAGGAAGGCGGGGATGAAGCGCGGCCCCTCACTCCGGGTCTTTACTGTAACCTCCTCATCTGATGGCTGCCTTTATGGCCTTTGGATGACATCTGTGCGCCAGTGGCCCCTGACTCGGGCAGAAGTGGCTGCTGGGCGAGGGCCCCGCTCAGACCCTCACCGCAGAGCCCAGGAGAGGCCTGACCCTGGACGGAGGGTGGGACACAGCGTCCGGAGGTGTCCCCTGCCCTGGACAGTGACAAGGCTCAGTTTCCAAACCCGTCCTGTTCCCGTCTCCTCTTCCAGACAAACCAGATGGGAAAGGGTTGGCCTGTGATGCCTGTTGCAAAAAAACTATGTCTGTGACCCTTCTGAAAACATCACAGAGCGCCTGCAGACGCTCAACGCCCTGTGGAGGCCCAAGCTTGAGGCCAGGACTGTGTCCAGCTCAGAGGCTGACCATCCAGCGCATCCGTTTCCTGTGGGAGGACGAGGCTGAGCCCAGGGCCCAGCGGAGAGGAGGCCTGGCTGCCCTCAGGAGTAGGGGCCCCCGGCCACGCAGTCCTCTGTTGCCTCTTTGAGGCAGGCACGTCCACAGACAAAAGTCTCTCTGCTCAAAACAAAAATGTTATCCCTGAAAAGATGCTTTTCCCTTCCCAAAGACTGAAAAAGTATTTTAGGAATAAAATGCAGTAAATTCAAATTAAAGTCTATTCAAATCATGATACTAAAAAGGAAATGTAATATTCATACTCAACTTGTCATCTTAATTAATTTGTCTGTATTATTCCAGGAGTCCTTAAAAAAAAAAAAAAAAAACACGGTTGTCATCAAGAGGAAACAGCAGTATAAATAAAGCCATTCAATTAATTCACTATCCATCTTAGCAGATTCATGGGAGGAAAACCTTTCCACGGAAAAGTGGGCTAGACAAAACACTCCCAGAAAAAAGATGTTTGAGAACAATTGCTTTAAAATGTGTGACTTTTTAAAGCTATATACAATATTATCCAATCTGAAATTTCAGCATGTTTTTTTCCCCTGGGATTTTTTTTAAATGCACTTTATTTTTTCAAGAGCAGTTTTCACAGCAAAATAGAGTGGAAGATACCGAAATTTCCTGTATAACCCCTACCCGTGCACACACTGAACACAAAAACAGCAATCAGGTGGCGTGCGGGTACCCGGGACCCACCTAAGAGTCCACTTAGGGCAGTGGAGATGCTCAGTGCTAATGTCTTGTCTGCCCTCTGCTCAGTCACTCAATCGTGTCCAACTCTCTGCTACCCCATGGACTGTAGCCCACCAGGCTCCTCTGTCCATGGGATTCTCCAGGCAAGAATACTGGAACGGTTGCCATTCCTTCCTTCAGGGGATCTTCCCAAACCAGGGGATCTTCTGTCTCCTGCATTGGCAGGCGGGTTCTTTACCACTAGCACCACCTACGATTATCTTGAAAGTGAAAGTTGCTCAGTCGTGTCCGACTGTTTGTGATCCCATGGACTGGAATTCTCCAGGCCCAGAATACCAGAGTAGGTAGCCTTTCCCCTCTTCAGGGGATCTTTCCAACCCAGGGATTGAACCCAGGTCTCCCACATTGCAGGCGGATTCTTTACCAGCTGAGTCACAAGGGAAGCCCAAGAACACTGGAGTGGGTAGCCTATCCCTTCTCCAGTGGATCTTCCCAGCCCAGGAATCAAATTCAGGTCTCCTGCATTGCAGGCAGATTCTTTATCAACTGAGCTATCAGGGAAGCGTCTTGAGGGAAACACAAATTAAAACTACAATGAGATACTACTGCTCACCCACTAAAATTGTTCAGATTGAAAAGACTGACATTACCAAATGCTGATGAGAATGGGTAGCAACTACTGGTAAAAATGCAAAATGATACAGCCACTTTGAAAAATAATCTGCCAGTTATGATGTTAAATATGCACTCACCATGTAACAGGGCAATTCCATTCCTACTATGAAGCTAAAAGAAATGAAACGTATGCTCTCGTGAAAATGTGCTTGCCCATGTTCATAAAAGCTTTATTTGTAATAGCCCCAAACTGGAATCAACTCACATTCCCATCAACCGACGAATGGCTAAGTACATTGTGATGCAGTCACACAGTGGGATGATTCCCAGCAGCTAAACAGGAAAGACTACTGAGAGGCAACAACACGGATTAATCTCAGAAACATTACACCAAGTGGAAGAAGCCAGACACAAAAAACACAGGCTGTGTGAGACTATTTATAAGAAAGTCTAGAAGAGGCAGAGTTTCCTGGGCTGGCAGGGAGAGGAGCCACTGCCTGCAGAACACAGGATCTCTGTGGGGTGATGGAGCTGGTCCATGGCGTGACCATGGTCGTGGCCACATGACTATAAACAGTCGTTGGAACTCGCGGAACTGTACGCTTGAATTCTGTGAATTGTATTCATGTAAGTTTTACCGTAATGAGGCTGACTTAAGATACTTGTCCTAACCACTCCCGTCTGATAACCCCATATCAGTCCTCCGTTACCCACAACACAAAGTCGTATGACCTTGTTCCTGACTCTCCAGCCTCACCGCCAGGGGCCGGCTCCTCCCTCCTCCCCTCCCCTCTCCCACACCCTCCACTGGAGCTTCAACAAATACTTTCAGATCCTTGGATCAGTGCTGCTTCCCTCTGTGCCCTCCGTCTACCATTTCCTTTGCCTGGAATACCCATCTCTTCCCTCTTCTTTCATCTACTGCAAAGTATCCTGTTCTCGAAGACCCAGCCAGAAGCATTTTCAAAGACCGCTAAGCAGGGTTTACCCAGGAAAGGAGACACAAATATCTGAGAGCCCTCCTGCCAGTCAGCATTGGACCAGAGTTCCTGCCACAGTGATATGTTCATCTTTTAAAACAACTCATACAGATTGTTAAAAAATAAGATAATTATTAGCAGATCTTTGTAACTGCTTACAAAAAAAAAGATAAAAGAAAATTTACAATTAGGACTCATAAGAAAGTCCGGCAAGGCCACTGCTTCCAAGCTCAATACACAAAGATGAAAGCATTGTCACACATCAGCAATGACTAATTAGGAAATATGATTTACAAAAGACACCATTCACAATAGCAAAAAGAAAAGAAGAAAAAATAACTAAGCTCTCTAAAATTAAACCTAAAGATGGCCCAGATGTTTATGGAGAAAGTAATGATAAAACATCACTCAAGGACATTAAGAAAAATGAATAAGTAGAGAGACATCCAACGTTGATGAATGGGAAGACCCAATTTCCTAAAGATGTCAGTTCTCTTCAAATTAGTCTATAAACTCAAAGCAATTCCAGTCAAAATCACAAAGGCTTTTTTTTTTTTTTGTGGAACTCATTAAATGTATTCTAAAATGTATATGAAAGCATAAAGATCCAAGAATAGTCAGGACGATTGTAGACAGAAGACGGCGGAGGAAGGACTTTCCTTAGGAGGCTGTTAAGGTTGATCATAAAGCTGCAGTAGTTGTGATGAGTGTTAGAAAGCCCAGGAGTGACCGCTCGGTCAACGGAGCAGAAGAGCCGGCTCGGGAATGAAGCGACAGACCCGCCCACCCACTCACGGAAGCGCTGCAAGTCAAAGGGAAGACGAGGACGGTTCAGTGTTCAACAAATAATTCCAGGATGCTTGCCTTTCCACGTTGGAAAAATCGCTGATCCCTATTTCTCAGCAAGGACAATTATGAATTCCAAATGTATCAAAGGCCTAATGGTAGGAGCCAGGAAAAAAGGAAACATTTTCCTAATCAGGAAAAAAGGTACAAGATGATTCTAATGAATCACCAGGAAAGAAAGGAGAAGAACATCAGTCATGAAGGGAAAGACTCATAAATACGAAAATGAGAAAGTTTAGCATAACAGAAGACACCCCAAACAAACCAAACAACCCAGGCACGGAATAGAAGGAAAGAAAAGGAGTGGAGTCGCTCGGTCGTGTCCACCTCTTTGCGACCCCGTGGACTGCAGCCCGCCAGGCTCCTCGTCCACGGGATTCTCCAGGTAAGAACACTGGAGTAGGTTGCCATTTCCTTCTCCAGGGGATCTTCCCAACCCAGGGATCCAACCCGGGTCTCCCGCACTGCCAGAGGACACTTTACTGCCTGAGCCACCAGGAAAGTATCTGTAGTTTATGCAATCTATAAATTCTGAGTATCTAGGAAGGGAGCAACAGTCAGAACTGGACATGGAACAACAGACTGGTTCCAAATAGGAAAAGGAGTACGTCAAGGCTCTATATTGTCACCCTGCTTATTTAACTTCTATGCAGAGTACATCATGGGAAACGCTGGGCTGGAAGAAACAC
>NW_011495018.1:785286-785714 GCF_000754665.1 Bison bison bison | reverse complement strand
ATACAGATGACACCACCCTTATGGCAGAAAGTGAAGAGGAACTAAAAAGCCTCTTGATGAAAGTGAAAGAGGAGAGTGAAAAAGTTGGCTTAAAGCTCAACATTCAGAAAACGAAGATCATGGCATCCGGTCCCATCACTTTGTGAGAAATAGATGGGAAACAGTGGAAACACTGTTAGACTTTATTTTGGGGGGCTCCAAAATCACTGCAGATGGTGACTGCAGCCATGAAATTAAAAGACGCTTTCTCCTTGGAAGGAAAGTTATGACCAACCTAGATAGCATATTCAAAAGCAGAGACATTACTTTGCCAACAAAGGTCCGTCTAGTCAAGGCTATGGTTTTTCCTGTGGTCATGTATGGATATGAGAGTTGGACTGTGAAGAAAGCAGAGAGCCAAAGAATTGATGCTTTTGAACTGTGGTGTT
>NW_011495018.1:784233-785186 GCF_000754665.1 Bison bison bison | reverse complement strand
GGATTTCTTTGGAAGGAATGATGCTAAAGCTGAAACTCCAGTCCTTTGGCCACCTCATGCAAAGAGTTGACTCATCGGAAAAGACTCTGATGCTGGGAGGAATTGGGGGCAGGAGGAGAAAGGGACGACAGAGGATGAGATGGCTGGATGGCATCACTGACTCGATGGACATGAGTCTGAGTGAACTCTGGAGTTGGTGATGGACAGGGAGGCCTGGTGTGCTGCGATTCATGGGGTCGCAAAGAGTTGGACATGACTGAGCAACTGATATGATATGATATGATATGATATGAGGAAGGTACTGACTTTCCTACAAATCAGCAAGCAGAAGAGCCCATTGAGCCAAACACACAAAGGCTCTGAATACAAGGCCACCTGTGGGGAAGGGAGCTGACCGTCATGAGGAAATGTCTACTGACACAGAGACACACCCCTGCACAGCCTCCCACTGCAGAGACTACAGCGGGTGTCGGGTCCACAAAGTGAGGACAAGGGGGCCTGGTGGGGAGTGTAAGCGGAAGCCCACCCTGGGGGTTACATAATATAAATTCATTACTATAAAGTATCTATTTACACTTGTATAATATTTTATACTTCAGCTGTGCTGCATAGCATGTGGGATTTTAATTCCCTGACCAGCGATTGAACCTGCACCCCTGCAGTGCAAACAGGAAATCCAAACCACTGGACTGCCAGGGAAGTCCAACATACACGTACATTTTAAGACACACACAAGCTGCACTCTGTTATTTATCTGTGCAGAGCAAGGAGGCTCTACTCATGGGCTGAAAGTGCGTCCCTCTCAGGGCTGGGGAACGCCCATGGGAGAGAAGGATGGGAGGGTCTCAGGCAGAGCTTCAGTATTATCTAAAACGCTCTATATCTAAGGAAAACATGGAGATCAGGAATAAATAGCGCAAAATGTCAACACGGGGAACAATAGATACATTGCT
>NW_011495018.1:783706-784133 GCF_000754665.1 Bison bison bison | reverse complement strand
ACATTGCTATTTCCTAATTTTTCATCTGTAATTTTCCATATGTTTTTTTAAAGTGCCCAAAATGATACTGAATTATCTACAAATGAAATGACATGATATCTCGAGTTTGGTTTAAAATACGGCAGGAAAAAAATGGAGTGGAACTAGCTGAAACGTCGTGGGCAGAATCTGAGTTCTCTATCTCGGCAGAACTAATTACCCCCAAGTTTAGTGGCTAAAAGCAGCAAGCATTTATTACCTGGGTATTTCTGTGTGTCAGGAACGCAGGGGTAGCTTAGCCGGTGTCTCCGCTCGGGGTCTGCTGGCCGGGCAGCCTCCTCTGCAGGCTGGTGGCCTCAGCCCCTCACCGGGGGCCTCCACAGGGGCCTCCCACGGCCCTCAAGGTGTGGCAGCTGGTGCCCCCAGCCCCCAGGATCCAAGATGGAAG
>NW_011495018.1:772772-783571 GCF_000754665.1 Bison bison bison | reverse complement strand
GGAAGAAAAGAAGAGAGCCCCAGGGATTCCGCGCCCCAACCCCAAAAGGGAGAAGACAGGAAGAGGCCCCACCTCCAGCCAGACTCCAGGGCCCCAGTCCAGAGGCTGAAAGCCCTCCTATGGAAAGCCAGCACTTGGCTTCCTAGGCCCTACATGAACCAAGCCCTGAACTCCGAGCCATCTCTTTATCCTGGGAGGACTTCATCGTTTATTTCAATCGGCTGGTTTGAGAGCAAAAAAAAGTCACATTGCAAAATAACTATTCTTGCAAAATGGGAGCTGATACAAGTTCTACAAAGTTGGAAATTAAATGACTGCTCTTTTTCTGAGACATATGTTAAGCTAGTAGCTCATTAATCTTCTTTCTGCTCTAAGCCTGTAACAACCTGGCTACTAAATCTTTAAGTCACTGAATCATTACTCTTTTATAATCCCCAGTGCGGGGCTCGGAGAGAAGTTCATCTTTCTTACAGCATTTCAACAGAAGCCGGCTCAGACGGAGCAGAGCAGGGTACCGCTGGGTCAGGTGGTCCTGTCAGGGAAATGGGTACATCGATGGGGCCAGAGTCGGACTGCTGACCAGCAGGAGTGCTGACCGGGTGAACAGAAACAGGGAAAGAGAAAAACACACAGGGGAGGGTTGCTGCAATATTTACACGTTCGTTCAGGGGCTACCAAAGCGGTAAAGGTTCATTGCAGGAGACCCCAAAGACTCGGAAGAGCCCACAGAAGAAGGCAAGAGCCCGCCGCAGTCACAGCTTCTAGAGAGCGAGCTGGTTACTCCGTTCCGGGTGCTGACCTCTGGCCCTGGGGCCACAGCCGGGCCCACCCGTCTCTTTCTGCTTTTCCTGAAATATCCGAGTGCATTTTCGCGTCGGACACCCTGGCTCCCGCTCTCACTCACGGCCTCCTCTGACACGGTCCTCTGTCCCCTCGGCCCCTGGGGGTTCCCTTAGGGGCCTCCTGTGGTTGCTCTCCTCTCTCCGCCCCCTGCAGACGCCTTCTATGCGTCCCATCCCTACCCACCAGCCGCTGGATGCCACACACCTCGTCTCTGTGCCCAGTGGTCCTGCAGACGTCCCCGCGTGCCTTTCCCACCTACATGGACAGTCAGCTGACCTATGGATCTGCCACAGTGCCGCTCGCCAGTTTCCTGGTATTGACCACTGACATGACTTCTAATCTTCCATTATTACAGCCTTTTAATTATTATCCTATGCAAAAATCACATCTAGTAATTTCTCCAGGACCAACCCCTGGATCGGAGCCTTCTGGATGGAGGGTTTGCCCTTTTTAAAGCTCTTGCCGTCAACAGACAGCCCTCCGGGGGCTCGGGCCCCCCGCCAGCCTTCGCCTGCAGCCCACCCACCCTGGGCTGCATCTGCGGTCGTCGTCACGGTTGCAGGTGAGACGTGGTGGCACTTCACTCTCATTTTGCTTGCTTGACCACTAACGAAGCCGCCGTTTCCTCAGGTCTGTGGGATGGTTTCTTTGACTCGGACTGTCAGGAGCTGGGGAGATTTGACCATCCGTGGGCCGATTCTCGGTTTGTCTTCCTCTTACCTGCCCCACAGTCCTCCAGAACCTCACCTGCCCTCCACGACAATCCGCACACAGCCGTTAGCAAGGTCACGGTGTAGGGGACGCTCCTGCTCCATCCTCTGAGCCACAGGCGGGCGCCAGGGGCGAGGTGGGGACCCAGTCTCCAGGGCTGCTCCCCTTCACCCCACACAGCTTCGTTGGTGCTGTTACTGTTGTTAACAAGGGGCAATCTCCTGGAAAATTATCCTGGCCAACCTACTTAACATTTATTGAGGTGTAAAATACCAGGTACCTGTGAGACGTAACTAGAATTCCCAGGGTATTCGTTCCTCCGGCAAAGAAACCCAGTTTTCCAACTTTGTCTCTACGACCCAGGACACAGAAAGCCAAGTGTGGAGGCTATTGATAGCAGCTTGAGTATCTCAGAGAGAAATGAAAGTTGATACAATTGCTGTGCAATCTTTATTTATATTCTTGGAACCAGCTTCAAATGGAAATACAGATAATGAGAAGACACTGATTAAATTGCCCATGTGAATATTCATCAAATCACCTGGACTTTCCTGTTTCTGAATAACAACGCTTCCTACCTTCTCCAAGGAAAGGAGTTCAGCACTGATTAGAAAACAAAGGGAAAACTGAGTTTGAATTTCTGGTAGAAAAACAGCAGAAGCCTTTAGTAAACAGTGTCATCTGTTTCAGGGTCGAATTCGACCTTTTAAGTTCCACCTTGAAAATCTAAGCTGATGTAGTTTCTTCACACAATAGATATGAGAAATTAGAACTACGGTCAGCCCTCCATACCCCCAGGTTCTGCATCCTCAGGATCACTTGTTAAGGATCAGAAATATTCAGAAAAACTACCAGAAAGTTCCAAAAAGCAAAACTTGAATTTGCCGCTGGAAGTCAACTCCTTTCATGACATTCCCATTGTATTTACAACTATTTACATGGATTTACATTGTGTGAGGTATTAATCTAGAGATGATTTAAAGTATAGAAAGGGTGTTGGAGGGGGTTATATGCACACACTTGGCCATTTTCTATAACAGATTTGAGCATCCTCAGATTTTTATATCCTTACGGGTCCTGGAACCAACTTCCCACAGACACAGAGGGATGACCGTATTTCATATGAATGGATGTATGTTTTGTGAGTGCTGTGAGAACACTGTATTTTAAAGGATTGCCCTGTTCTGCTATAGTGCTGGAGTTTCCTTTGACAGATGTCAAACCAATGTCTCTGTCTGGCCAAACATCTAACAGGGAAAGAGTCCTGAAAAAATTTTAAGCTGAATATTTGAATACACCTGGATTTTGGTGGAATTTTCACGTACAAGCAAATACCCAATCTAATCCACACTTCTGCTTTGGGGGCGGTGGTTCTCATCTGTAGCTGACGAGGGGGGAGCAGTCACCAGGTACACTTTGAACTCTCATTCCCCCCGTGAACTTGTGTTCAAAACAGTCTCCAACCCCCGCCCCCAACTCTGTTCTCCAGACTCACCTGGGATTGGCCCTAGTTCACTCGTCCTGAATTGCGATTCCTCAGCTATTCCCCAATAAACTCGATTTTGCGGGCTGAATCGAGTACCTTTTTCTTTTAAAAGGCTGATGGGGGTAAAGAGGAGAAAAGTCCAGGTGAGACCAGCACATCACAGCTGAGCCCCGGGGCGTGTCCACTGGGGTGTGCCGTCCAGGGGACACAGAACAACAGAGCCCATAGCGACGTCATCACGGGGCTGGTCAGGGGCTCCTGAGCCAGGGCCCCGGGGTCAGGAGGGGGCCGCCCAGCACACCGCTCTGCAGTCTGGTGGCCGAGGGCCCTGCAGGTGAGCAGCCCTGGATAAGATGCTCCTGACCAGGTCACCCCCCGGGGCGCCATTACACAGGCGTCCACATGGGTCTGCTTGGCTGGCTTCCTCCTTAACAGTCAGAGGCAGGACCGGTAGCAGGGGGCACTCGGATTGTCGGAAGGAGGCAGATGGGTCCAGAGGCCCTGCATCCAGTCACTGCCGTGGCCAGCGGCCAACCCAAGGGGCTCTCAGGAAAGTGCCAAATTCTGCCAGATGTCACCTGGGAGGTGGCCAGCCCACCCTCTGGGCCTGTGGCCTCGAGAGCTCACACCCCTCCCTGCAGTGCTGTGTGCTCAGCCAACCCCAGGACGGAAGAGAAGCGAAGGTCTGGTCATCACAGGAAGTCCACATGGGAGTCAAACGCCACCACTCAGAGTGAGGCACAGCTGGTCCTGTGGACACGTAACCCGAGGTCACACCGTGAGTGTCACACCGTCACACTTGCTTTTTATATCGGACTATTTGTTTTCTATTTCTATGTAGTGGTAATTATCAGTCTTCACTATGAGTAGTTGCTTCCAACTTGAGACCCATACAAAACAATAATTTATTAAAATTTTGGATGAAATTATTGCCTTGAGTTAAATTTCCAAACAGTTAGGAAAGGTGACCTCCTGTCTTGGAACCTGTGAGCCCCTGGGGCAGCCCTGTCTGCACCCTAGGCCACCCCAGGTCCAGCTGCCCCATGACTCCCTACTCTGCCCACAGAGAGTGTGTGCCAGGCAGCCAGTGCCCAAGCTGACACTGGAGCAGTCCTCAGCCAGTGATGACGCGGGGGTGGGGGTCCCCAGCCCATCACTCCCAGGGAGGAGCGGTCACTGAGGCGCAGGGTCCATGGTGACTCAGAATCCCCTCCCCCCGGGCCCAGGTGTCCACTCAGCCCCGCCCGGCCCTGGACCCTCGTCCAGGCTCCCCCCCAGCTCATGTCCCCACACCCGGCTCCGGCTTCCTGGCGTCCGCTCCCCCAGATGGACTCATGCCCCCACCCTTGAGGCAGATGCTGCTGCTATTTATTTCAATAAAGTGCAGCTGTGCCCTGCTGCGTCGGCCACTCAGCCTGCGTTTGGAAGCAGACGAACCCGTCCGTGTAGCCGAGAGATGGTGACTTTTTTAAAGGTGACCTTGAAACAGAGAAGGATGAAGAAAGCACAAATGGCTCTCAATCCTTCCCGCTCCAGAGGATCCCCCGCACCCCACCAGGCAAGAGGGCAAGGCACGTGGGCCACCCCAGAGCCGTGGCGGGGACGATGGTCAGAACAGGGGCGGGGGTGGCGGGAGGTCCTGCTCTCCTGCTTCTGGGATCAGTTCACAGAGCGGGCCCGGGAGTCCTGATGGCAGACTGGCTGGGGCAGGTCAGCAGAGGTGTCCACTGAGGTCATGGCGTGGAGGGGCCCCAGGGGCGAGGGACGAGGAGGGCAGCTGTGCCAGTCGGGGTGGACAGGGAATCCCTGGAATGCGGGAGATGTCGCTCACCAGTTCCTGAAAGCAGGGTCCTTGGAGTCAGGACCCTCTCTGCTCCCCCCACGGCCCATGTGCAGGGGTGCCAGCCCTGAACCCGTTTTTCATCAAAATACAGAACTGCAGCATTTCCCCAGGTTGGTGCCATTAATGGATTAAAGGGGACCCAGCATGGTGGCTGTAGAGTTGCCATCACAGCATGGGTCCCATCTGTGGTCAGCATCACCCCAGCAGGCTGAGTTGGTGTCCTGCGGGCAGGATGTCTGGGGAGCCCCCGGGAAGAGGGGAGGGACAGGGTTAGCAGAGGAGCTGGAGCTGAGACGCAGCACGCCCCCGTGAGCTCTGAAGTCACCTGGCCCTGAGAGTCATCCTGGGCAGGGTCCCCCTGCCAGGCCCCTCACCCACGTATACCTGGGAAGGATGTGATCTTGGAGATCCCTGCGGCCCTGCCCTCCCGGTTGGCCGCCTCCAGGCCCCCCACCCTGTTTGCGGGAAACCCCAGACTCCATGAAGCTTCGGGGATCAAGACACACATCTTAATAAACTCCCAGGCATCCTCTGGCCCTAATGACTGCAGAAAAGATGGAGCACCTGGAAGCCCAGGGAGGGGCCCCCTGGAGTGAAATAAGCTTTTGTTGGATGAGAAGTGTCTGGAAACACAAAATGCAGCGAGAGAACGCACCAGAGGCATCACTCGGGGCCACAGCCTGGTAGAGACAGATGGGTGCGATCAGTAAGATGGATTGAAGGTGTGATTAGGAACAAAACGAGACAGGAGACAGACGCAGGCCTGGCACACCTGAGTCACAGCTGCAGCCACACCCTGCCCCCCCAACCCCCGGTGCCCGCTGGGCAACCGCAGGAGGCTCAGCTCCGACGCTCCAGAAACTGCAGCCCCTGTGGGTCCACACATGCATGCCTGGTGGTGGCCAGGGGCTCTCCCTTGTTTTTCAGAAAGGCATCTTCAAAGAGCTCCTGAAGAACACAGCCAACGAGCCACACATCCACCATCTTGCCCAGGTGGGGTCTGATCTTTCTCTTTCCACAAGAACCACGTCCTGGGTGTGCATGGGGCGGAGAGAGGGGGAGGGCTGCAGGCAGTCTGCTCAGAGGTGCGGGGGGTGGGCGGAGGTCCTCAGGGTGAGGCTGGTGGGCCGCAATAAGCTTGGATCCCCGAATCTCAGGGGCTCATTAAAAGGGAAGCAGAGAGAGTGCACATGAGTGTGTGTTTATGTGTGACCAAGGGGGTCAGCGGGGGCTGCAGGGGAGGCCCAGCTTGGGCAGAGGCAGATGCCCCCGTCTTCTTCCCCTGGGCCTTTAGCGGGTTGGCCACACTGGACCACCTTCTCTGCTGGTCACTGGCCGAAAGCCAGTCACCCTCAGAAACACTGCAGAGGGGTTCCCTGGCGGCTCAGTGGTGAGGAATCCGCCCTCCAGTGCAGAGGACACAGGCTCTATCCCTGGTCTGGGAGGATCCCACGTGCCTCGGGGCAACTAAGCCCATGCACCTCAAGGACGGAGCCCACGCTCCAGAGCCCGGGAGCTGCATCTGCTGAAGCCCCCACACCCTGGAGCCCCTACTCCACAGCAAGAGAGGCCCACGCACCACCCTGGCAAGTAGGGGAGAGCCCAAGCAGCAGCAAAGACCCAGCACAGCCAAAGTAAGCAAACACAATTATGTTAAATAAAAAAAAAAGAAGCGCTGCACAGACCCACCCAGGGAAGGCTGACCAGCCACCCAGGCAGCCGGCGCCCGAGCAGGCTGACACACGAAATGAACCGTCACATGAACACCTGAGTGATGTCGGGATGAGGGTCCTCGCAGGAGGGGAGCTGCGGGGGCACAGCAGATGGAAATGACCTTGGAGTCGCCCGGCTGCTGGCTTGAAAGTAGAGGAAAAGCAGGAACAGGGGGGCCCCTGGGCAGAAGGAGGCCGGGATCATGCCCTCCCCAGGGAGCCCAGGAGCACCCGCCCTGCCCACACGGTAGCCGGAGCCCATGGACACACTTCAAGCCTCTGAGCCCACTGCCAGAGGACGATCGATGCGTCTTGTTTTAAGCTACTGAGTTCTTAATACTCTGTTACCAAGTAAAAAGCACTGCACTGTCCCTACACCGCTATTTCAGAGACCCCTCTCTATTAGCCATCAGAGCGGTGGGAATGATCAGTGGACATTTTGCTTGCAGTTCACCAGACTTTTTTTTTTCTAACTAAAATTATGTCCTTGCTTCATCTGAAAGAATGTTCTCCCAGGCTGATCTAAATTCTAAGGAGGTGGATTAATCTTAGTAAACTTCACGGTAACAGGCAGGTCTCAGTGATGAAAGTCGTTTAAATTAAATTATTTATGCAGATTTATGAAACCAAATGGAATTCCATGACCACGATATTAGAAGCCAGAGATGTGGGCAGTGTGGGCCCTCGGACAGCAGGGGAGCTCAGCTGTCACCCGCTCCAGGGGACCCCAGGCTCCAGGTGGGGAGGGGACAGAGAGGGGGCGGAATTCAGCTTTCCTGACTCTACCAGAGCAGTGAGCCCTAATTTTACATGTCACCCCTCAGAGTCCCCCTCCCTCCTTCCCAAGACCATCTTCCCACAAACACCATTCGAAGACCCAAGTTCAAGTTTTCTGTTCCTATTGCCAGTTTAGGAAACAGTCCGTTAGCTCTATTTGGCTGATTTAAAGCAAATCTTGGCTTCCCAGGTGGCACTAATGGTAAAGAATCCGCCTACCAATGCAACAGACCCAAGAGACACAGTTTTGCTCCCTGGGTAGGGAAGATCCCCTGGAGTAGGAAGTGGCAACCCACTCCAGTACTCTTGCCCGGAGAATCCCGTGGACAGAGGAGCCTGGGGGCTACAGTCCACTGAGCTGCAAAGAGCTGGACAGGACTGAGCAACTGAGCGCTGAGCACCTCTAACCCGTGGCTCTTCCTTGAGACGGTCAGCTTCGCACACCTTCTCAGAGGGTGAGGACGATGGAATAGTCACGACTACCAGAAATCAGAAGCAAGCACTGGATGTCTCTATGCTTCAAAGTCCAACTGTTTCTCAAATACTAGAAAGTACTTACTTCTTATCCTGTGCTCATCTAGCATCACAGGTCAGGTTACTGCCGTGCCCAGGCTCTGGGTAGCTTGCTTTCGTGCAAAGCTGCGACTGCCATGTTTGGGCAAACAAGCCCTTCTGGTCCAGTTACAGGACAGCCCCCAAGCATCCAGGGGGCCCTCAACCACATCACTGTGCCCCCCAGGGGTGACAAGGGGACGTATTCTCGCAACTCTGGAGGCGGAGACCCCTTGTCCCAGGACCTGGAGATAACTTTCCACAAATTCACTGGACCATGACTCTCTTGGGTTTTTTGATCATTTGAGGTTCACATCTTCTCAAATGTCTGAATGTGTAAATGTGTTTCCTGAAAGAAGAAGTCCTGCTCTCCAAATAATGGAGAATAATCACAAAAACCGTGTGCAGTAAATAACTAAACGACGCATTCCACAACCAAGTCCTGGACTTCAGTGCTTTTCTGGTTCCGCTTCAAAAGCAGGAAGGGTACTTTTCAAAAATCAGCAGAAACTCCTGAACTGCATGGCGGAGCCTGCTGGCTCTCTGGCCATCTCAGCTCAACATTTCAATCCTCTCCCTGGGTGACTGGCCCCTTAAATAAAAAAAACCCCAAAGCCATACCCACCACCTCCTCTGTGGGCACCGGCCCTCTGAGCTTCTCCCCAGTCAGAAGAGTCCCTCAGAGGGGGCCAGTAAGGCTCCCCGTGTCCCCACTGGGCAAGACAGGGCATCACCACTGAGGGCCAGCATCTCTGGGGGACCATGGAGGTGCCCCCAGGGACCAACCTGCCCCTGCCAGACACACTGCCCAGAATCTGAAGCCCCCTCAGCACCCCTCAACTCCCTCCCATGCCAGCACTTGGCCACAGCATCTCTCTGGAGGGGCAGAGGCCCCTGCTCAACCCCACTGACGGGCGGAGGCCTGAGGTCAGCGTTACAAATAGCACTGACCATGTGTTTACAGAATTGGGGGTGTTTCTGCAGACACCACGCCTGTCAGAGAAGCTGCAGCCTCTGGAAATATTGGAATTGCTCTTGGAAACTGGAGTCATGTTCCTCCTGATGTTGCACTGTCAGAATCTGTGGTGGACAGTAGCCGCCGGGGACAAGCAGTGCGCTCCCCTCTGGACAAAACAGACCACTGCAGCACACGGGAGGAGGCACAGACCCGGGTGTGAGCCTCAGAACAGACACAGCAGGAGAGCAGGACGCGGAGGGACGAGTGTCCCGGACATCACTGTAGAGAAACCTCGGGAAAATCAGTCCATCAACACAGCCACACCGCTCATCAATACATACACACAGCTCAGCAATACATACAAACTGTTCATCCACACCGCTCATCAATAAATAAACACAGCTCATCTATACATACACACCATTCATCAATACATACTCACCGCTCATCAATACATACACACAGCTCATCACTACATCCACACAGCTCATCAATACATCCACACAGCTCATCAATACATACACACAGCTCATCAACACAAACACACTGCTCATCAATACATACACACAGCTCATCAATACATACACACAGCTCATCAATACATACACATTGCTCATCAATACATACACACAGCTCATCAATACATACACACAGCTCATCAATACATACACACAGCTCATCAATACATACACACAGCTCATCAATACATACACACCACTCATCAATACATACACACAGCTCATCAATACATACACACAGCTCATCAGTACATACACACAGCTCATCAATACATACAAACAGCTCATCAATACATACACACAGCTCATCACTACATACACACAGCTCATCACTACATACACACCACTCATCAATACATACACACAGCTCATCACTACATACGCACAGCTCATCAATACATACACATTGCTCATCAATACATACAAGCAGCTCCTCAGTACATACACACCATTCATCAATAAATACACACCGCTCATCAATACATACACACAGCTCATCACTACATCCACACAGCTCATCAATATATCCACACAGTTCATCAATACATACACACAGCTCATCAATACATTACACACTGTTCATCAATATATACACACAGCTCATCAACACATACACACCGCTCATCAATACGTAGACACTGTTCATCAATACATACACACCATTCATCAATACCTACACACCGCTCAATACATACACACTGGTCATCAATACATACACACAGCTCATCAATACGTACACACCGCTCGTCAATAAGTGCACACCATTCATCAATACATACACACAGCTCATCAATACATCCACACCATTCATCAATACATACACAGTTTATCAATACAAATACACGGTATATCAATACATTCACACTGTTTATCAATATATACACACCGTTAAAAGTATTTTGTAAGTGTTTATGAGAATAATAAACACCAAATTCAGAGCCTGGGTGCCCTCCGTGGGGTTGGGGGTGGGGTGTGGAAGGTCCCCAGGATGTGCTTGTCATGTTTTATTTTTTAAGCTGAGTTGTGGAGAGTGGCGTTGGTGTCTTATTCCCTATTTTTTATACACTTTAATATTTCATTAGTAAAAAAGCCAAGTACATTTTTACTTTTAGCCTTCCCTGGTGGTTCAGATGGTGAAGAATCTGCCTGCAAAGCTGACCCGGGTTCAGTCCCTGGAGGAGGAAATGGCAACCCACGCCAGTATTCTTGTCTGCAGAATCCCACGGAGAGGAGACTGGTGAGCTGCAGCCCGTGGGGTCGCAGAGAGTCAGACACAACTGAGCAACTAAAAGTTTAAATATTTCATTAATGAAAAAGCAAAGTACAGAACAGATAACACACTGTCGTTTACCAACTTCACAAAGTGGATGTGGATTTGCAGGTGTCGTGCAGACAATTC
>NW_011495018.1:769356-772179 GCF_000754665.1 Bison bison bison | reverse complement strand
GGCTGTTTTCAGGTGCACACGGTATATTTTCAACTCATAACAAAAGATTTAAGTGTTTAAAAGGAGCATTTTTAAGCGAACGAATGACCTCCCCCACGCCCCACCTCCCCACCTCACTCCCACCTCAGCCCCCACCTGGGGGTCCAGACGGGTGTCTCCCTGAGAGCGCGGCTGAGGACCCCAGACCTGCCGACCCCACCCCCTGCCCCTGCAGCCACAAGCACCCCAAAGACAGCAGTCAAGCCGCTGCCCGCGCCGGCCCAGGCTGCCGACCCCCACCACCTGCACCCCCACCACGAACCCCGCAGATATTAACCAAGCAGAGCGGGCTA
Organism: Bison bison bison; assembly: GCF_000754665.1. Classification (NCBI taxonomy): domain Eukaryota; kingdom Metazoa; phylum Chordata; class Mammalia; order Artiodactyla; family Bovidae; genus Bison; species Bison bison. Next base: position 771,847 of record NW_011495018.1, on the reverse strand, counting down.
CTCGCTTCCATCCTGAAGACTGACGAGCTTACCTTCAGAAAGATTTGAATTATGTATGGTTTGGGAATGACCATATTTCTTACATAAAATATTGATTTGATTCTTTTAAAACAAATAAAATGTAGGCAAGTGATCCCCAGAAAGGTGAGCTGGGCTGCAGACAGAAGCTCCCAGGACCCCGGTGAGAAGGCCCTGCCATTAACAACCAGCGGCATGGACTTCATTTACCAGAAACCGTCTTTTCATTTACTTGCCTAAGCTTCACGTTCTCAAAGGTGGCAGAAGCCATTGCCTGAGATCTTCCTACAGAATACACAGGAGCCATCAGAGATGCCATCACGATGACTGGACATGGTCCCTCCATGGGAGCAGGGACTCAGACTCCAGCCCCAGTCTGCCCCAGAAGAAAGGATGCGGCCAGCGGCCCAGGTACAGCTCCCGCGTCCTGGTCACCTGCAGCAGGCCGTCATGATGACCAGGAGATGGTCCCTGCACGGGAGCAGGGCCGCCTGTCATGCTGTCGTGCCCCCTGATACTGACCAGAGTCTTCAGCCTTCCCCACCAATAGAAAGTGACGGTCAAGAGGGAGGGGACATATGTACACCTGTGGCTGATTCATGCTGAGGTATGGCAGAGGCCAACACAATATTATAAAACAATTATCTTTCAATTAAAAATCAATAAATTAAAAGGAAAAATACTGATAGAAGCTGGACAAGGAATTTAGGCAAGACTTTCTCAGGCCCCTGCTTCAGCACTGGGGAGGGAGAGAAACAACAGGTTCCCTTGCTCCTCACTCCCCCAGGGGCGGGGCTGGGTCCTTCTACGGGGTGGGGGATTGGGGCCCGAGGAGGGGCGGCTTAGGTGGGCTGTGCGCCCTCTGCTGTGTCGTCTGCAAGAGGCATGTGCACTGCCCTGCTTTTTTATTTTTGCATCTGCGTGCTCAGTCGTGACTGACTCTTTGCGACCCCATGGACTTGTAGCCCACCAGGCTCCTCTGTCTATGAGATTCTCCAGGCAAGAATACTGGAGTAGGTTGCCATTCCCTTCTCCAGGGGATCTTCCCAACCTGGGGATAGGACCCGCGTCTCCTGCATTGCAGGCAGATTCTTTACCATCTGAGCCACGGGGGAAGATCCTCTTTTGCATCTGGATATCCAGTTATTCAGCAAGATTTACAGACATACTCCTTTCTCTGTTTAGTAACTTCGCACTTACGGGGACTGTTAGGGTCCCATGACACAGTGTGTGGACATGTTTGGCGCGTGGGAAAACTTAAAGTGCTGGATCAACAGGAACTTAAAATCCCCACCTTCTCTGTGCCCAGAAGTTTTCATGACACGTGGGGTACAGTGCATCTCAGAAGAGCTCCAGATGCATCCCGTGCTCCATGGCGGTGGGGAGGGGGTGAGGACTCAGAGCTGTGAGGCTCAGTCCCTGGTGGGGCCTTGGGTGCAGATAGCAGTTCTGAAAGGCTTCCTGCCAGCTCACGAAGCAGAGGCAGGTACAGTGCCTAAGCCCCCGAATATTTATGTGATAGCAGTGCTTCCTGAGCCTGAGATCTCACTGTTAGTACCCGGACAGCCATATTTAGAGATGCTTTCCTTAGAAAGTATTTATTAATAATTGATTGGGCGATTACTTCTCACTTTGCCCACTGAGGACATTATTTGCTTTGTGTACAGCACAATTGATTTTGTAAACAGAGTGTATTTAAACATAACTTGACAACAGTGATGATTTATTTGATGTTATCCTTTGAAATTATATTTATCAAGCCATGTATCTTTGGCATTTCTAATAGCTTCAGCCAAACAAAATCACCAGGAGTCAGGCCAGCCTCCCAGCAGGCATTTAACTCAAAGGATCATACAAGAGAAGCACCACCTCCCCACAAGGTGGCCCCAGCTCTCGCCTGGGGTCGGGGGTCTTGTGCACCAATGTGCCCTGGACAGCGCGTCCACCCAAGTCACCCTCCCAGCACCCTAGGAGCAGGAGTTAAGACCCACATTCCAGAGAAAACTGTGTCCCAGAGCTCAGCCTGCACCTGAGGTCCGGGGGCAACCCCAAACCACTATCTGCTCCCCATCCTCCACAGCGGCTCCCTGGAAAGAGCCAGGCTCTGAGGACAGCGGCTCTCGGCCCAGCGTCACTCAGTGTCACCCCCAGGAGGAGGGGCCCGGTGCCGGGAGCCAGCGTGAGGAGCTCCACCCGTGGCAAAGGTCATGAGGAAGGAGGCTCGGCATACGCAAAGGCGGAATCGGGCGTCAGGAGACCCCTGGAAATTCTTGAGCATCTGCCCCCAAAACCAGAGTCTGCCTACTTTCTGCTTTGTGCTTTCACCTACACCTCTGACTTTACGGGGGGCTGTCCCCCACTACCTCTCTGAAAAAAGAGTTAGCTTACAGCTCCAGTTAATAATTCCTGGGTGTGACAGTGTTTCAACCTACAAACTCCTTTGGAAGTCCTCTAGCCTGCCTGAATAGGTTCT
>NW_011495018.1:764920-769256 GCF_000754665.1 Bison bison bison | reverse complement strand
TGCAACTTTATCTAATGCTTTTGGAGGGTGGCGCCTGACTAATCACCTTCAGAGAAAAATAAGTTTTCTAAAGAAAGGGTCTTAAAATGTTAACAGGCCTCCGGGCCAGAAGATGATGCAAATCACCTAAACTTTTGCATATAATAAGTTTGTAGGAAGAAAGCCTGGCTTACTGCATGACTCTACCCCTTCCCCCATTATCCTCTATGCATAACTTGAGGTATAAAAACTACTTTGGAAAATAAAGTGCGGGCCTTGTTCACCGAAACTTGGTCTCCCCATGTCGTTCTTTCTCTCACCTTCTGGCTGAATTATTCAGCCTCTTTTCTCCACTGAATTTCCTCACTGAGCTATCCTTATTTAACCACTCTATATCCTTAATTAACGTTTAATTAAGCAATTGTTTCCTGATCCTCGCTGATGCTATCCCTGCTTCGAATTCCCTGGACCCACCGGGGCTGGACCCCAGCAGCCCGGGCCCCTGGTGCCCCTGAGCCAGGCCAGTGATGCCCTGCTGGCTGAGGGTCCCCCGCTCTCCAGGGGACGTTTCTGCCAGGTTCTCAGGGAAGGGCCTTCCTCAAACACACACCCAAGGAACCCCTTCTTCAGCAAACACACGCAAAGCCAGGCCAGGAGAGGAGTCTGTGCAGAAGCTGCGTCTCCCTGAGCACCTCTGTCCTGGGGAGTGTGAGCCCAGGGCTGCCTGCGCGTTCCCCCGCCAACTGCCATTTGTAACCTGTGGCAGCCCGGGGTCAGGTCCTCGGTCTTCCCAAATCACATGAAGGTGGACACTCCCAGCCACCCAGGAGTCGCAGGGTCCCTGCTGTGTCTCCGGATTCCTGGTGGGGGTCCCCATCCTCTTTCTGATGCCCCCTCGCTGGCTAAGCCCCAGCTCACTGCGCTCATCCGGGTGTGTTTGGCACTCGCCCAGCACCAGTGAGGGGTTCATCCTTTGTCCTGCACCCGAGCCTGTGTCTGTCTGGGGTTGGGAGGGACCCGCAGCGGGACTGGGGCCCAGTTCCTTGGCGTGTGGACTCTTTCCGTTATGAAATGCACCTTCATCTCTTAACAACTAGGAAGAAAACCAGAAAGTCATGCCAACAAGAACTGTAGCCCCGACAGCCCAAGACCCAGGGCTTCTGGGGGCAGGACTTGGTGCCACCACTAGGAACTTCCAGGACTAGTGGGGTTGGCTGGGACCCCTCCTGCGGCCCTGCCTGAGGGCATTACACCGCCGGGGACAGGGACAGTACACCTAGGAACCTGCGGTGACCCCTACCCTGGCTCACACTGAATCATTTCCAAGGTCCCCTTCAGGCTGCCAGGGAGCAGGCTCGGGTGGACTAAGCCTGGCCCATCCTCACTCATACCCGGGACCCAGGCCCAGCTGTGGGGCCTTCACAAGCTTTGCCATGAGCTCAACCCAGGTCAGGCCACCCGGGTTCAGACACAGACTCGGTCACATGCTCCACAATGACCTTTACCCCTTGGTGCCAGAGACGGGACGCATTGCCCCAGGAGGGCTGGAGGATATTGGCGAGGTTGTGCAGGCCCGCTGTGCCATCAGCCACCGAGAGCAGAGCGGGTCATCATTGCTAACCTCCTGGAGGCCCAAGTCAACTTCATCGCTGTAGATTTAATAACCTACATGTTTGAGGACAATGACTTTGGAGGGGGTAGAGTCACACCTCATGGCTTGTGGGGTCTCAGTTCCCTGACCCGGGACTGCACCCCAGTCCCAACAGTGAAAGCACCCAGTCCTAATCACTGGACCACCAGGGAACTCCCGATAGTCTACATTTTTTGACAGAAACAGATTTCAAGCCAACAACTGTGATCACTCTAACCAAGTCTGTGAGGAAGCCAAGCTGGTTTAAAAAGAAGACAACCACAAGCATAATATTATGACCCAAGCACGAGGGAAAACGAAACACTTAGGCCACTTCAATCACCAGCATATTTCAATGATGGGACGATCCCAGAGCATGCGAGGACAAGGACATCCCCCGTCGTGAGGTGGGGTGAGCGGGAAGGCAGCCAGTGCTGGGACACAGACCATGCCTGGGGAAGGTCAGGCAACGACTGGACAGAAGACACGCTGACTGCAAAGCCAGAGGGGCTGGCGGGGAGCACCACCACAACCGCTGGGAGCAAACCACGCAGCTGAGAGCTTCCAGGGACCCCTCTGCCCTGGACACACACCCTCGTCTGTTCAAGCTCCTTCTCTCCTGCCCTGTGTCTGTTCTTGTTGTTGCTGTTCAGCTGCTCAGTCGTGTCTGACTCTTTCCAGTCGCACAGACTGCAGCACGCCAGGCTCCCCTGGCCTTCACTATCTCCCACAGTTTGCTCAAACTCATGTTCATTGAGATGGTGATGCTATCTAATCATCTCATCGTCTGTTGTCCCCTTCTCCTCCCGCCTTCAGTCTTTCCCATATCTCTCACAGTTTGCTCAAACTCATGTCCATTGAGATGGTGATGCTATCGAATCATCTCATCCTCTGTCGTCACCTTCTCCTCCCACCTTCAGTCTTTCCCAGCATCAGGGTCTTTTCAAATGAGTCAGCTCTTCACATCATGTGGCCAAAGTATTGGAGTTTCAGCTTCAGCATCTGTCCTTCCAATGAGTATTCAGGACTGATTTCCTTTAGGATGGACTGGTTTGACCTCCTTGCAGTCCAAGGGACTCTCAAGAGTCTTCACCAACACCACAATTCAAAATCATCAATTCTTCAGGCTCAACCTTCTTTATGGTCTGTCTACCGGACTCCTGTGCAACCCCCATGGCCCTCTCAGACCAGCCCCCTGGGTTGAGCTTCCTCATGAGATTTCCTTAGGAACCTACTGCCTTCTCATCATCTCAGCATCTCCCGAGCCCTTTGCTTTAAATATCCTGGGCTCTGCTCCCAACGTGAGCTTACACCACAGTGGCCTGTCCCCCTTCTGGAGGTCATGTCCCTCTCCTTCAGACTAAAAGTTCCTGACAGCAGGAGTTGTGTCTGAACAGTGTTTTCAACTCAGTAGATTATGTGGTACAAATAGACAGCATCGGTTGGCTGGGCACTACCAGGAAAAGCCCTTTAGGTACATCCCCTTCCATCCCCTTCAGCGTGAGGCTTGGCGCCTGCTCTCCCTGCAGAGCCGGGAGCTGGGTCCACAGCCCGGGATGCCTCACACGCCATCTGGGCCTCCCAGGCCCGGGAGCCGGCTCTCCCACTGCCGGAGCCCTGCCCTAGGGCCATCGCATGACACCGCCCCCCCACACACACACACAAAACCCGAGCCTGCCCTTCAGCAGTGCTGACCCAGCAGCCTGAATGAGGTCAGGAAGCTTGAGCTCTGAAGTGGCTTCAACAGCAGCAGTACAATGAAAAGAAACATGCCTGCCCTTTGGGGCCAAGCGAAAATTGGGGCTCTGAGAGCCCCGCCAGCCCCATGCCGCCTCTTCAGCATGTCCATCCCGGGAGCCACACGGAGCCCACCTCTGCGAGCAGGCGCAGCTCCGGGGGTGGCTGGTGAACTGTATGCTATTGGATAGAGATTATCCAACTGCGGACAGACCTCGGGGAGCTCCTTACACATGCCGTCAGACAAAGACTGAAGTGCCAAAGCTGGCCAGTGACTATTACGGGAAATCGATTCCAACATTAGCCAAAGAAATCCACCTAATAGTAGGTATTATGAAAAACTTATTATTAAGTGGGTTCAAGAAATAATGACTGCCCTCTGCTTTCAGAAGTACTAATCCATAGTGAGAAAATATAGACACACTGTATTTATTCTTCCTTCCAAGGTCTAGGTGTTAACCAGCCCTTCCTGGCTGACGTGGCCATCAGTCAAAACGTGGGCTTAACAGAAGCCACACACAGCAATTACTCCCTGAACATAAAACCCTGCTGCCCCATGTTGACAGACGGACAGACTGCAACAGGGACAGTCATGGCCGAAGGTCAGGGGGTGGCCCCTGGGTGAGGGGACAGAGGGCTGTGGAACTGCCTGGAGATCGACCACCGACCCACACGGGGGCCCTTGCCCTGGGCCTGCACCCCCCCGTGGGGGCTAAATTTGCAGGCAATACCCAGGTGGCGCTAGTGGTAAAGAACCTGCCTGCCACTGCAGGAGACACAAGAGATGCGGGTTCAGTTCCAGGGTCAGGAAGATCCCCTGGAGCAGCACATGGCAACCCACTCCAGTATTCTCGCCTGGAGAATCCCATGGACAGAGGAGTCTAGCAGGCTACACTCTGTAGGGTCCCAATGAGTCAGACACAACTGAAGTGACTTAGCACACACCCACATCCAGGGCGCAAGAGAGTGTGGGCCTCAGTTTACACACTC
>NW_011495018.1:759258-764562 GCF_000754665.1 Bison bison bison | reverse complement strand
AGGCACTGATGCCTGCCCCCACCACAGGCAGGAAGCCTCTTCCTGGGGAAGGTGGCCAGGACCCTGTCCCTCTGGAATCGGCAGCTCCTAAGGGGGACTCTGGTCAGGCTGCCCAGGCCAACAGCTCAGCAGAGGGTCCGTCCTGTCCCCTTGCAGGCTCTGCCCAAGGCCCAGGCCTGAGAGCTTCCGGCACTCACACTTTAACACAGAAGCTGCAGAGGGCTGCCCCGACCTGCCTTTCAAGGGGTGCCTACCCCCAGCTGTGCCTGCACTGCAGGCCTCCCAGGGGTCCCCACAAGGCAGCTGCTCAGGACAGCCAGGGGTCTGTCCCCGAGTCAGGAAGCTGAACACCCAGGGGGCTTAGAGTGAGGGTGAGGGTGGCCTTCTGCCTCAGAGACCACCTGGAGGGCTTGGGGTGCAGGGCGTGGAGTCGGGGAGGCCCCTGGCAAGATAATAGGGAGGGGGGCTGAGTGTGAGCCTGAGGGCCACCCCGGGGAGTGCACAGCATCTCCGGACGCTGAAAATGCCAGCCCTCTGGCCTCACATCCCCCTGCCTGTCTGGGGGGCGGGGGGCAGGGAGCAGGAACCCACATGCGCCACTCCCCACAGTGACGTTGGTTCTGACACAGTGAAGGGGGAAACAGAACAGGCTCCGTCTTGAAAGTAGGACTCCGTCCTGGGCTGGACTGTGGGCCTGGAGCTCTGTGCCCAGTACCTATAGAGACGACAGACCAACTGGAAAACCAGACCCCGCCCAGCCCACGGAAGAGCCCCAGGGCTCATACCTAGACTCTCCGTTGCCTAAAAGAATCCCCTAATTATCTGCGTAACCGAACAGAATCATACATTCTATTATGCTTATTGGGGTGTGAGCACAGGCCTATTGATAATTGTCCAGCGTTAACTGCCTAGGCTTAAGGCATATGATCACAGTTAACTTTGACTGTATCTTTCTTTTCCTTTGTTCAGACTAGTTTCAGGGAATTTGTGGAGGTGGGTTTGGGCACGTATGCTTAGGGTATATAAGGTTTTCACAAAAACTGGTCGGGGTCCTTAGCTAAAAGGAGACTCTGCCCTGGGCCCGCCGGTGTCGTAAACTGCACTCCGCTATCTGCATCGTCCTTCTGCGTGAGTTTGTTTCCCGGAACGCGTGGCTACAACAACAGCCAGACCATCTTCTCAGGCCCTAGATGGTGCTTCTGTCAGGAAGCACCGTAACAGAAGGGCAGCTTTGGGAGAAAGCCGGGTGCAGAGCCCATCAGCCACGAGCCGAGTGACGGCTGGCTGCTCCCAAGACCACCCAGGACACGCAGCTGCAGTAAGTGACCCAGAGTCACTTAAGGCTCCCTAACCCTCACAGCTGGCCTCAGGCCTGGTCCTGGGACTCTGAGGGAGGAGAGGAAAGGGGGCCAGCCAGCCTGGAGATGGACCCTCACGGCACGTCTGGCCTCACTGCCACTCGAGGCCCACTGTCCTGGCCCAAACCCTGGGTCCCACGCTGCATCGGCCAGTCCGTGGGGGAGTCCTCATCCCCAGCTCTGCCTGCAGGGCTCCCAGGCAGCTTGCCTGGGGACTCAGATCTCCCTAATGAGAGGATCGGCCTTTGCAGGCAGATGGCAGCTGAGAGAGAATTTACAATGACACTTGGTAATTGAACCCCCAGGGGTTGATTCCACTCCTGTTAGAAGCCCGGGGAGCCTCCTCTGTTGGTAACAAGGCCAGGCACCCATGTCTCTGGAGCTCATCCATCGTGCAGAAGAGGCTGTTAGCACGGCACTCTGAGCTGCTCAACAGTGTTAGAAAAAGGAAGCCAACAGGAACAGGGTCAGGGGGCCAGGCGTGCCAGAAACCATGATGACAGCAAGAAGTCAGGCCACAAACGTGTGCTGAGCCTCAAAGCCTGTCTCGGGCAACCATAGCATCCCCAGTGCAAAGGACAGCCTCGTCCAAGGCCCTCTGACCCCAAGTGGGGCTGGGTGAGGGTGCCCCAGGAAGGCACCCCTGCTTCTGACTGCTAGTTCAGGGAAAGCTGGAGGCAGGGGGGCCCAGGCGATGACATTGAGTAGAGATGCTCACACTTTTCCACAGTGTTTGGTCAAAAGCAATTTTTTTTTTTAAATTTGGTCAATGCATTTGAGTTAAAACAAAATCGGTAAATGAGGCAATTTTAAAAACTGATGAAAAATGAGAAGCTTCTAATTCTGGTTAAGATGAAGTTAACACACTACACCCATCTCGCCCCCTGACTACAACTAAAAACACCTGGCAGAAAGCATAGGCAGCTGTCTGGGGACACTGAAAATCAAGAAACAGCGAAGACTGGAGCCAGAAATTGAAAGTCAAAGGGAAGTAACCCGCAGCCAACCTCCTGGCTTGTTTCTTCCTGTTCTGGGCTGGACTCCCCGCAGTTTGGATTCAGCAATCCCTTAAAAGAGTAACACGTCACAGTCAACCAGGGTTTGTTCTGAGAATGCAAGGTCGGTGCACTTTTGTGAGTTAGTCAATGGAATCCACCAGCTTAATAGACTGAGACAAAAAACACATGATCGTGCAGGCTGAAGCAAGAAAAACATTTAACAAAATTTGACAATCTTCTTTCTCAAGAGGGAGGGAAAAAAACCTTCTTATCCTGATAAAGAGCACTGACAAAAAACAAAAACAAAACTTTTTTCTAAAAGCATCACATTCAATATGAATAGCATCACACTTAATGGCCAAAGGCTGACTGCTTTTCTGATAATATTGGGGACAAGGCAAGAGCATCTTCCCTTTCTTTCACCATTCCTGTTCCACACCCTTCTGAGTCACAGTCGGTGCAGTAAGAAAACAAAATGAAGTAAAAAGCCATAGAATACAAATGAAGAAAAACATTGTCCCTGTGTACAGATAACATTATCGTCTATGCAGAAAACCCCAAAGAATCTACAGAAGTTCTGGAATCAATACATGAGTTATGAAACACCTCACAGAATAAAGGTCAACATATAAAAATCAACTATTTTTCTATATACTAGCAATGAATATTTAGAAAAGAAAAAAAAATTTAATAATGTCATTTACTATAGCTTTGAACCATGAAACATGTAGGCGTAAGTGTAACAAAAGTGAAAGATATAAGAAGTCCTAAATAAATGGAAAGGCATACCACGTTCATGGATTGGAACACTCGACTTGGATAAGATGTTAATTCTCCCCCAAACTCATTTGTAAAGTTAACACAATCCCAAGCAAATTCACAGCAGGATTTTTTAAAATACACGCAGATGCTTTTTCTAAAGTTTATATGGAAAGGCAAAGGAAGCATAATAGACAAAGCATTTTTGAAGAAGAATAAAATTGGCAGACTCATACTGCTAGATTTTACTTACCCTAAACTGCAACGATTAAGAAAGTGTAATACTGGTGAGAGGTCACACACGTAGCTCAACGGAATGAAAAGAGAGACCAGAAAAGACTCACAACAATATGACCAGCTGATCTTTGACAAAAGTGCAAAGACATCTCAATGGGGGAAAGATTATTGTTTCAAGAAATGTTTCTAAAACAATTGGACATCTTAATGCAGAAAAAAAAATGCTTACTCCTTGGAAGAAAAGCTATGACAAACCTAGACAGTGTATTAAAAAGCAGAGACATCACTTTGCTGACGAAAGTCCATATAGTCAAAGCTATGGTTTTCCCAGTAGGTCATGTATGGATGTGAGATTTGGACCATAAAGAAGGCTGAGGACAGAAGAATTGATGCTTTTGAACTGTGGTGTTGGAGAAAACTCTTGAGAGTCCCTTGGACTGCAAGGAGATCCAACCAGTCCATCCTAAAGGAGATCAGTCCTGAATATTCATCGGAAGGACTGATGCTGAAGCTGAAGCTCCAATACTGTAGCCACCTGATGTGAATAGCTGACTCATTGGGAAAGACTCTGATACTGGGAAAGATTGAGGACAGGAGGAGAAGGGGATGACAGAGGATGAGATGGTTGGATGGCATCATCGTCTCAATGGACATGAGTTTGAGCAACTGCAGGAGATAGTGAAGGACAGGGGAGCCTAATGTGCTGCAGCCACAGGGTGGCAATGAGTCAGACATGACTGAGCGACTGAACACCAGCAACGCAGAAAACAATGGACCTCGAGCTGTGCCTCACACACTACACAAAACTCAATTCAGAACAGTCCTTCAGCTTAAATGGAATGTGAAAAACTATAATACACTTAAAATAAACATATGGGGAAAAAGTCTAACTCTGGGTTAAGCAAAAAGTCCTTGAACGGGACACCTAAAGCTTGATGCCTAAGAAAAACTTGGTGAATTAAACTTCATCAAAATTAAGAATTTCTACCCAGGTGGTTCAGTGGTAAAGAATCTACCTGCCAATGCAGGAGATGCAGGACGCCTGGGTTCAATCACTGGGTTGGGAAGATTCCCTGAAGGGGGAAATGGCAATCCACTCCAGCGCTCCTGCCTGGAAAACATCATGGACAGACGAGCCTGGTGGGCTACAGTCCATGAGGTTGTAAAGAGTCAGACATGACCAAGCGACTGAGCATCTCTGCAGGCACTCTTTGAAAGACATTGTTCAGGGAACAAAAGGACAAGTCACAGAGCAACAGGAAATATTTAAAATCATATATTTGATAAAGGACTTATATCCAGAATATAGAAATAATTGTCTAAATCATAAGAAATCTAACAACTCAGTTTTTTTTTTTAATGGAAAGATTTGAACATATACTTTGCTTAAAAAGCAATATGGATGGCAAATGAGCACGTGGAATGTGGTGGTTTTTCTTGCTCTTTTGCTGGAAACTGCTCTCCCAAGGCCCCAGTGCCTGTCCCAGGGCAGCCCCTGGTCCCCCGGGGCCGTCAAGCCCGGCCCCGCAGACTGGCGCACGCAGGAAGCCCCAGGCAGCAGTCGTTAAGAGGGAGATTTACAGCGAGTCAAGTGCATGGCACACGTGCAGACAGACAAATGACCGAGATGGCATTTTCCTCCTTGGCCTTTTCTCTGATGAGCAGGATTTACGAGCTTTGGTAATGGGCAGCAGCGAGAAGGCCAAGTTTGTAAAACACAGCTCCTTTGTCGAAGGACACCGGCTGTCCCAACTCCCAACTCCGCAGATGTCACACTCCTGCTCCCCGCCCCGGAGCAAGCTGCAGGGCTCACAGGCACCCTGGGCGACCGCTGATTAAGGCCTCCCTCTGTCCAGGTGCCCCTGCCGCCCCAGCGCAGGCCTCCGCTTCCTGCCCACTAAGGGCACAGGACGGCCTACAGTGGCGTGCTGACCTAAATCACATGTGGCTTT
>NW_011495018.1:758751-759158 GCF_000754665.1 Bison bison bison | reverse complement strand
TGGCCAGCCTCTCCCACAACCCAGCCAGCAAGCTGCAGTTCTGCCCAGGCCACCAGGCATCAGCAAATGTTTTCAGCGCTCCTGGGGCTTGTGAACACACACGCACACAGAGTCTGGGTGCCCACAGGTGTGTGAGGCCATCCCTGGCAGGCAAAGGGGCTTGACCTTCTCAGAGGATCAGTCGGGTCTCCCTCAGGTGGTCAGCACAGAGTCCCTGCGCGGCACTCCTCAGCCTGGCCGACCCAGAGGCCAGTCCTCAAGGGCAGAACCATCCTTTGGTGCCAGGCCATACCTCCAGTCACAGTCCTGGCCCCCGCAAAGTGCTGATGGGCTGCCCAGGGGGCTGGGCGGGGGTGGCTGCGGGCAGGGAGGGCAGAGTCCTCACTTAGGCCAGCTCGAGCTCAGCC
>NW_011495018.1:751701-758645 GCF_000754665.1 Bison bison bison | reverse complement strand
CCCCGCCACCCCCACCATGGCCTTCGTGAGCCCCACCTTCCTGGCTGTTGAGCTGACATCGAGCCAGGACACACTCCCCCTACGTTTGTTTGACAGCCCGGCAGCCCCTGCAGGGTCAGCGCCATCACGAGACTTGTCCTTAGCTCTGTCCACGTTTCCTCCAGTCACGCTCCAGACTGCGCTCCCCCTCGTGAGCCTGGGTGGGAAGAGCCCCGCTTGTGATGGGGACCCAGTCTGCCCTGTTTCCTGTGTCCACTGAACACACCGTCCACGTGCTCATCCTCGCATGGAAGTCTCAGCCTGCGCACCCCGATTCCTGGCTTCTGACACTGGGGTCCACTTCTGTGAACCACCCGATGCTGCACTGCCCTTGTGAAGCGCCCCCAGGCTCAGAGGAGAAAACATTTAAGCCTCTCAAGCCTCGGGGGCTTGAGACAGGCCCCCGGGGGTGGTAGCATCTACGGGCTGGCGTTGCATGTACCAGGCCCCTCCCTGGGTGCCCCCCGCTTGGGGTGGGCCACAGGCAAAGCACATGAGGTCACCAAAGGCAGAGGCTGGTCACAGGAGACACGGTCGCCTCTGCCAGCACTGTGCCCGTGCGTGACCCCAGGCTGTGAGGAGCCAGGCCACCCAGGCCACCCCACCTGCAGTCCCAGGCTTCCGGTCACCCAGACACGGGAGTGCCCAAGCCTCTGGATGATCCCAGAACCCAGCTGTGCCATCATCCCTGCCCTCCAGTCTTCCCAGCTGAGGTCCAGACACTGTGGGCCAGAGACGAGCCATCCCCCATTCCCTGGCCAGAGCCCCCACCTCTGAATCTGGAAGCCCAACGAAATGACTGCTAAGTCCTGGAGCAACTTGTCACACAGCAGGAGTGACCGAGACGCCATCTGTTTCAGCCACAGCTCGACTTGACATTTGTACCCAAGAGATGAAAAGCGTTGGGCAAGAGAGACTGTCCCAGGGACATGATCCCATGAAACACCTTCTGTTTTCTCATGCTAACAAGAAAGTACTTTGCTGGTCCAAGGCTCACCTCCGCCCTGTTACAGGTGAGGCGTGTTGGCATCACTCACCAGGCTCAGGGGCTTGCCATCCTCTGCCCAGCCTGGCTGAGCCCGGCAGGTGGGTGGCCCTGGTTAGCCACCTCAGTTGATGCTGCTCTGGCCCCTGATTAATCACAGGCTGCTGGATGACAGCAAAGACTCTTTGTGGGTTTTCTCGGGTTCCTGAGCTGTTTCGCCCTCCTGACCTTCCGGTGCCTCAGGCAGCTCTGCGTGGACGAGCCCAGTCTGCCTCTGAACCTGACACCACATTCAGTGCAGGGAAGGAGGGAGTGTGCAGAGCGGAGCTGCAGCTGGTGTTCAATTTAGAGAATGTTCGTTGCAATAAACACACCCAGATATGATTCTTCCAGGGTGTTTGACAGACAATCTCTGGAGGCCAACTTCCCACATCATTTTTTCTAGCAAAAACACAGCCCTTACGTCTTTATTCTGGAAGGAGATTTAGTTCCTTAATAACCGGAGTCCTGATATCACGGGTGTGTGGCGTGCTGGAGTTTGCAGTGCCATTCCGTCCTAAGAGCGGTTTAATCGACAACTTGAGATTTAACATAGCGAAGCTATGAAACATCTGGGGAACTCGAGGAACGCATGTTTTTATAGCCCGAAGGCTACCAGCAATTTGATAAACATAAGATGCGGATAATTTAAATGTTTAAGCATTTAATTACTAGTGAATGGGGACATTTTGTTTTATGTTGTGTAGCTTATTATTTCATAAGTTTTCATTTAAGCATCGGGAACAGGAGCCAACTATCTGTCTCCAAGAGTCTCTCTTCCTGGTTGTTCTTCTCCTGAAGGCAGCGCCCGGGGGAGCCCGCGTGGCTGCAGAGCAGACGCTGACTCTCTGCCACCAGCGCGTTGACGAGACTCGCACCTCTCCGGCAAGACCTATGTCCTCCTGCCCCCCACCCGCCGAGCATCCATGCCCACGTAGCCCAAGACCACGACCTGCCGGAGCTCCCTGGCTACTGCCAACAGCCCAGAGACGCCATGCTGAGACCCAGAAGAAGAGAAGGACCCGTCCCAACCCCCTTCGTCAATTCAGACAGAAAATTTGCCAGCAACGTGGGCTTTTAAACGTCTTTATACGGGTATCCACAGGTGTACACTTTAATAAAATTGCACGTGCATGCAGCATGGCGCCACACAAACTCAATTCTAAAGCCACTTTCCTCTGCTTTCACATGTGTCTCCCTCCCCACCTGCTGACCGCTCCTCCCCCGGAAACCAGGTGGAAAATATCACAGGGGTGTGTCTGCACTCTTCTCTTCAGTCACACACACGTAAAGGTACCGCTATTCCGGCGAACACACATCCAGAGGGGTTTGCCTTGTCCGCGCTCCACAAGTAAGAATGGGACACGCACGTTCTTCTGAGTCTAGCCCTTCTCCTGAGGAACTCCGGACGCCCTGCTGAGCCTTGCTGTGCTCTCAGTCTTCCTTGCCTAGTCCTCGGTGTCCGCCCCCTCTGCCAGCTCTCGAGGGTTCCCAAGGCTTTGACTCCACGAGCCGGTGTCAGACAGCATCCTGCAATGGGAGATGTGCTGGGCTCACGCGTCTTCCTTGCAGGACATGGACACTCAGTGTCATCCCTGGGTCACAGGACAAGGGGACGTTCGATGGTAACAGTTGATGCAGAATAAGCTGTCCCGGGAGCACGTGTGGCTGCAGGGGCCTATGCGCAGACGCTGTGACCGTGGCGAGCGCAGAGCAGAGGGGTGGGAAGGGCCCCCAGCTCACCCCTTTGCAGCCCCCGCTCTCAATTCTCATTCACTGGCTGTGGACGCGACAGTCTCCAAGTGGGAAGGAGGGTGAGACATGAACGTTAGGGGCTATATCGCTGCTGTGATTCCAAAGTCTGAATGGACTTACAAGGCTCAGCCCAGCTGCCAGCCGATCACCACCTCAGCACGCTGCACACGAGAACCCAGCCCCGGGGCCGCCCCCCGGCAGCAGAATCACCGTGCCAGCACCCAGGACCTCGGTCCCTGCTGGACAAGCCCCTGGGCCGCCGTGCACCTGTCCCTGCCCACGATGGCAGCCTGGTGTCCTCCAGGGCAGGGCCCAGAGCCAGCCACCGTCCCCCAGAGCAGGCCCCCAACTGCACCCACCCCCGCTGGTTGGGTGGTAGATACTCTGCAGCAGACGCTCAGCTGGGATGCCGGGAGAGGGGTCGTGTGAGAGGCCTGGGAAGGTGACGGCGGGGACCCACCCTTCACGGGACGGGTGGCAGAGGGAGAAAGGACAGGCTGTGGCAGGTCTTCTGAGGCAGGGGAAGTGGGGGTAACAGACCACCTCGGCCAGCGCACGCTGCACCAGAAGCGGGGAGCCAGGGAGGAGGCTGGGCTTAGGGGGGCTGGGCTGTCCTGCAGGGCAGGGCCCCAGCGGACTGTGGGTATTCCATCAGGGTGGCAGGTTCCCCCAGGAACCCTGGACCTTGAGTGAGTGGAAAGGCCCAGCCTGGTCAGTTCCCTGCACCAGGGGAGTGGGGTGCCATCCCAGCATCATGCATCCTCCAAACCCACCCCAAGTCAGGCTGGACACGCACCGTCCCTGAGGTCACGCAACTTTTAAATCTGCTCACCTACACGAAATGACAGTCGACAAGGAGATGGCACAGGGGCCAAAAGCAGGTCAAGCGCCTTCTGGCTCTCGCCCCCGACTGTCTACATCTTCATATTGAAGAGCAGTTTCCGGTTATTGACAGCAACACTTAATCCTCCACAATCCCCAGAGAAGCAGCTAAGCGCCAACGGCAGAGTCCACGTGTCACGACAGAGGCCTCTGGGCGGGGTTGGGGGCAGCTACTTGGTGCAGAACACTGGGGAGAAGCCAGCTCACAGCACTAATAACAGGGCTGGAAAAGAGGCTCATTAGGAGCCTGAATGGAAAATGGAAAGGCCCACAGTTGCTGCTTAAATTCTTTTAAACTTGCACAATCCTGGGGGCATCTGAAGTGCAGAAGGGCCAGGCAAAAGTGCAGGGAGACGGATGCGCTGTGTCCGGCCTACACCTCCCAGCCTGGCCACGGCCCAGCCCCTCCCGTGTCCATCCCAGGTAAATAAGCCAAGATGGCCAAGGCCTAGGGCCGCAGACGGGCTCCTCTGAGCCCCTGCACCGTCCCCTGACAGAGGAGGCTGCAGCAGACGCCTCCCTGCAGGGAGTCCGCACTCAGAGACCCTCCTGCCATGCAACAGGCACGCTCCCTCCTTCCCACACCCACCCCCAGGGGGCCCCACCACCCACCAGCCCCCTAAAACAAGTCGTTCTAATTCAGTCTCATTCTAAAATTAAGAAACATGCTGTCTGGTTCTCAAAGATTTGGCATTGCTACCTGATATGAAGAACTGACTCATTTGAAAAGGCCCTGATGCTGGGAAAGATTGAAGGCAGGAGGAGAAGGGGACGACAGAGGGTGAGATGGTTGGATGGCATCACTGACTCAATGGACATGAGTTTGAGCAAGCTCCAGGAGATAGTGGTGGACAGGGAAGGCTAGCATGCTGCAGTCCATGGAGTCTCACAGTTGGACACGACTGACTGAACTGAACTGACTGATTGGTCACCTGATCCTCTTGGAGGATGTTGCGTTTTGTTCTGTGGGCATCACTTGATGCCCACACTTGATGCCAATTACACACAGAGCTGCTGTGAGCTCTGTAAATATTGGGTTCAGTTCAGTTCAGTTCAGTCGCTCAGTCGTGTCCGACTCTTTGGGACCCCATGAATCACAGCACACTAGGCCTCCCTGTCCGTCACCAACTCCCAGAGTTCACCCAAACTCATGTCCATCAAGTCGGTGATGCCATCCAGCCATCTCATCCTCTGGCATCCCCTTCTCCTCCTGCCCCCAATCCCTCCCAGCATCAGAGTCTTTTCCAATGAGTCACCTCTTCGCATAAGGTAGCCAAAGTACTGGAGTTTCAGCTTTAGCATCAGTCCTTCCAATGAACACCCAGGACTGACCTCCTTTAGAATGGACTGGTTGGATCTCCTTGCAGTCCAAGGGACTCTCAAGAGTCTTCTCCAATACTGCAGTTCAAAAGCATCAATTCTTTGGCACTCAGCTTTCTTCACAGTCCAGCTCTCACATCCATCATGACTACTGGAAAAACCATAGCCTTGACTAGACGTTCCTTTGTTGGCAAAGTAATGTCTCCGCTTTTGAATTATGCTGTCTAGGTTGGCCATAACTTCCTTCCAAGGAGTAAGGGTCTTTTAATTTTATGGCTGCAGTCACCATCTGCAGTGATTTTGGAGCCCAAAAACATAAAGTCTCACACTGTTTCCACTGTTTCCCCATCTATTTGCCATGAAGTGATGGGACCAGATGCCATGATCTTAGTTTTCTGAATGTAGTGTCCTGGAAACAGACTGATTCCAATATTTAATATGGCAACCCACGCAGTCCTATTGTATAGCACAGGAAAGTCTGCTCAGTGTCATGTGGCAGCCAGGACCAGAGGGGAGTGTCGGGGAGAATGGACACATGTACGTATGTGGCTGAGCTCCCTCACCGTCCACCTGAAGCCATCACAGCACTGGTCATCAGCTGGACTACTCCGTCAAATAAAAAGTTCTAAAAAAAGGAGCAATTCCAGGGTCTTCCCAGGTCGTGCAGTGGATAGGAATCCGCCAGCCAGGGCAGGAGACACAGGCTCCACTCCTGGTCTGAGAAGATCCCCCAGTTGGAGCAACTAAGCCCATGCACCACATCCACTGAGCCTGCGCACTAGAGGACCCGCGGCCACTGAGCCTGCGCGCTGGAGCCGGGAGCCGCAGCCGCTGAGCCTGTGCACTAGAGCCGGGAGCCGCAGCCACTGAGCCTGCGCGCTGGAGCCGGGAGCCGCAGCCGCTGAGCCTGTGCACTAGAGCCGGGCGCCGCAGCCACTGAGTCCACGTGCTTCGCCTCAGCTAGAGAAAGCCCAGGCACAGCATGAAGACCCAGCACAGCCATCAAGAAATAGTAATTTTAAAAAAAAATAAAATTGATTCTTTTGTTTTTTAAAGGCAATTCCAGATTGAAATCAATAATGTGAAGGCAGGAGAATCTATGTGCCACATTTATTCCCTTCAGGACACAGGTTCCTGTAAAGCAGAAGAACACCAGAAGTGGTCTTTGGTTTGATTTTCAGATCATCAGAGTCAATAAATGGCTTTTCTGCACTTAATAGCTCACTTTATGCCCACTGTAACAAACGCTTTGTGAGGTGAAATGGGTGCCAGATAATAATGCCCACACTTGATGCCAAAGCTGCCCACGAAGGCGTCCCCTCTTTGGGTGCCAGAGGAGGACGTCAGCCCAGCTGTAACTCAGCAGCTGGAAGAAGCTTGGCCACAGGGCCGCCGGACACGTCCAAGCCCACCAGCCCACTGCAGCACTGACCACTCCCCACGAGGCACACCTGCCCTCTGCGTGGAGACAGGGGACAGAAGGGGCTCCCCTTCCCCGCAACCTGCCAGACCACCGCGATTCCGTCAAACACCCACAGACCCCACCCCCGGGGTGGGAAGGGAGCCCTCACACCTGCCCGCCTGCACCCGGCCCATCTCTCGCCCTTGAAACACCCGTAAAATCAGGGACTCAGCACTGACCCAGAGCCACTCCACACCTACCTGCCCCTTGAGACCTCAGAGGCCTGTGTCTCTCCCTCCCCGAGAACAAAAGGATGGAAGGCATTCGCTTCCAAAACGCATATTCTCCAAAGTCCCGTGGGGCAGTCGGTGGCTCTGGCGGCCCCTCGCCCTCTGTTAGTGGCGGGGTAGCTGATGTCCAGCATCGGAGCTGGTGCTGACCGTGCACACTGGGGCCGAGCAGGATGCGGGGTGCAGGGGCCTCCCCAGGAGCACGAGGACCCCGCTGACTCAGTGGCAGCCA
>NW_011495018.1:744265-751601 GCF_000754665.1 Bison bison bison | reverse complement strand
TGAGGCCCACTCGGTCAGCTCCTGCTGGGGAGGACCCTGGACTCAGGCCCTGAGCTGGTGGGTTGCAGACAGCAGGCCCGGGCCTCCCCTCCCCACACGCCCCCCGAGAGCCCCCAGCCGGCCTTCTGTCTCTGCTCCACCAGCTCAAGCCCTCGGTCTCGCTTCGACCCCCAGGGTCACTCTGAGTGACAAGTGCTTTCTGTCTCACTTAAACCAAGGCCATGAGATTAGACGATCTGAGCAGCTAGACTTCTACACTGAAGCCGAAGTCAGAGGTCACGGCCCCGCCTGGTGCCCTTGATGCCCATCATGGCCGCTGTGCCCAGGAGAAGCTGCAGGAAGGGCGGCTTCCCCAGGAGTGAGAGCTCGGCCAACCCCACGCTGTAACACAGGAAAAAGGAGTGAAAAGCAATTGGGAGTCCTGCTCCCAAGTCTCGGTCTCATGGGACATTCGCTGTGCCTGGTGGAGCCTTGACCCCCACATGCCACCCAGGGGTCACCCGTCCAGGGAGGCGAGCCTCCCTCTCCCCCTCTCTTGCTCGGGAGCCACCCCTGATGACCCCCAGGGTGGCCAGCCAGCGTCCCATGGTCCCACCACTGCCGCCAGTGCTCCGTGCCCCAGGGAGGGGGTCAGACCCTCTGAGCAGCTTGGAGCCACTCCCGGTTAGTGACCTGAGAGCCCCGTGGGTCTGAGATGGTTCAGAGAGGCCAGACCACAGAGGAAAGCAAATGCCTGACGCTAGCCGTGTGGTCTCTGTGAAGGGGGGGCTGCTTTCCTCGCGGGCATTAGCACCGTCTAACCCTATGGCACACAAGCAAACAGCCCTCGAGACAGGCGTCCCACTGGCAGCGCCCTGCTCACGAGGCCTCTGCTGCAGGAGAAACCACTTCTTTCATCCCATGGAGATGCCTTGGCACATGAAACCCCTGCCCACGACACAGTGCTCCAGTGAGAGAGGGCTGACGTTTGCAGAATGTCCCTGGCCTGCAGGCCCGCATGGCAGAGGCATGGTCCCAGGCCCAAGAGCCACTGGCACTCGCCCGGCCCCACTCAGGAGGACCAGAGGCCCAGCTGCAACCTGGTCTGCTCAGGGCCGAGACCGCCTCCTAAGGGAGGTTCCCGTTCCCACCATCCCCGGGCAGAGGCCTGAAGGCTCACACACGCCCCCTGCCCCTCGAGCAGCACAGGCTCTGCCCTCCTCTCGGGGTCCCACCGGGAACCCCATGTGTCCTGCTGGGACCTTTCTGCCACAGATGCCATGACCGTACCCTTGGCTGGAGTACACAGCCCATCCCCGACCAGCTGCATAGAACAAGAAAGTGAAAGTGAAGTCAGTCAGTTGTGTCCGACACTTTGCCACCCCCTGGACTGTAGCCCGCCAGGCTCCTCCATCCATGGGATTTTCCAGGCAAGAATACTGGAGTGGGGACTTCCCCGGTGGTCCAGTGGCTAGGACTCTGAGCTCCCAATGGAGGGGACATGGGTTCGACCCCTGGTTGGGGAACTGAGATCCCACATGCTGCATGTTCAATAAAAATAAAATAAAAAAGAGTACTGGAGTGGGTTGCCATATTTCCTTCTCCAGGGGATCTTCCCGACCCAGGGATCAAACCCGGCTCTCTCCTGCATTGCAGGCGGATTCTTCACCATCTGAGCCACAAGGGAAGCTCCACACAGAATAGGAGCCTCACCCGAAGCACACGGACCCGGAGGAGGACCGGGGGGGGGGGGGTTGGCCGGGGGTGCTGCTGGAAAACGTTCTTGCTTTTCACCAAAACAGCCCCACTTCTGAGATTTTACCTTGAATCCCTGAGGGGGTTTTTCTTCAGACAAAGGCGTCATGGCCACTCCGTCCAAGGAGCCTACCAAAAGGACAGAAGAAAGTTGTTGTAAACCCACAAGCACAGGAGTCACCCAAGAGAGAGGGCAGAGGAGTCTGGGGAGAGCGGCGGGCGGGTGGCCAGGCAGAGTAGGGGGGCCAAGTGTGAGCTCACTCTCCGCTTGAGGCTGGGGGGCCGTCAAGGCCACCCTGAGCAGACCCACCGATGGAGGACCTGGAGCCCAGCCCCCCGGTGGCTCAGCTGGTAAAGACTCCGCCTGCAATGTGGGAGACCTGGGTTCAGTCCCTGGGTTGGGAAGGTCCCCTAGAGAAGGGAATGGCCACCATTATTCTAGCCTGGTGAATTCCATGGACTGTATAGTCCATGGGGTCACAGAGAGTCGGACACGACTGAGCGACTTTCACTTTCCCCTGAAAGTGGACCTTCTGTCCAGCCACAGACCCCCAACTGGCCCACGCAGCAGAGGACGGGCTATCTTTCTGGAGTGCACAGGTCATGGACGGCCTGGCCTCCCTGAACATGGCTGGGGGCAAGTGATGGCCTGACCTGACATGAGGGGTCCAGTGAGGTTCTCATCGTGAACAGACACGGCTCCCAGAACACTGCCCAAGGCCGAGGAGACACACCAGACCGCCCCCTTAGAAAGGGCCCCCGGCCCTGGTTTGCTGGGGGAACCTTCCATCAGGGACCAGCCCATCACCTCCTCCGTCCAGGGGGCCCACCTCTCAGCAGCCTCCTCAGGGACGCCCATCCTTTCACTTGCCTCACTCTTTGGCTGCCACAGGCTGGAAGATACATAAGGAAACACCTGTTAAGTTAGAAGAAGTATGACGTGGGAACAGAGAGAATACAGGGTACTGAAGGGAACATTTTAAAACCATAATCACTCCTGATGTTGATAAGAAACGATATTGTGCCTGTGAAAAACCAGGAGGGTGCCCTCTGGGAGAAGCGGGAGGCAGGGATGGGGTGTCTGCTGGCCCGTGGAACCGCCACAATCAAAACCTGAGGCACTGCAGCTGGGTGTGGCCACAAACGTTACGGCCAGCGGGCTGCAAACAGAGACGACGTGTGCAGCTTCCAGAGGGCCCCCAATTCTGCATCCTGCTGCGTGGACCGCAGACCAAGCAACGGGTCACCTGCAGGCCAAACAAAGGTCATTCACTGGAGGGAGGCAGAACGAGAGAGAAGGAACCTGTGTCCTTGGAGGGCCACATGGAGCAGAGACATCATCGTAGCCTGGGACCCCTTGTCTTTCGACTACAACATAAAAGAGATGGAGATTTTTGTGTCTGCCATGGTCACTAAGGTATCTCTGTTACATCCAGCCAAACCAACTTTCTCAATAATACTACATATGAAAGAATTGATGAGTGGTATTAAAGACTTAGCCTGGAAAAAAATACGGGGCACTTTCATCGCCCTCAAATCCCCTTCTGCTGGCTGTTTAATCAACCCTCTCCCACCCTCAACCCCCCGAGGCCACTTCTCTGCTTTCCGCTCCTCTTGCATTACCTTCTGCAGAGTGTCATGCAGACGGAATCACTGCATCTCCAGTCTGGCTTCTTTCACGTCACGTGGCCGCTCGGGGTCCGCCCATGGTGCTGTGTGGCTTTGCTCGGCCCCCCTTCTCTGCCGTGCGCCCTTCACACGGACCGGTCACTCTCTACTCATCCACTTGCCAGCTGAAGGGCATTTGGGTTGTTCCTCGTTTAGGGCAGTGAGGAATAAACCCACTCTAAATGCTCATGGACATTTAGGGAAGGACATTTAGGGACCTTAAGGGAAGGTAGCTTTTTATTTCTGGTGGGCGTTTCTCGAGGAGTTGAATGTCCCATTATAAACCCGGATTAAGCATCCCGAAGGAGCCACCACACTGTCTTCCAAGGCGACTGTGCAGCTCTGACTCCCACCTGCAGTGAACCAGGACTCCTGTTTCTCCACGTCCTCACCAGCACTGGGTATTGGCAGTATTTTTCGCTTGTTTTGATTTTTAGCCTTTCCAGTCGTCTCCTATGGTTTTAATTGGCGTCTCCCTGATTCACTAGTGAAGTTGAGTGTCTTCATGTACTTACTTGTCATTCATGTATACTCTTTAGAGAAGCATTTATTCAAATCTTCTGCCCATTTTTAGATCCTTTGCCTGCTTATTACTGAATTTTGAGATTTAGCTACATATTCTGAATGTGCGAGGCTTTTTCAGAATACGATTTGCAAAGACTTCCAGCTTGTGGCTTGCCTTTTCCTTTTCTTAACAGCATCTTTCCTACAGGAGTTTTTAATTTCAATGAAGTTCAGCTAACTGGGTGGTTTTTTCTTTTTTGGTCTGTGACTTTGATATCACACATAAGTGTTCACCAAATCCGAGGTCATAGAGACATACGCCTCTATGCTTTCACCTGGGAGCTATCTGTTATTCCTGTGTGTGTGCTCAGTCACTCAGCTGTGTCTGACTCTGTGACCCCATGGACTACAGCCCACCAGACTCCTTTGTCCATGGAAATTTCCAGGCAAGAATTGCAGAGAAGGTTTGCCATTTCCTCCTCCAGGGGATCTTCCCAACCCAGGGATAAAAGCTGTGTCTTCTGCATTGCAGGCAGATTCTTTACCTGGTGAGCTATCTGGGAAGCCCTCTGTTATTCCTACAGGTATTTAAAGTTAATTTTAAGAGCTTGTTGAGACAAAGGAAGCAATGAAGGAAATAAAATGGGAGGGGGAACAAATGAGCCATTATCAAATAGAGAAGAATTGGAAAGCCACACAAATTTCCTGGATGGCTTAGCTTGTGGGAGTGCGAGCCGTAATGCTAGGAAGATGCAATTAAAGCCGAATTCATAAAATCGTTTCTATAGGGCAAACATAGTCAGAAAATCAGAAAGCAAATCAGTAAAATTATGAAATTTCTTTAAGCCACTGAAAACAAGGGGCAGATATGGGAATGCATTGAAAAGCAGCCTTGTCTTGACGCCTACTGGTCACTCTATTGGTACCTTGTTGGTCTGGGTGCGTCACTGGCAGGGAAAGGTGTGATTAGACCCTTTACGGTATTTTCCACACAGATGCTTCCAGAGCAGAGATGGGAAACCTCCTTATTTCATCACAGGAAACTCTCTCTCGGGAAAGCCAGCCATGATTGACGTGCACACATGCAGACAGTGACTTGGTGCTTTTTTAAAAAGTTCTGAGTTGGAGGCTGAAAAATAAGACACATAAATGCTTTTACAGTTTAAACCACAAAAGTGGGGGGTGGGAATTTCATTTGCTTACCACTTCCTAGAGAAAAGAAACCTGTTCCATGGCGTAACAAAGGCAGAGATTGACAACTCGGGACAGAGGGAGGAGAGAGAGATGTGGGAGGAAAAGTCCAACACAAAGATGACGGAAGAGGGCCGAGCAGGATGGGGAAGAGGGAGGGAAGGGGAAACCGAGCCCAGGGGAGGCAGGCGCAGGGACAGCGTCCACATCAGACCCGGGGACACGAGGCCCTCCCAGCGGCGCTTTTCTCGGCAGTTTGTTATGGATTATCCACGTGCAAGCCCCCGTGAAAGTGTTAGCTGCTCAGTCGTGTCTGACTCTGTGACCCCATGGACTGTAGCCTGCCAGGCTCCTCTGTCCAGGGGATTCTCCAGGCAGGAATACTGGAGTGGGTTGCCATTCCCTTCTCCAGGGCATCATCCCAACCCAGAAATCGAACCCTAGTCTCCCGCATGGCGGGCAATTTCTTTACTGCCTGAGCCACCAGGGAAGCCCATAAAATACTTACTTTCTATAAATGCTAAGATTTGGGATGTGGATAAGGGGACGATTTAGTTCTAGAGATTTATTTTGCAAAGTGCACATGTCATCCAGGCCTGGATCGATGTCCCTGGGTGATCAGCACTCACCCCACCGCATAATGTCTGCTTTCAGGGGTCCTCATAGAGTCGTCGACTCAACGGACATGAATGAGACAGTGGAGGACAGCGGAGCCTGGCGTGCTGCAGTTCACGTGGACGCCAAGAGTCAGACACAACTTTAGCAACCGACGGAGAACATTCCAAAGGGACAGCTTCATTCCGTAAGGTCTGAAGGTGGGGCTGGAGACCTACCCCCATGTCAGGTAGGAAACACTTTTTCCACTTCACATCAAGCTTTGGTTTCACTAAGGGGTGTTCAGGGAACAGCGCATGGAGAGCCCTGATCCTACACAGCTAACAGCGAAGCCCCGCCTGGCAGCAGGAGCTCCCACTGTTTGCGTCAGGACACTGCCCTCTGCTGCCCGTGGGGCGAATGGCAGGCCATCCCCACAGTCCAGGAAAGGCAGGACCCCCAGGGCCCCACGTCCACCGCCCAGGAGGCAGGTCCACCTTCCCAGCACACCAAACCCCCCAGAAGGGAGGGTGGACCCAGCTTCACACCATCTCCAGGCTGTCCCCCTGCAATGGCCTCCCCGAAGGCAGGAGCCAAAGACGCGTCCCTGTGAGGCGGCCGTGGGTGTAGAATGAATGAGTGAGTGAATGAATGCATGAGCAAGTTAACACAAGGATGTGACGCAAAGCCCCTGGCGCCCCCTCCCCTGGTGGTGGTGGTTTAGTCGCTAAATGGTGTCCAGTTCCTGCAACCGTAGCCCTCCAGGCTCCTCCGTCCATGGGATTCTCCAGGCAAGAATACTGGAGTGGGTTGCCATTTCCTCCTCCAGAGGATCTTCCCAACCCAGGAATCGAACCCTTGTCTCCTGCACTGCAGGCGGATTCTTTACCACTGAGCCTCTAGCAAAGCCCCGGCACTACAGGAGAGAGGAGTTTCCAATTCAACCAAGATTTAAAAACTGATAACAACATCCATTGACCTATCTCTTGCACTTCCGAGAATGAAATCTAAAGAACCAATACTAAATATCCACAAGATATTTGCATTAAAATATCCCTATACTGACAAGCGGGGGTCCAGGGAACACCAGGGGGCCCACTCAAGTGCCCTACCGTGGGGTGGGGGCGGAACAGTAGGCTGTTGTTAAACATGATGATCAAAAAGACTTTTAAAATATGGGGGAAGGCAGGATTCAAAGTTGTATCTATAATTTAATGAAAATATATTAAAATTACATGTGACAATTAGCTAAGCTGACTACTTAGGAGGGAGAAGAGAAACCGTCCTCCTTTCCTGGGCCTCCCAGCTCCTGCAGTAACTCGTCTGTGTGGACGGGCAACTGGGGGACTAGTAAGTAAGTGTCTTTAAGACGCGTGGCCCCAGGAAGCTCACAGCCTGGACCAGGCCCTCGGCTACAAGGTCAGGGGAGCTCCATTCCAGGGGAGGAAGGGGGCAGGGGGACAAGTTACAAGAGGCTGAGCGAGTCACTGAAGGAGGTTGTCGCTGTCACACGCACGCAGGACCCCTTGTGATCCTCGCGTCCAGGGGCCACGCCCCAGCTCTGTCCTGACGTGGGTCAGGAAGACACCACTGTTGGGTCTGTGCTGCTGGGAGGCCGCGGGGGGCGGCAGGGGCAGGGGGGGGG
>NW_011495018.1:743560-744165 GCF_000754665.1 Bison bison bison | reverse complement strand
GGGGGGCAGCGTCCCCAGCACAGAAGGAAGCCTGACTTCTATGGGGAGGGTGGCTCGAGTCTGGACACAGGTCGATAAGGGCAGAGAGCAGTCACTCTCTGAGCTGGCTTCTCTCCAAATCCATCAAAATGGGTTTGCATTCTTGCTCAAGAGTCACCAAAAGACCGCGATAAGGTTCAGTCGTTTCAAAAAAACCCTCCCCACCCAAAATAACCTCCCCAGCACCACTCCCCAGGTCCACGTACCAAGCACCCACCCCCAGACGGGAGGGTGGACCGAGCTTCACACCACCTCCAGGCTGTCCCCCTGCAATGGCCTCCCCGAAGGCAGGAGCCAAAGAGGTTCCCTGTGAGGCAGCCATGGGTGTAGAATGAATGAGTGAATGAATGCATGAGCAAGTTAACACAGGATGAGACGCAAAGCCCCTGGCGCCCCCTCCCCTGGTGGTGGTGGTTTAGTTGCTAAATAGTATCCAGTTCTCGCGACTCCGTGGACTATTTCCTGATTGAAGCGGCTCTACGGGAGGTGTCTGTGAACTCTGGGCCCCCATGATCGCCCACCGAGGGCCACGCCCAGCAGCCTGGCTGAACCGCCACTGCCTGACC
>NW_011495018.1:726418-743384 GCF_000754665.1 Bison bison bison | reverse complement strand
ACATGGCAGGTGGAGGGTGGCTCCAGGCTGTGTCTTGTGTGGGTGCTCAGTCAGGGGCCCCGCTGCGGCCACAGGGGAGGGGCGAGCCGGCCGGACCCAGGAGGGGGTCACATAAGGCCCCCTCAGCCACCTGACCCAAAGGAGGGCCGGGCTGCCTCTGCCTCCCTGCCACCTGAAAGGCCCTTCCCAGCCTCAGAGTCGCTGCAGAGCCAAGAGAGAGGGTCTCCCACAAGAAGCCCACCGACCAGCAGCACCTCCACACAGGAAGACCAGCGGAGGGCAGAAAGGGAAAGCAGGCTGGTGGAGGCCACAGGGATGCTCCAGGGCCCATCTGCCGAGCGAGGGTTCCTTCAGGGCGCCCGGGGGCAAGCCTCCCACACCCCAACATGCACGCAGCACCCCCAGGTTTACAAAGGTGTCTGTGAGGAGAAAGCAAAGGAATGGATCTGAAATGTCTGCAGACAGGGATCGCGGCCTGGGGGTGCAGATCCTACATCTTTCCCCCAGGGGAGAGCGAGGGAAGAACCAAGGTGAATAAGAAAGATACATATGGTGTTTGAAGTGATGATTAATCAGGGGAAAGGAACAGGGTGGGGGACGCGAACAGGAGGCTGGTTGCAACTTTACCAAGGTGAAAGGGACAGTGTCTCTGGGAAAATGAGATCTGGGCAAAACTAACGAAATGAGGGAGAGGCCACCCAGAAACCTGGAGAACGTTCCAGGCAGAGAGGAAAGCAGGTGCAAGGCCCTGGGGCTCCAGGAGCTGCTAGGGGGTCAGGAAGGTGAGGGAGAGGGTGGTCTGGAAGGTGAGGAGGGAGACCGGAGGGATGCAGCGAGAGGCAGGGGGCAAGGCCTGGTGGCCACGGGGGGCTCAGGTTTCAGGCCAAGTGTGAGATGGGGGCCTTGGGTGGGTTTTGAGCAGAAAAGTGGCCCAAGTGCGTTGAGACACCTAGGACTGGGGTGCGGGGAGGGCGTTGCATGTTGGTCAGCCACAGACCCCCCAAGTGCCCATCCCAGCCCAGGCTGAGAGCCAGAACAGGAAGGTGGTGGCCCCAGAAGAACCAGCTCCAAGCAGGGGAGGCCAGAGGTAAGGTTCAGTTCCCAGAGCAAAGCCGGTCAGGGCCGGGAGGACACCGAGCGGAGACGGTCAGGTCTGAGCGGAGATGGTCAGGGCCAGGCAGACGCTGAGCGGAGACGGTCGGGTGGGAGGCACCAAAACAGAACTGGGTCAGAACCCAGAGACCGCAGAGCCCAGGGCAGGTCCAGCCAGAGGAGAGGGGCTGTGAGCTCAGAATCAGGGCCTAGGGTCCCGGAGGGACGGGCGGCTGGCCGGATGCTGGGGGAAAACTGGAAGACACCCCCAGCCCAACAGAAGGGAGACTGCCATTCTCCCTGGGGTCCTCGGGGCACAGGCAAGCCCCTGGGCTTGTCTGACGTGCCTGGGGAGCTGTAACGAATCAGCTCACACTCAGCAGCTCACAGCGGCACACACTTGTTATCTCAGATCTCTGGAGGCCAGAGTCCGACCTGGTCCATTTGAGCTGGAATCCAGGTCTCCACAGGCCTGGCCCCCCCTGGAGGCTCCAGAGAGAACCTTCTCCCTCCCCCTTCCAGCTTGAGAGGCACCCCCTCCCCTGGGTCATGCCCACCCCTCCATCCTCAAAGCCCGCGATGCCCAGACAGTCTTGGCTCTCAGGCTCTGCTGGCCCCCAGGATGAGGCTGCGCTCGCCTGGATGATCCAGGAAGGGCCAGCTGCTCATCAGCCTCTGTCCCCAACATACGCACGGGTTCAGCAGACCCGGGCGCAGAGGTCTCTGGGGCCTGTGCCCTGCCAGCCCTGCTGGGCTGCTCTCCAGGCGGGTCTGAGATGCGGAGAGAAGGAGACGAAGCCCACGGCAGGTGCATTTGCGGGCAGGGTGTGGCCCCAGCGCAGCTGGAAGCAGCCCCTCTAGCGGGGTGCGGCCAGGAGGGGGGGCACTAAGGAGGCAGCGGCAGGTCTGTCCTGGGAGCTGGTGCAGGTGGGTGAACCAGATGCCCGTCCGGGATCGGTTGTGGAGAACCATTCGGAGCACACCTAGGAGGGAGGCAGCCAGGTGGGAACCCAGGGAGAGGCCCCGCCCCAGCCCCGAGAAGGACACAGGGGGCTTGCGGGCAGCAGGCAGGGAGGGCTGTGGGTGCCGTGGGCCCCTGGGGCACCCCGAGCACGGGCACCACAGTCCACCACCAGCAAGGAACGGGGGCCGCCCTGGCCGCCGCCTGCAAACAGGAACAAGGACCAGCGCACCCAGCTTCGGTCCACCCAGACAAAGATGAGGTGCTTACAGAGACAGAGCAAGCAGAGGGCGGAGAGACACATCTGCTACGAAGCCCGTCTCTGTGTTCCGAGCCGGGTACACGGTCCGACTAGACGCTGAGCCCGGCCCTCTCCCACTGCCCCCAGGACTGAGCTGACCTCAGACAGCCACAGCCATGGCTGCAGGGGGCGCGGGACGCTCCACAGACAGAGGCTGTCATGGTGGCCATTCAGGTCCAGGGAATAATGACCAATAGCCACAGGGGGCAAATTTTTCAAAAACTGTTTCTTAAATGTGTCGACTTTGTGCAACGAACAGCGATCCCGGGAGGGGTGCAGACTCCAGAAACACAGGAGCATCTCAGTGGGTTTGCAGGGCCCCACCCTGGGTGGCAGGGACAGAGCAGGGATGAGTGAGAAGTCCAGGCTGCGGCCCAAGGACCTGAGGGTGGGACTCCGGCCCTGCGAACGCTGAACCATCTGCAGCTTCCAGCTTTAGGACGGGGATCCGCCAGTCAGGATTCTCCAGAGAAGCAGAGCCAGCAGGACAAAGATGTGTGTACATATGGAAAATCCCAGGGACGGGGGAACCTGGTAGGCTGCCGTCTATGGGGTCGCACAGAGTCGGACACGATTGAAGCAACTTAGCAGCAGCAGAGATGGAAGACTGACAGATAAACAGACAAGCAGGCAGGTGGAAGGAGGGGGAGGGAGGGAGAAAAAAAGGAGACACAGTTTAAGGGCTCAGCTCACACGATACGGGAGGCTGGCAGGTCCAGAATCTGCCGAGCAGACTGGCAGCCTGGCAGCCTGGCAGCCTGGAGCCCCCGCGGGAAGGCATCTGTGGGCAGGAGCTCCTCCCTTGGAGATGGGCCTCTCCTTAATGCCTTCATCTGATTGGGGGAGCAGGATCCCCGACACACACACACACACACACAGAGCGTAATCTACCTACATCCACTGACACAGATCTTCCTCTCATCCAAGGCACACCTTCACACAACACCTAGAGTAACATCCGCCCATACGCCCGGGTACCTCGGCCCAGCCAGGCCGACTCATGACGGCACCGTCACAGGGCCCGTGGGTGAACGCACCCCTAACGGGAGGGCCCGGAGAGCCAGCATCTCTCTCCAAAGCCTGAGAGGGCGTGTGGAGCTAGCGCAGCTCCCACGAACGGGATGAGGCCGGCCGCAGGCGGTGCATCCACGTGGAGGGCAGCGCCCGATGCGCAGATGAGTTCGTCTTGTTAAAAATCTTCCACACGAGTGGGTGAGTGCAATGCCGCTTGAGTCAGAATCCTAAAGTGATCTTGCCTCTTTTCTTTGCTTAAAGAAACAAAACAGTGTGTAAAATCACACGGAAGAAAGATGTCTGGAGATAGCTGAGAACGTTTTTTTTTTTTAATCATGAGATGGGAATCGACCTTTTCAGCTATGAAAACTTCCAGCATCGCCAGGGAATCCCAACCACAGGCCTGAACCCAGGAACCCGCGGGAGGGCCCGGCAGAGTGGCCGAGGCTGGTCCAGATCCCGACGGGAAGGAAGGCTGGGGCGGGAACAGCAGCTGGACATGAAATGCCAGCATCACTGGAATGAAGGGGAGAAATGCAGACCCTGTGCCCACCAGGGGTAAAACCCACCCCACGTGGATGGAGACATGTGTGGACAGGCTGAGAATAGGAAGAGATGACTGAAGACAACATTTCATCCTTCAAAGAGGAGAGACCTTCCCCTGTAAGACAGCTAACCTGGAAACCATAAAGGAAATTATGATGGTTTAACAAAACCTGGAAACCATAAAGGAAATTATGATGGTTTAACAAGTGCATAGCAGTTTTTCTTTTAAAGTATTTTTATATATCTTATCACATCATTATTTTCACCTTTTTTTCTTGTGCAATTTACATACAGATAAAATGCATACGTTTATATGTACAGTTTAATCGATAATTATAAAGAAAATTCATACACCGATCACCCAGATAAATAAACTACTCCTAAACAATAAAAGCAGATGGTAAAAAAAAAAAAAAAAAAAACTGCCAGCTCAAAATAACAGTAGCAAGAGTGTGTGGGGTGATCACAGTGCGTGGAGAGGTGAAGACAGGCATGGTCAGCGGCTGGGAACAGGGAGCTGGGGACACCCTGCCAGGAGGCGCTGGACTGCAGGTAAAGAGGTAAGGTGCTATTTGAAGGCAAACTCCGATCTGTTAAAAATGTATATTAAGAACCCTGGGGCAGCCACTAAGAAATTTCTTAAAAGAAGGAAGATTGATACCCTAAAAGAGGAGATAAAACAGAATCATAAGAAATGCTCAGTGAAAAACAGAGCAGGCAGGAAAAGTGTGGAGTCGCTCAGTCGTGTCCGACTCTTTGCAACCTCATGGACTGTAGCCTGCCAGGCTCCTCTGTCCATGGAATTTTCCAGGCAAGAATACTGGAGTGGGTTCCCATTTTCTTCTCCAGGGGATCTTCTTCCCAGCCCAGGGATCAAACCTGGGTCTTCCACACTGCAGGCAAACTCTTTACCATCTGAGCCAAGGGGGAGGAAAAAAAAAAAACAAAGAATAAAGGCAAGAAAAAGAAACGAGTTTAAAATGGTAGGTATTAGTATTAGTTCAATAATATCAAACCAATTTAAATGTGAATGGTCTAAACACATCAATGAAAAGCAGAGATGGTCAGAGTGACTTTCTGTAAGATGAGGCCTGAGTAGCTGTTGACCACAGTAAAGCCACTTTACATAGAAAGACAAGGACAGGTTAGAAGTGAAAAGGTGGAGAAAGATGTGCCACGGATCACTAGTCAGAAGAAAGCTGGATTGGCTCTATTTATTCAGATTTCATTCTCTGGTGGCTCAGACGATAAAGAATCTGCAGGCAATGCAGGAGAGCCAGGTTTGATCCCTGGGTCGGGAAGATCCCTGGAGAAGGGCACGGCAACCCACTCCAATATTCCTGCCTGGAGGATCCCCTGAACAGAGGAGCCTGCTGGGCTACAGGCCACAGGGCCACACATTTCAGAACAGGGAGAATGATCAGGGACAAGGCAAGGCGTCACATAATGACAAAGAGTCAGTTCTCCAGGGCACACGACAAACCTAAGAATGAAGCATCAGAGCACGAGACCAGCTCCGGCAGAACGAGAAAAGAGGGGCTCCAGTGCGATAGATGGAGACTTCATCACCATGCCTCGTCCCTGACGGGCCCAGCAGGCTGGGCTCAGCAAGGCCGAGGCTGACCCCAACAGCACCTTCAGTCACTGGGAACAACTGACCCCTGGGGGCTGTCTCACCCAACGACGGCATCACGCACGCTTCTCACACCAACAGGATGACGAACGGCATTCTTTCCCTACCTACCAGCAATGCACAATTAGAAACTGAAATTTTAAAAACAGCTCCAAAAACCTGAAATACTTAGGTGCATATTTGAACAAGAAAGAACTACAGGATCTGTCTGCTGAAAACTGCAAACACTAATGAGAGAAATGAAAGATTTAAAGGAGCAGAGGGTTGTTTGTGCTCACAATCAGAAGACTCGGTAATATTTAAGGTGCCGAGTCTTCCCAACTTGATCAAGACCTTCAACGCGATTCCAAAGTCACTTGGTAGATATTGACAAACTGGTTATAAAGTTTTCATGGAGAGGCAAAAGACCCAAAATTGGCCACTCTGAAAAGGAGGACAAGTGTGAAAGTCTCACTCTACCCAATTTGAGGAACTACTGTAAAATTACAGTGATCAACACAGCATGCTTTTGGCAAAAGAAGAGACACATAGACCAATGGACTGAATAGCTGCTGCTGCTAAGTCGCTTCAGTCGTGTCCGACTCTGTGCGGCCCCATAGATGGCAGCCCACCAGGCTCCCCCATCCCTAGGATTCTCCAGGCAAGAATACTGGAGTGGGTTGCCATTTCCTTCTCCAATGCATGAAAGTGAAAAGTGAAAGTGAAGTTGCTCAGTCGTGTCCGACTCTTAGTGACCCCATGAACTGCAGCCTAACAGGCTCCTCCATCCATGGGATTTTCCAGGCAAGAGTACTGGAGTAGGGTGCCATTGCCTTCTCCATGGACTGAATAGAGGCCCACATAAACATGGCTGGTTGATTTTTTAACAAAAGTGAAAAGGCAATTCAAAGGAGAAAATAGAGTCTTTTTAAGAATGGAATGATGGTGCCTACATGCAAAAAAAATAAAAAACTTACACACAGCCTGCCTTCTAACAGGAACTGGATTTCTCTCTGGCGTGGTGAGCCTTTTCTAGAAGTAGAGAGCTTTGGTTTCCTCATCTGTACAATACAGGATTTATCTCCTAGGAGAATGACAAGGATTAACAAGCATCCATGCTGAGCACTGAGCATATTCTCTTACACAGAACAGCTCAGGTCAGCCAATCAGCCATGTCCCGCTCCCTGCGACCCCGTGGCCTGCAGCACGCCAGCCCTTCCTGTCCATCACCCACTCCCGGAGTTCACTCAAACTCATGTCCATTGAGTCGGTGATGCCATCCAGCCATCTCATCCTCTGTCGTCCCCTTCTCCTCCCGCCTTCAGTCTTTCGCAGCATCAGGGGCTTTTCCAGTGAGTCAGTTCTTCACTTCAGGTGACCAGAGTATTGGAGTTTCAGCTTCAGCATCAGTCCTTCCAGTGAATATTCAGGACTGATCTCCTTTAGGATGGACTGGTTGGATCTCCTTGCAATCCAAGGGACTCTCAAGAGTCTTCTCCAACGCCACAGTTCAAAAGCATCAATTCTTCGGTGCTTACACAGAACACCCCTCAGTAAATCAGCTGCCATCACGGTTACTGTCTCATCCTTCATATATGTAGGCAGAGAAGCCTCTTTTGATGAGACAAGGGAAAACGTAATTGTCCTAACGGGATTTTTTAAATTATTTGTTGATAGACACAGTCTCCCTTATTGTGATACCCATGTATTTTCAGTGAAGAGCAAGGAGTAGAAACTAGTCAATAAAGAAATGAAACAATTGCAGACACTTCATTCTACCTGGAAGTTAAGGCCCCGTCATGAAATGAAATGAGGAACAGAAGACGGGGGCCACTTCATGGCAAAGGCCTCCTCCAGATGCCAAATACCAGATACCCTGACCCCCGGGGGATTGCTCTAGGCCAGAAGCAGGCAGGAACCTGGCAGAAGGCCCTAGGACGTGGGCAGCCGGAGCAAGGATGCTCTTCCAGGGTCACTGCCGCCTGCCTGAGCTTCCGGGCACCCACCGGCTGCTGCGGGACCTTCCAGGCTGGCCTCTGCCGGCAAACAGGGAGTGTGGGCCTTCTTTATGAGCAACCCCTGCTGGCCGACACTCGGGGCTGGGCCTGGGACGGAGTGGCGTCTGGTGCTCAGGATGGAGCACGAGGTCCACCTGCTGGCAGTTCTGCAAAGGCTGAGGGCTCTGCAGGAGAGCTGCCCCCCAACCTGAGGGGACTGAGCCTGCCATCGCCCCCACCCGTCACCGGATTCTGCCATACCTGAAAGGGACACGGAGATGCTGCCAGCTGACCCACCGTCACCCACGGGTCCCCAAGGGGCAGAGCACAGGGAGGCCCGAGAGGAGGCCGGGGCTGGGGCGCCCTGCAGCTAAATCACGTCTCCTCACCTGCCCGTCACACTGGGTCAGGGCAAGGCCCGCCGCTCTGGGGAGTGAGTGCTGAGAGGGGGTCGTGGCCCGACCCCCGGCCCATCCTGGGCAGACCCTACGGGGCCAGGCTGGCCACGACACCCATCCCCGGGGGTCAGAGAGCCCCACATGGGCTTTGTCAATTGCCAAGAGCTAAACGCACGTCAGGGCAGTTAGTATACTGCTCCTCATCAGACTAACCAGCTATACTCCATGTGAAGAGCAGGTCAGGACACGAGTGTTCATTAAGAATTCCAAGTGTCTTTACACGGTTCTGCTGACCTTTGCATGAATTCTTGCTTCTTCTCCCCTCATTAAATCCTATTCCTGGAGCCCTTATTAGCTCCCCAGCCTCTCCCCTGATTAAATAATGACCCAAGATCACTCAGGCCAGTGTTTCCCGTTCTCCTCACGCAGCAGCCCGCGGCACCCCCTCTTCGGACGCAGCCGGCTTTGCCGCGGGTGCTGGCCGGTTGGCAGGCTCCTCGCCATCACCCCGTTTGTGGGCACAGACCATGCCTCTCACACCAGTTATGAAAAGTTTGCAACTTTCAGGGGGAGAAATTCACTTTTACCAATAATTAGGTTAGGGTTTGATGTTCCCCGCAGGAAAAGAGCACTAATGACTCGCACTCCATCAGCCAAATTCTTACCCTGAAGCTTGGGACACCGCGGGGAGGTATTCTCTCTGACAGCACAAAGGAGGCCCTTCCAGTTTCTTCTTCTGAACTGAGCTGAGGCCACTCCACTAGGCTTCGGGTGAGCACCCACGCACGCTGCGACAGAGTGTCTGTCCTCCAGCAGCTCCGGCCCTTTACATCAAGTGTTTATCAACTTAGATTAGAAATACTTCCCTGATTCCTTACTGGTGCAAGCACTACGGTGTAGGTTTCCAGTGGGTTTAAAGTTTAAGGTGGGTCAACAACAACAACAAAAAACCACAACACAAACCAAGAGAAGACGCTTGAGAGTCCCTTGGACAGCAAGGAGATCCAACCAGTCCATCGTAAAGGACATCAGCCCTGAATACTCATAGGGAGGACTGATGCTGAAGCTGAAGCTCAAGTACTTTGGCCACCTGATGCAAAGAACTGACTCATTGGAAAAGACCCTGATGCTGGGAAAGACTGAAGGCGGGAGGAGAAGGGAATGACACAGGATGAAATGGTTGGATGGCATCACCGACTCGATGGACATGAGTTTGAGCAAGCTCTGGGAGTTGGCCTGCTGCAGTCCATGGGGTCACAAAGAGTCAGACACGACTAAGCGACTGAACTGAACTGAACTGAACACAAACCAATTCAAAAGTATGCAAGAGTCTCAAATAGACATTTCTCAAAAAAAAAAAAAAAAAAAGACCAATAGCAAATAAGTACATGAAAGAATGCTCAGCATTACTTATTATTCAGTTCAGTTCAGTTCAGTAGCTCAGTCGTGTCTGACTCTTTGCGACCCCATGAATCGAAGCACGCCAGGCCTCCCTGTCCATCACCAACTCCCAGAGTTCACTCAGACTCACATCCATCGAGTCAGTGATGCCATCCAGCCATCTCATACTCTGTCGTCCCCTTCTCCTCCTGCCCCCAATCCTTCCCAGCATCAGAGTCTTTTCCAATGAGTCAACTCTTCGCATGAGGTGGCCAAAGGACTGGAGTTTCAGCTTTAGCATCATTCCTTCCAAAGAAATCCCAGGGCTGATCTCCTTCAGAATGGACTGGTTGGATCTCCTTGCAGTCCAAGGGACTCTCAAGAGTCTTCTCCAACACCACAGTTCAAAAGCATCAATTCTTTGGTGCTCAGTTTTCTTCACAATCCAACTCTCACATCCATACATGACCACAGGAAAAACCATAGCCTTGACTAGACGGACCTTTGTTGGCAAAGTAATGTCTCTGCTTTTGAATATGCTATCTAGGTTGGTCATAACTTTCCTTCCAAGCAGTAAGCGTCTTTTAATTTCATGGCTGCAGTCACCATCTGCAGTGATTTTGGAGCCCCAAAAAATAAAGTCTGACACTGTTTCCACTGTTTCCCCATCTATTTCCCATGAAGTGATGGGACCAAATGCCATGATCTTCGTTTTCTGAATGTTGAGCTTTAAGCCAACTTTTTCACCCTCCAGTTTCACTTTCATCAAGAGGCTTTTTAGTTCCTCTTCACTTTCTGCCATAAGGGTGGTGTCATCTGCATATCTGAGGTTATTGATATTTCTCCCGGCAATCTTGATTCCAGCTTGTGCTTCTTCCAGCCCAGCGTGTCTCATGATGTACTCTGCATAGAAGTTAAATAAGCAGGGTGACAATATACAGCCTTGACGTACTCCTTTTCCTATTTGGAACCAGTCTGTTGTTCCATGTCCAGTTCTAACTGTTGCTTCCTGACCTGCATACAGATTTCTCAAGAGGCAGGTCAAAGTACAATGAGATACTCATTAGAATGGCTATCATGGGGGTGGGGGATGCAAAATAGAAAACAGCAAGTATAGGTAAGTGTGGTGAAACTGGAAACTTGGTGCATTATCAGCAAGAATGTAAAACAGTGCAGCCTCTGGAGAAAACAATAAGGCAATTATTCCAAAAAAATCAAAAACGGAATTACCACATGGACTAGCAACTCCACTTCTGAGTATAGCCCTAAAAGCATTGAAAGCAAGGACTCAAACAGGCATCTGTAGACGGGTTCACAGCAGCCTGATTCACACCCAGGGAAAGGCGGAAAGAATCCCAGCGCCCGTCAGGGGACAAGCGGTCCATCCACATCACAGGATGCCATCCAGCCTCCGAGGGAAGGAGGTTCTGACACGAGCTGCAGCCCAGGTGAACCCTGAGGACCTCAGGCTACACGCACTCCGCCAGGGACCCTGTGTGATCCCACCTCACCAGGTGCGTGGACGAGCCTGACTCTAGAGACAGAGAGTAGAGTAAAAGCTACCAGCGCTGGGGAGAGGGAGGAAGGTGGTGCTTGATGGGGCAGAGTTTCTGTTTGGGATAATGAGACGCTTCCTGAGACGGAACTCAAGATGGTTGCCCAACATTATGCATAGACTTTAATGCCACTGAACTGTACGCTTGAGATACGCTTTATATTACAGGTATTCACCACGCTTTTTAAAAAGGCAAAATAAAATACACTTTTTTTAAAGCTCAAGGCCCATCCCTTGACTACCCGTAGACCAGCCTGGGCAGACTAAGACAAGATGAGACCTGGGACCTTGAGCTGCAGTCCTTGTACCTGGACAAATGTCTCCTTGAACAACAAATACGAAGAAACTGTAGAGGGCAAAAAAATAACTTCTTGCATGAGCAGTTGGGACAAATTCTGGACAAAAGAAACCAAAGGACCAAAAAACTCAACCGCCGCTTCTGAAGAGCATGGGAGCGAAAGGAGGGGACTCAGCACGCCCCCTGCTCACAACTCTACTGAACGGCAGGCAAGCCACCTGAGCCTGCACGACCCCTGGACACCCCTACCCCACCCCACAGACGGAACCCGCTCCCTGCCCCGGGGGAGTGAGGAGCGAGCGGACCTGCCGTTACCCCCACCCCCCGACGCTGCAGGGCCTCCAGTAAAGTGTTGCCTGAACCTCTGTCTGGCCTCTAGTCGATTTCTGTTGACTGGGAGACCAAGGAGCCTTTCCGTATCAGGACAACAGCCCAAGTAGTCTGACGAGACAAACCGTCCTGCCCAGAGGCTGTGAGCCACGCCGTCAGCCCTGGGAAGAGGGGAAGGCTGCAGGTGGGTCTGCACCATCTTCCCAGAGCCCCCAAGTCCTGAGAAGGCACCCTTCAAGCCAACCTCGGGAAAGAGGGAGCATCACTAATGTTCTAACAAGAATAAACTGAAAGTTTAACTCGATTCTGTTGAAACTGTCCCATATTTATAACCCACCACATGTTGAGATTGTGGCAAAACAGGCTCAGAGAGTTCCTGCTATGACTTCTCAGATTCTGTCCTTTCAGCCCACAGAGCAGACTTGGAGACCCAAGGCTGCCCTTCACATGGGGGGACAGCGGGGTGCTCTGTGCTCTGGAAAAGCCTCTGTCTGAGATGTGGAAAAGGTTCTGTGCCCAGCCTGAAGACCTAAGCAGGAGACTCATGTGGACCCTTTAAGGGTCTTTAACGTAAGAAACATGAAAATAGATGCAGCAAGAAGCCTCCCAAGCAGGCCTTTGGCCCCTAAGGCCTGGCAGAGAGGTTCCTCCACACAGAGCAATGCTGTCGCTACCCTGGGGCTTCGGGAAGAAATGACTTGAGGTTTCTTGAGAAGCTGAGGACAAGTGGGAAATAAGTTACCAGTGGCTTCCCGATAAGAACCATTGTGAATTCTATGCTAAACCTACATTCATGAGTGTGAGAAGATTTACAAGAGGAGAAAGGAAAAAGGAGATAGGAGAAAGTCTGTCTTTCTCAGTAGGAGAAAGATGGACTTGCCGAGCGGAGGCAGCACTCATACGGTGCCCCTCATCCTCAAAAGTCCTTCAAGATAGTCGGATTCTCCCAGCAGGCACAGGGTGGCTAATACCCGCCCCCCAATCCTGGGATTCTCCCAGCATGCACACGGTGGCTAATACCCGCCCCCCAATCCTGGGATTCTCCCAGCATGCACACGGTGGCTAATACGCTCCTGATCCTGGGATTCTCCCAGCATGCACAGCAGTGGCTGGACCGTCACTGGAGGTGGAAATGCAGACCAGCTGCCCCAAAGGCTCGTTTGTTGTTGTCGTTCAGCCGCTTAGTTGTGTTCAACTCTTTGTGACCCCGTGGACTGCAGCACGCCAGGCTCCCCTGTCCTTCACCATCTCCCGGAGTTTGCTCAAATTCTGTGCACTGAGTCAGTGATGAAGACGGGGATGAGCTCTAGGCCTCCTACTAGAGTTTATCACCCAACATGGTAACCAGTAGTCACATAAGCTATTTCAGTTAAGTTTAAATGAATTAAGCTTAAATAAAACTCGAAACTCAGCTCTCCAGCCACACTAGCTGTTCCCACAGCACCCTGTGGAACTCGTGCCACACTAGTGGCGACTGTTGTGCACTTGCCAGGTGGCTCAGTGGTAAAGAGCCCAGCAGGAGACCTGAGTTCGGTCCCTGGGTTGGGAAGATCCCCAGAGGAGGAAGTGGCAACCCACTCCAGTATTCTCGTATGGGAAGTTCCATGGATGGCGGGGTCTGGCGGGCTATAGTCCATGGGGTCGCAAAGAGTCGGACACAACTGAGCAACTAAACAGGAGCAGCAGCAGCAGTAGGGCACAGTGCAGATCTAGAGCAGTCCACCTTGGCGTGAGGCGCTATTTGCTGAGCTCTCCTGTGGGTGAAACTCTTATTCCCACCTCCTGGCCATATCCTCCCAGTCTGGGTATGGAGGTCACCTCAAGGCTCAATTACGCCACATCTCCTCAGCGGCCCCCAAGCACCGAGCAACTCCAGAAGCAAGAGGGGAAACTCCAGAGAGCTCCGCCTCCTGCCCACATGCTTGGTGGCTGTTTCTGGAATATTCCCCAGTGTGTAAGCAATGGATGAGACCACAGCCATGTTGGTGTCCCAGGAAAACAGAGGGCAGCTTGAGAAGCCTGGTTCCAGAGAATGGCACTGCCACCCCTACTGGGGCATCCTCTCGGGTGACAAAATTTCTTTTTTTGCATCCTACTGTAAGTGTTAATAAGCTGTATTTAAGACCTCACCTTGCAATTATGTTGAGCAGACTAAATAAATCAACACTGGCTCTTCATCCATTTAAGGGAAAAACCTCAACTGCCGCTAATTTAATAAACATTTGAAAAGTCAGAGCTGCTGCTGCCAAGTCGCTTCAGTCGTATCCGACTCCGAGCAACCCCATAGACAGCAGCCCACCAGGCTCCCCCATCCCTGGGATTCTCCAGGCAAGAACACTGGAGTGGGTTGCCATTTCCTTCTCCAATGCACGAAAGTGAAAAGTGAAAGTGAAGTCACTCAGTCGTGTCCGACCCCCCGCGACCCCATGGACTGCGGCCCACCAGGCTCCTCCATCCATGGGACTTTCCAGGCAAGAGTGCTGGAGTGGGGTGCCATTGAACCCTTTAATGCTGTCCAAAGCAAGCAGATTTGATCTATGGTGATAAACACAGGGGTGCATTACCTGCAGAGCCCTGTGTTGGGGGGCAGGGGAGGTGAGTGGATGGGCCTTGTTCTGGACCCCAGGTGGGAGAGAAAGACGGGGTCACAGGAAAGGAAAATGGAACAGGGTGCCCTTGGCAAGACCCAGGGTTCGGGGTTCAGAGACTTGCGCGCCTGTGCGTCTCCTTCCTGTTTATGAGCCCATGGGCTCGTCAGGGAGCAGGCTTTTTACAGAGCTGCCCTGCTGCCCTTGAATCAGCAGTGTCCCTGAGAGGTCTGTGCGGGGGGTCCTGAAGGGCCCTTGGGTCTCCAGGGCGCCACTTGCGGGGCACGTCCCACAGCTCTGATCATTCCCAGGAAGAAGGCTTCTGTCTCCCCTGGCTATGACAGTCTGAGTGCTGCCGTGGAGGAGGGCACGGCAACCCACTCCAGTGCTCTCGCCTGGAGAAGCCCTTCGACAGGGGATCCTGGTGGGCTACAGTCCGTGGGGCCGCAAAGGGTCGGACACGACTGAGCGCGCACGCACGAGCACTGTTAAGAGGAAAAATAAGCCCGAAGACTGAAATCCAAATCGACTCCCAGACAAAAGGTTTCAACACATTCAGATGGCCACGTGTCCAAATGCCACCACCAAAGGCCTGAGCCGCTGAACCCGGGGACTCCCTCCTGGCTGGTGGGCAGGAAGGAGAGGGGCTGGGGAGGCCTGCCAGGCACCAGGCCACATCCCCTCGCCTGCAGGAGGCGAGGCCATCAGACGCTGAACTGCTCCCCCAGCGTCATCCAGGGAGAAGCCACGGGGCCTGCCAACCATGCCAGGTGGGATGACACCTAACCCGAGGCTGCTTGAACTTTCTCCAAACTCAGAGGCAGGGAAGCTCACCACACCAGCAGTCTTGGGTGTGACCTGGGGCTGCCTGCCGTACGCAGAAAATATGCAAGTTTTATTCACTATTTTGCAATTCCAATATTTCACCCTATCTGGATACACTTTTGCAAAAGGCCAGCAAAAATTCAGGACCCTGAACAGAAGCGGAGGACTCCCCACCCTTTAAATGAGGTGCAAGGGCGCCCCCTGGTGGCAGTCCGCTCCCATCTGTGGGATTCGGTTCTCCAACCCAGGCTGAACCCAGGCCAGGCAGCGGGAAAGCCCCAGGGAATTCCCAGCATCTTCCTCCTAATTTTATTTGGGTGCCCGGGACGCCCTCACACCCCACCCAGCCTGCACATCCGGCCAGAAGTGTCCAGGGGAGTCAGGCGGTCAGCGGACACCCCCCAGCT
This sequence comes from Bison bison bison, assembly GCF_000754665.1. NCBI lineage: Eukaryota > Metazoa > Chordata > Mammalia > Artiodactyla > Bovidae > Bison > Bison bison. The sequence goes on along the minus strand of NW_011495018.1, from coordinate 728,080 downwards.
GCTCCCTGCCTTCCTTCTGCCCAAGAAGCCCAGACCCTGCCCCCTACCCTGGCCGAGGGGGCATCCCCCCAGAGCGTGTCTCTGACTGGCTCTCCCCATGGGGCCCGCCCAGAGCTCCCGCCACAGAGCCTGGAGGGTGGACTCGGAAGGGAGCTGTCAGGGAACTAAGCCCCCACAAGGCACAGTGCCTGCTGCCTGCTGAGTCCCTTCAGCCGTGTCTGACTCTACAACCTCAGGCACTGTAGCCCATCAGGCTCCTCTGTCCATGGAATTCTCCAGACAAGAATACTGGAGTGGGTTGCCAGTTCCTTCTCCAGGGGAGCTTCACAAACCACACAACACAGCCAAAGACAACAACAACAAAAAGATAGAAAGAAAATATCTTCAGAAAGAACGTTAGATACATGTGGCCCCAGGCATTTGTATGAGTCTATGATGATCCAGACTGTGTTCCAGTTGGGTTTCTTATTGAATGTACGCTGACGTCACACGGTCCCTCCGGATCACAGCAAGGCTAATTTCCATCACTTCTGTGGCTGACTTGTACATGTATCCTCCTCACTACACGAACTGACCGTCCTGCTTACCCTTGACCCAGGCTGGGGCAGGCCCCCCCAGGCCACTGAGCCGCCCTCACAGGCGCTGGCACAGGGCCCCATTTCCGCTAAGGAGGTCTGGCGGCTTCCTCCCGGCGGCCTGCCTTCCTGGACCGCCCTGGATTGGACCTGTAGGTCCACGCCCTGCGGGGCTAGGAGTGCCTTGAAGCGGGGACCCCTCCCCACCCGTGCTCTCCAGCTGTAGAGCCGGTCTCAGAGCAGAGCAGGGGCCGAGCTGATGTGCGACAGTGGGACCCCAATCCTCGCATCTCTTGCTTTAGAAGGAGGTCCCAGAGGCAAGCCAGGAGGGACCAGCCCTTGCTGGGCCCCCTGGGCCCCTGGGACGGAGGAGGAGCCCGGCTCGGTAGGAGGGTGGGGCTGGCAGGCCCTACACGAGGGAGCGGAGAGAGGCCGCTGCACAGAGAGGAGGCCGCGTGGGGCGGAGGCCGGGACAGGATCTTGGCTCGGGGCCCTGCCGGCCTCTCGCTTTGGTCCCAGCGGTCCTGATTCTGGAGCTGGGCCTCCCGGGCTGCGAATGAACAAATTCCTCTTTTTCCAGCAGCAGGTCTGCGGCGCTTTGTCACGCAGCCTCAGGGCACTCGCTCGCCCCCCTGTCTCATTTCTCTGGACTCCTTCGTACATTTTGGATACAAGTCTTTCATCAAATGTTTTTTTTTGCAAATACATTCTCCCAGTCGGTGACATCTTTTTTATTCTCTTAATAGCGGTTTTCACAGAGCAGAAGTCTTCTTTTATTCTAATGAAGTCTACTTTATCCATTTTTCTCCCATCTGCTCTGTAGATGCCCCTTCCATTCCCCCTCTGCTCCGGGACCCTTCCTCACCCCAATCAGACCCACCAGCTCCCGCCCATGAGTCCCCGGCCCCACCGCCCACCCCTGACCACTGGGCCATTGCTCTCAGCACCTCCTCTGTCTCTCCAGGGCCCTCGGCCACCTGAGTCTTTCCTTTAATCTGGAGAAGTTGCAGGCCACTGGAGAAGCACAGTGGATTTAATCAAATCACTCTTTTCTTTTTCTAAAGGAAACATTTCGTTTCTAAAGTAG
>NW_011495018.1:725321-726318 GCF_000754665.1 Bison bison bison | reverse complement strand
GGCCTCCACTGTTGGCAGGAGAGCCACCTCCCGGGGTCTCAGAGACCCTGATCTCCTTCTTCCTGGTCTCACAGGCTCCCCTTGTGCTTCCCCTGCCCCACATCCGGGGAGCAGTGCCCCCCTTAGCGGGAGCTGATGCTAGAGACCAAGAGCAGACACAGGGGGCTCTGGGCCGTTTCTGTGGACGGCACCAGGAAGCGTCTGGGGTGTGTGTCTGTGTGTCTGTGTCTGTGTAGGGTGTGTGCATATGTGTGTATGTGTGTGTGTGTGTGTGTGTGTGTGTCAAGACCACATTCATAGGGCTTCCCTGGTGGTCCAGTGGTTAAGAATCCACCTTGAAATGGAGACACTAGTTCAATCCCAGGTCCAGGAAGATCCCACATGCCACGGGGCACCTAAGCCTGTGCGTGCAGCAAGTACTGAATGCTCGCTCTGGAGCCTGGGAACCGCAGCTACTGAGCCCGGGCACCCTGGAGCCTGTCTGTGCTCCCCAGCAAGAGAGACCCCCGCAAAGAGAGTCCATGCCCTGCAACTGGAGAGCAGCCCCACTCTCCACAGCCAGAGAAAAGCCCGCACAGCAACGAAGACCCAGCACAGACAAAGATAAATATTTTTAAATTCTCCTTAGATGACCACATTCATAAAGACGCAACTTGACTCTCAGGTTTGCATTTAACTTCAGTTAAATTTACATCTTCAGTTACAATTTACATCTCACCTTGGCTCTTACCTGCACAGCCCAATGGCTCATCTGCTTCGTCCCACGAGGAGGGGCCGTGGTGACCGCTGGCGACAGCTCCGCTCCCCAGCGGGGACAACCGGTGGGGGTGGGAGTGGCGTCGAAGATGGGCAGCCAGCACCCCCCGCTCCCCAGCGGGACAACCGGTGGGGGTGGGAGTGGCGTCCAGGAAGATGGGCAGCCAGCACCCCCGCACCCCCCAGCCTGTGCGCTCCTACTCCACCCCCTACCACCCCCACCACACTCCCCACCCCTCAC
>NW_011495018.1:724915-725221 GCF_000754665.1 Bison bison bison | reverse complement strand
AAACATTTCGTTTCTAAAGTAGACTTTAAAATTACACACTATATGCTGGGCACTGTAATACCTTCATAGGCTTGTGCATCTGTGGACACCTTCTAGGTACAACCAGGGGCCTGCATTTGGCCAGGACTCGGGACACCTTCGCCCAGAGCAAGCTCCTGGGGTCTCAGGAGGCAGTGGAAGGTGGGCCTGGATGGGTCCCCCAGGACACCCCCGCCCTAAATTCCCCCAGCCCGCCTCCCTCTGGGACTGACACCCTTGTGGGGGTGGCAGAGGCCCACAGGGAGATGGCAGGAGGCACCGGCCTCC
>NW_011495018.1:723134-724301 GCF_000754665.1 Bison bison bison | reverse complement strand
CCCTCCCCATGAGCCTTGAGAAGACGATCCAGGCCGCGTTTGGCCGCAGCCCTGGGGCAGCGCAGGTAGCACAGAAAGGATGGGGGCTTGGCTCCGCTCAGCCCCTCTCAGCCTGAGCCCTGAGCCTCCTGCAGAGCAGGGCAACTCACACCTCCTCCTGGGGTGCGGACTTGATTTTTTAAAATTTAAATAAAAGTAACTGAAAAGATGTGTTTCCTCCCAGGATGGCTCACATTCATCAAAACATCAGACTCACACTCTGCAAGACACTGGCCGTGGGGCAGCCTCAGCTGTCCAAGCAGAGGCTGTATTTCAACCGGTGATCGAAAGACCAGGGCGGCCTCCCACAGCCCCGAGCTCGGAGACCCCTGATGGGGGAGGGCTCTGCCTCTGCTTTGCTGGATACTTCGGCACCGGTCGGGTGAACCGTCCGCCCCAGGCAGGCCTGGTCCTCAGCACCGCTGGGCAAGGCCACCCTCAGCAGGCAGCCCGACGGCCTCTCCCTCCCTTGCGGACGCAGACAAGACCTATCTGAACCCGCTGCTGCTGGATCACGGTGCTCACCCGCCCAGCAAGCCGAGCGCCCCGTGTGGGCCCCGCCCCTAGGGCCCCCGCCCCGCCCCCTCCACCGCCGCCGTTTCCAAGATGCTTCTGGGGCCACAGTGCCCAGCTGTTCCAAGAGCAGCCCTGGGCTTGCTCCCGCAGCGGCCTCGCGCTTCCCCGCGTGGCCAGCAGAGGGCAGCCCAGGAAAAGCCCGGGTCTATCCGGGACAGCCACCCGCGAGCGTCCAGGGACCCTCGCCGCACCCTCCAGCTGACCCCACCTTGCAGTAAGGGATCGGAGCGGGAACATGGTCACCAGCTCTCTAAAGCTCAGTAACAAAAACCACCCACAAGTAGACACAGCGACCGTTTCCAGAGCTTTCATCTGTCTTTCCTGTGACCTCCGTGGCCGCGTGGGGTGACTGCGCCTGTCTGCCAAGAGGCGGAGACAGACTCGGACTGGGGACCGAGCGCCTGCGGCCGGAGCTGCAGGGCAGGCTTTGTGTCCCCGGGGAGGGACGGGTGAACACCAGCACCCACCCCGGGGCTGAGCACCCAGTCACCAGGCTCCCAATGCCGGGGCCGCCTGGGGCGCGCGTTCACACCAGCTGCGCGCACAGCGCTT
>NW_011495018.1:722644-723034 GCF_000754665.1 Bison bison bison | reverse complement strand
CCCACCACATAGTGGGACGTTCTCAGAGCTCAGACTGGGTTCCAGGGAACGCGCACCGTCCAGGGCGGGTCCTGGGAGGGACGCCCTCGCACTGTGCATTTCCAGTTGGTGCTGGAACGCAGCCTGAACTCCTGGGCGTCAGGCTCAGCTGTGTGCCCGCGAGTGAACCCCTCCGTGTAATGGGTGGTCTGCACCCCGCACCCTGCGCGCCAGGCCAGCGTCTGAAGCTCACATCGCCACAGCAGAAAGAAAGCGGCCAGGAAGAGGGGGTCCATCAGGAGGCAGATGGGAGCTGACCCAGGAGACAGAGGAAGAGGTGTGGGGTCTGGGCGTGGGGTCTGGGTGTGGGTCTGGGTGTGGGTGTGGGGTCTGGAGTGTGGGGTCTGGGTG
>NW_011495018.1:715991-722403 GCF_000754665.1 Bison bison bison | reverse complement strand
GTGTCTGGGCGTGGGGTCTTGGTGTGGGTGTGGGGTCTGGGGTGCGGGGTCTGGGCACGGGGTCTGGGTGCAGGGTCTGGCGTGCCAGGGGAGGCGACCCTCCTCTGGGGCCTCCTGCATGCTCCAGCCACCCCATCAATCAGGCAGACTGGCTCCCACAGGAGACCAGGAGACTCAGATAGTCAAGGAGCCTTTGAAGAACAAAGATCTTTCTCAATATACAGAATTCCTAAGTTACTGAGATAAATGGGGGGAGATTTGACATTTACTGCGCATAATTTAAAATTCAAAACGGCTCCCAGCAAAGGAAAATCACCAGATATCCTCAACTGCGTGCTTTGGAGTCTGATCTTTCTGCTGACAGGAGGGCTCCATGTTGCTTTAGATCTGCCTTAATTTTTATAATCTAGAGAACAAAAACCATGTTGCAGAATATCATGATGTTCATGTTTTTGTTTTGAAAGGAAGTTATCCCCATTGTGAATTATTTCTTTAAAAGAAAAAACATTTAAAATGAGCAAGTGTTTTCTCAATTTTAAAAATCTGATTCAGAGATAACACCACATGACGGACGGTGTTCCAGAACACCGAGAAACACACAGGTGCAGGTGGGTGTCTAATTTACAGAGAGATTTTTTTTTTCCTCCAGGAAAACGTATAAAGTTTCTCCCAGACCCCGCTGCTCAGGGACACTCGGAGATAGAGGGTCCAATCACCTTACACCCATGACCAAAACCACACAGGGCAGAGAAGCCCCTATTTCTGGACAGGACCACAGTGGGAAATCCCCGGCCGCCTCCGGGCCTGGGGGTCTGGCCATGCCGGGTCCCTCTGCGGAGGCGCCACTGGGCTCTGGCTTCTCCCTTGGCCCGAGCTCATCCTCTCAGGGGAACCCACAGGGCTGGGGGCTCCCAGGCAGGTTAAGCTACAAGCGAGTGTTTCCTCCTGTGAGCCTTTGTCATGGGCGTCCTGAAAAAGTTAAAGAACCAGAGGAAGAGAGCAATTGATTCCGGCTGTGAGCAGGATGCTGTGGGTGAGGTGGGGGGGGAGGGGGAGACGGATGTGAGCCCCTGGCCCAGAGGAAGGGCTTGGTGACCTCTGACCCGCCAGTGACATGCATGTCTCCCCAAATGTCACATTTTCTGTGACCTGCCTGCAGTGTTGCCGAGATGCTGTGACACTTGCCCTGTCTTATTGCTGCAGGAAGTAGCTGTGCTGACCCGGGACTCGCTCATGTCTGGGACACGTCTAAACTCCGCAGAGTCAGGATCAATTATGGCTCTGTCTCCCATCAGTCTGAACACGAAACACATCACCTGCTAAACACAAACACGTCCCTGAGGGCACTGCCGGGGAGGGCCGGGGAGGGCCGCCCGAGGAGGAGTCCAGCCCCAGACCCGGGAACTGCGAGTGTGACCTTGTTTGGGAAAAGGGTCTTTGCAGAAGGGATTACATCGCAGATCCAAGATGAGGTCATCCTGGCTTCCGAGTGGCCCTAAATCCAGTAACAAGTGTCCTTACCAAAGAGAGACAGAGGGACATCAGACAGAATGGTTGAGGGGAGGGGGGACGAGGCATGTGATGATGGGGCAGAGGCTGGGAGGATGCCCCACAACCCAGGGATGCCGAGGCCGCCAGAGCCAGGGAGGCAGGAAGGACCCTCCCCTGGAGCCTTTGCAGGCAACATGGCCCTGCTCACACCAACCTCAGGCCGTGAGCACAAGGATCAGTCGTGTGGACCTGTCGGGCTGTGGTCATTCCATACAGCCGCCAAGGAAGTCCTGCGGTTGCCTCCTCTGGGCTTCGTCCTCACAGAATCTTTCAGCCACATCCCAGATCTGCTCCTCCAGGTTCAGCCATTTAGCAACCTTCCCTCTATCTCCACTCTTCCTAAGTTAGGTGACAACGACCCTGCTTGCCTGGGGCTTTCCTGGTTCTAGCACTGAGTCCTGCCTCCCAGGAAAAGTAAGACAGCAGGTCACAGTATCGGTGAGGCTATCAGATAGCGAGGCTATCAGATGATAGATAGATAGATAAAGACAGACAGACAGATGAGAAGAAGACCCTTGAGAGTGCCTTGGACTGCAAGGAGATCCAACCAGTCCATCCTAAAGGAGATCAGTCCTGGGTGTTCATTGGAAGGACTGATGTTTAAGCTGAAACTCCAATACTTTGGCCACCTGATGCGAAGAGCTGACTCATCGGAAAAGACCCTGATGCTGGGAAAGATTGAAGGCGGGAGGAGAAGGGGACAACAGAGGATGAGATGGTTGGATGGCATCACTGACTCGATGGACGTGAGTTTGAGTAAACTCCAGGAGTTGGTGATAGACAGGGAGGCCTGGCGTGCTGCAGTCCATGGGGTCTCAAAGAGTCGGACACGACTGAGTGACTGAACTAAACTGAACTGAACCAGATAGATAGATAGCCGTGTGTGTGTTGCCTAGAGAATCCCTTGGACACAGGAGCCTGGTGGGCTGCTGTCCATGGGGTCACACAGAGTCGGACACGACTGAAGCGACTTAGCACGCATGCATAGCATGCATGTAAATATATACACACACACGGCTTCCCTTGTGGTTCAGCAGTCAAGAATCTGCCTGCAATTCAGGAGACTCAGGTTTGACCCCTGGGCTGGGGAGATCCCCTGGAAGAGGGCATGGCTACCCAGTCCAGTATTCTTGCCAGGAAAATCCCATGGACAGAGGAGCTTGGCAGACTGAAGTCCATGAGGTCGCAGAGTCAGCACAACTGAGGTGACTGAGCACACGCACGTGCACATGTATGTGCACACGCACAGAGACGTTATGGAGGGTTTCTGAATCAGGCTGCGCTCCTCCAGGAGAGTGTGTCTCTGGGCTGGTGACTGTGTCTCAACTGGAAAACAACCCTTGTTTAGCTTGTTAAATGACATTTAGTCCCTGAACTCTGAATAGCTCAAAAGAAATTGTCTTTAAAAAATATAAACACACAGGGAAGAACAGTTAACAGTGCATGTTTCTCCATGATTTCTTCCAAACTTGTAAGACATAAAGTCCTCTAGGCTTGGAGAAAATCAGACATACAGTTATCTATTTTATTGAGATATAACTCACATACAATAAAACGGGCCCACCTGCAGTGGGTGGTTCGGTGTTTGATGAGTTTCGATGGCTGCGTACACTTGTGTAATCTCTTCTCCAATAAGACCTGGAACATCTCCATGACCCTGGGAAGTTCTCTCTTGCTCTTTCCCAGTCAGCCCCCTCCCTGCTCGGCAACTACCACCCCTATCACTAGAGGGTTGTTTAGCCTGTTTTATTTTTCAACGTTTTATTTTGTACTGGGGTATAGCCAATTAACTGGAGGAAGAAATGGCAACCCACTCCGGTACTCCTGCCTGGAAAACCCCATGGACAGAGGAGCCTGGTGGGCTACAGACCACGGGCTCACAAGAGTCGGACATGACCGAGCGACCGAACAACAACAACTGTAGCCAATTATCAAACAATGTCATGATGGGTTCAGGTGAACAGGGAAGGAACTCGGCCACACACACGCTCGTGTCAGTTCTTTTCTGCTCCTATCCAGGCTGCCACACAACACTGAGCAGCGTTCCCTATAGGTTCAGCCTGTTTTAGAACTTCAGGGTTCTCCAGAGACACAGAGCCAATTGGATATATGAGACACATTAAGAGACTTATCTTAAGGAAACAGCTCACTTGATCACAGGAGCTGGCACGTCTGAAATCTGTATTGCAGGCTGGAAACTCGCACAACAGGGGACTTTGCAGTCTTGAGGCAGAATTTCTTCCCTGAGAAACCTCAGTTCATAAAGTTTTCAACCGATGGGGTGAGGTCCATCACCAGGGGTCACCTTCTTCCCTTAAAGTCAGCTGATCCCAGGGGTTAACCACGCCTACGAAATACCTTCACTGCTACACCTAGATTCCTCTGTGACTGAATCCTGGTCCTAGGCCCTAGTGAAGCGGATACAGAAGACTCAAATCATCCCGCAGATGGAATCACAGCATGTGCTCTTCTGGGTCTGGGTCCTTTCCTTCCGGGGCAAGTTTCTGACTCGTCCCTGCTGTTTGTCTGGGTAGTAGGTTCCCTATTATTGGTATTCTCTAGTATGAATACAGTAATAGGTTCTAATACACAACAATTTAGCCAAGAGGTCTACAAATAATAAAACAAGAAAATTGCTTTGTGATGCCCAGGGACTTGTAAACACCAGTTAGAATCCACCAGAGTAACTCTGGATATTTAAAGTTCACTGGCATTATACAACAGAAGGGTTTAAAATCTCTCAGAATCAGCTGAAGCACAATGGGGCGCAGAGGAGGCGGCGCACCCCTTTCAGGAAACGTTCATTTTGTGTTGTTTTGTTGTTTTAGGATTTTAACTTAGTGGCAACTAATTAACCAAAGAATACAGTCTAAACTAGAAGAAACCCTCTTGTGGTCACTTCAAAAGACTTCTCTTGGACACACACTAAAGCAATTGTATGCAGGAGAGTCTGAGAGCGAGCCTGGGTTTCCAACTGCTCAGGGAAAGACCAGCGAAATCTGTCGGTTTAAGAGGAGGTTGCCGCCCACTTCACTCCGCCTCACAAAGGGCTGCTGCTCCTCACGGCCTTCTCTCTTCTCTGACTTCCCTTCAGCCCTCTCATAGCAGGCCGCACCGGCCACCCTAGCGTGCCGGCTCTCAGGTCGCTGAGAGCTCTCAAACTGCCACAGCCACACGGCCCTTCCGCAGAGCTCCTCCCCAGGGGTTTGCGAGCAGACCCCTCCCCGCCCTGTCTGCACTCCTGGTCCTCCCACAGGGCTCCTCCTCAGCCTCCTCCCGGGTTCTGACCCCAGGCCTCTCCTCCATCTGCCCTCCCTCCAAGGGTGAGGAGCTCACCTGGCTCTTCTGGCTTGAAATGTCTCTACCTGCCAGTGCCTCCGGAACCTACACCTCCAGGGCCTCCTTCCCCAAGGCTGCAGATCTGTATCTGCAACCTTTGTGACCACTCCGCAAGTTCACAACCAGTCTCTCCACCAGCCTGCACACCTGCGCCGGCCCAGCCACTGTCACCTCGGGGCCAGGAAACTCCCTGGTTCCGGGCACTCAGACCAAGGAGTGCAGCGTCCCTGACGCCCTTTTCTCTCACACTGCGCCTACTTCACCACAGCCCCAAGCGCTCCGCCTTCAAAATGCCGCGCTCTGACACCTGACCAGTTCTCAAGTCCTCTCCGTACAATCACCACATCCACGATGGCTCAACCCTCATTCCTCTGCCTGGACGACCTTGGCTCCCTACAGTGTATTCTCAGCAGAGCAGTCACGGTGGCTCTGTTAAATGCCAAGTCATCCATGACCCTTCTCTGCTCGTGAATCCACAGCTTCCTATCTTGCCTGGACTCCATCCCACTTCCCGCACACACTCCTCCCATGTCGGCGTGGCTTGCTCCCTCATCCTCCTGAGATCTTCTCCAGGCACCCTGTTTAAAACCGCCACCCTCCCAGCAGGCACTCCCTCGTGCTCCTTCCCCCCTCCATTTTTCTGTCCAACTCCATCTGACCTACTACATGATTTGCTATATTCCCGTTATTCTCTGTATCCCTGAACCAAGATGCATCCGCCTGCAACGCAGGAGACCCCAGTTCAATTTCTGCATCAGAAAGATCTGCTGGAGAAGGGATAGGTACCCACTCCAGTATTCTTGGGCTTCCCTGATGGCTCAGCTGGCAGAGAATCTGCCCACAATGCGGGAGATCTGGGTTTGATCCCTGGGTTGGGAAGATCCCCTGGAGAAGGGAAAGGCTACCCACTCCAGTATTCTGGCCTGGAGAATTCCATGGACTGTATAGTCCATGGGGTCACAAAGAGTCCGACACGACTGAGGGACCTTCACTCACTCAAACCAAGACGTGCGCTCCCTGAGGGCAGGCATTTGCTCTGCTTACCCTCCGGCCTTCTGGGCCGTGAGCAGTGTGGCACACAGCCTGAGCTAATCAAAAAGTACTATTTGTGGACAAATGTTCCTGATGTAGGAAGACCATCTTCTGGTGGTGCCACACGTTCAACGCCAGCTTTACATCACTGAAAGTTACGACTTCGAACACAGAAACCCCACAAATGAATAATCTCTGCGCAGGCCACAGAAAACACGCCCACGAATGAAGGAAGGCTGGGCCACGCTGCACTGCAACACCACTTCCCCAAGATCGGACACTGACGGGGGCGCGGAGGCTGAAGGAACCCAGGCAGACCAGGCTGCCGTCAAAGGTGGACACCGACCCCCGGGGCGCCGGAGCCGAGGGCGCGTGGAGTGACCCGCGGTAGGGCCAGAGTCAGCAGGCCGGCAAGATGCCCTCAGGTGAGGGATGCCCCAGGTGGGCCAGGCGGACCCGGGGCCGTCTCGCGGCCTCCAAAGCTGCCCAG
>NW_011495018.1:709193-715638 GCF_000754665.1 Bison bison bison | reverse complement strand
GGAGCCGGCGGTGGTGCCGTGGACAGGACGTGGCGGAAGGTGAGGGCGCGCACCTGGCGCCCCCTGCGCTCGGCGTGTGGCCCGCCGGGGGACGCGGCCCCGGGGTTACCTGAGGGCCCAAGGTCAGGTGGCTGCAGGGCTGCCGGCTGCGCTGGACCGCTCGCTCCGGGTTTCCTGGCCGTCCCTCCTCCTCCAGTGATGCGGTGTAAAGTTCCCACTGCAGGTGGCCCTGCTGGACCTTATGGGATTACTTGAAGCCGGGTGGTCTTTCTTCCCTTAGTCCCGACGCAGGGCGCTTCCCACCGCCTTGTGTGTCGTCTCAGACTCTCCCCTGGTGCGCAGGGTGCGCGGTTTAACTGGAGTAGTGTCGTGACTGTGTTGTGTGCAATCATGCTACTCAACCTAGGGAACCTTCAGTTCAGTTCAGTCGGTCAGTCGTGTCCGACTCTTTGGGACCCCATGGGCCAGGCCTCCCCGTCCATCACCAACTCCTGGAGCTTGCTCAAACTCATGTCCATCCAGTCGGTGATGCCATCCAACCACCTCATCCTCTATCCTTCCCTTCTCCTCCCGCCTTCAATCTTTCCCAGGGTCTTTTCAGATGAATCATTTCTTCTCATCAGGTGGCCAAAGTATTGGAGCTTCAGCTTCAGCATCAATCCTTCCAACGAATATTCAGGACTGATATTCTTTAGGATGAACTGGTTGCGGTCCAAGGGAGTCTTCTCCGACACCACAGTTCAAAAGCATCAATTCTTCAGCGCTCAGCTTTCTTTATAGTCCAGCCTTTAAGCTTCTCTTTAAAAAGTGTTTGTCTTTCCGTGAAGTATACCTTCTTTGTCCCCAAGGAACTAACAGCCTCTGTTCAGGTGTCGGGTCCCTTTCCTCCACCTCGCCCCCTCCCGTGACCTTTGGCTGCATCCTTCTTCACTCTGCGCCTCTCCCTGGTAGAATGACTTCTGGACACCCTTGGCCTGGGAGCAAAACAGTGCCCAGATTACTAAGCAGGTAAAACCGTGCTTGGGACATTTGTGCAGATGTATATGATTTGAGATCGAATTGTTTCTTTGTATTCAGTTAACACATTTTTCATTTGCAGTCTCAAATGATTAACTTCAGTTCAGTCGCTCAGTCGTGTCCGACTCTTTGCGACCCCCATGAATCGCAGCACGCCAGGCCTCCCTGTCCATCACCAACTCCCGGAATTCACCCAAACTCATGTCCATCAAATCAGTGATGCCATCCAGCCATCTCATCCTCTGTTGTCTCCTTCTCCTCCTGCCCCCAATCCCTCCCAGCATCAGAGTCTTTTCCAATGAGTCAACTCTTCCCATGAGGTGGCCAAAGTATTATAGTTTCATCTTTATCATCAGTCCTTCCAAAGAACACCCAGGACTGATCGCCTTTAGAATAGACTGGTTGGATCTCCTCTCAGTCCAAGGGACTCTCAAGAGTCTTCTCCAACACCACAGTTCAAAAGCATCAATTCTTCGGCGCTCAGCTTTCTTCACAGTACAACTTTCACATCCATACATGACCACTGGAAAAACCATAGCCTTGACTAGATGAACCTTTGTTGGCAAAGTAATGTCTCTGCTTTTGAATATGCTATCTAGGTTGGTCATAACTTTTCTTCTAAGGAGTAAGCGTCTTTTAATTTCATGGCTGCAGTCACCATCTGCAGTGATTTTGAAGCCCAAAAAAATAAAGTCTGACACTGTTTCCACTGTTTCCCCATCTATTTCCCATGAAGTGATGGGACCAGATGCCATGATCTTAGTTTTCTGAATGTTGAGCTTTAAGCCAACTTTTTCACTCTCCTCTTTCACTTTCATCAAGAGGCTTTTTAGTTCCTCTTCACTTTCTGCCATAAGGGTGGTGTCATCTGCATATCTGAGGTTATTGATTTTCTCCCAGAAGTCTTGATTCCAGCTTGTGCTTCTTCCAGCCCAGCGTTTCTCATGATGTACTCTGCATATAAGTTAAATAAGCAGGGTGACAATATACAGCCTTGACGTACTCCTTTTCCTATTTGGATAACTTCAGCTTACTGAAAATTGCTTTTGGGAGTAAAGCAAAACCCGTTTATTTATGGCTAGAGAGGTGGGAAGGCTTACTGTCTGTCTTAACTTCTGGTTTCTTCCCTTTTTATAAGAAGGTTTAGTTGATAACCTGAGTGAATTAAAATTTAAGTCTAACTAAAACAGTCTATTTTAAATGTTGAAGTTATACTTTGAAAATGGTATTTTTACTTTTAAAAATCTTGACAAAAATATTTTGTTCTCTGAACTAAACTCAGACTTTTTTCCCTATTTTAAATCCCTACTTTAAAATTTTGAATATATCTAAAAGTTTGATATTTTGAGTTATCTATTTTCTTAGATCACTTTGTGGTATTTTTTGGTTGTTGTATGTATTCAAAGCTTTCTGTTTTACTCCACATAATCCTTCGGTTTTAGTGATCCTTCAGGGTTAACATTGATAACATTCATCATTTTATCAAATAGGTGTGACACTGTTTAAATTGTATCATTATCTTGAAAGTCCATGAGAAAGGAAGAAAAACTAACATGTAGTGATTGTTAAGCAACCAGAATTAAGAAGCCAAGTTGATCCTGAAGCTGGTTGTGCCCAGACTCAACCTTGGTGAAGAAATGTTGATTGTTGTTGTTCAGAGCATGCTCGGCTTCTCTGTCCCTCACCATCTCCCAGAGTCTGCCCAAGTTCATGTCCAGTGAATAGGTGATGCCATCCAACCATCTCATCCTCTATTGCCCTCTTCTCCTCTGCCTTCCGTCTTTCCCAGCATCAGGGTCTTTTCCAGTGAGTCAGCTGTTTGCATCAGGTGGCCAAAGTGTTGAAGCTTCTGCTTCAGCCCTTCCAAAGAGTTTTCGAGTTGATTTCCTTTAAGATTGACTGGTTTGATCTCCTTGCTGTCCAAGGGACTCTCAAGAGAGTTCTCTAGCACTAGAGTTCAAAAGCATCAATTCTTCGGTGCTTTGCCTTCTTATTGTCCAGCTGTCATATCCATACATGACTAATGGAAAGACCATAGCATTGACTATACGGACCTTTGTTGGCAAAGTGGTAGCTTTGCTTTTTAACACACCGTCTAGATTTGTCATAGCTTTCCTGCCAAGAAGCAGTCATTTTCTGATTTTCATGGCTACAGTCACCATCTGCGGTGATTTTAGAGCCCAAGAGGAAAGCTGTCACTGCTTCCACCTTTTCCCCTTCTATTTGCCACGAAGTGATGGGACCAGATGCCATGATCTTCTTTTTTTTGAATGTTGAGTTTTAAGCCAGCTTTCTCATTCTCCTTCTTCACACTCATCAAGAGGCTCTTTAGTTCCTCTTCGCTTTCTGCCATTAGAGTGGTATTGACCAAATATCTGAGGTTGTTGATATTTGTCCTGGCAATCTTGATTCCAGCTTGTAACTCATCCAGTCTGGCATTTTGCGTGATGTGCTCTGTGTGTAAGTTGAACAGGGTGACAGTAAGCAGCCTTGTTTCTCCTTCCTCCGTCCTGAACCAGTCAGTTCTTCCAAATGGGGTTCGAACTGGCGTCTCGACCCTCATACAGGTTTCTCAGAAGACAGGTAAGATGGTCTGATATTCCCATCTCTTTAAGAGTTTTCCCACAGTCTGTTATGATCCGCACAGACAAAGGCTGTAGCAAGTCAATGAAGCAAGACTCAACCTTGGTGCAGAAATGTTGAGGAGAGATGATTAATGGCAGATTCGTAGTTTAAGGGAAGTTATTGTCCACTGATCCTTGGACTTCTGGACTAGACGTGCAGTGAGTTCATTTGTTCAGATTTGTGGCTGGTGAGTGTTTTGTTCCTTGAGGTTTTGTTCTACTCCAAGCTCTACTTTGAAGAGTCCTCTGGTAGCCTTAGAGTCCGGAGGTCATTCTGCTCTGTGCTGCACTGGGGGTGAGAAGGGGAGGCTGAGGTGGACCGCTCCTGAGCTGAGCACGGACAGTGCTGAGTGAGCGTGAAGGCGCGGGGCGGTGTGGGTGCCCCTGACATCTGAAGGCTGCAGGTTCAGCACAGTGGAGAAAGGCTTTTGATTTCCTTTCTGTTTTTAAAACTGTTAATTTGGGGGGA
Source organism: Bison bison bison (assembly GCF_000754665.1). NCBI lineage: Eukaryota > Metazoa > Chordata > Mammalia > Artiodactyla > Bovidae > Bison > Bison bison. The sequence continues at coordinate 711,528 of NW_011495018.1, read as the reverse complement.
GTCCTGAAGAAAGTATTATAGTGTGTAAGATTTGATGGTGGCTTTTTTTTTTTTTTTCAAATAACAGGGTATTGGTTTGTGGGTCAGGTCAGCCGTCGTGCTCCCCTCAGGCAGGGATAGAGGTGGACTCAAGAGGAGCTAGTCAGCTCTGCTACTGGTGCCGGAATGCGTGAGTGACAGTCGCTGGAGGCCTGCTATCTCCTTCCCCTACAGCAAGCTGGCCCTGGTGGTAGGCCAGCCTGAAGGTGGAGCAGCGGAGCAAGTGCACAGTAACAAAGCCGGGGAAGCTTCCAGAAGGAAGTGAGGAACGCTGTCAGCTCCTGCTCCGGAGCCCTAGACAGCGACTGCTCTCGGGAAGTTGTTCGAAACCGGGGCAGATTCTTCACAGGGTGTTTGCTCGCCGCTCCCGGCACCCTCCCTTCCCTTGGGCCGCCCTCACCCATGCACGGCTTTTGCAGGCGTCCCATGTTCCAGTTCTTCGCTTGTCCGTCTCCAGTGGTGAGCGCTCTACTTAAAGCTGGAGGGCCAGGTGCCCCCTCCCCCACCTCCCCACCTTAGAGAGCCGAGTCCCCCAGCTTTTTTGGCAGCAAAGGCCAGTTTTGTGGAAAACAGTGTTTCTGCACACCAGGGGTGGGGGTGGGGTCAGGGTGATCCAAGCGTGTTACATATATTGTGCACTTCATTTCTAACCTGATGCCGCCACTGGTCTGACAGGAGGTACCGGTCCACAACCCAGAGGGTGGGGACCCCTGTTGTAGAAGACTCAACCCGGAGGTAAAGATGGCTAACAGTTGTTGAGTCTCTTATGTTCCAGAGCTTGCTTCAAGTGCCTTGTGTCCGTTCATTCAGTCTTCACACAACCCTGGGGAGGAAGGGCTCTTGTTCTTCCCGGCTTTAGACACGGAAGCCAAGGCACAGGGTCAGGTCACTTGGTCGGCAGGGTGGCCAGGCCAGGGTTTACAGCTAGCTGGCTTGCTCCAGAGCCCATGCCTGCTGGCCTGAGTCAGCGGCCGTCTGTGGCCAGCACTGGTGAAGCCCCCACTGTGGGATGTGGCTGCCCAGCTTTGCGATCGCCCTGTCCTTCGAAAGCTCAGGAGAGATCTTCTCACCAAGAATTGCAGAAAGTGACCTCTGAAAGAAAATGAAAACGCGATTTTTTAAAGGAGGTGCCTATCAAAATGCTGTGAGATGAGTGACAAGGCTTTCAGAGACGCCATTCTCAAAGTCCTGGAAGAGCACACAGACACGTCAGACGAGCACCAAGAGAGCCTCTCACAGGGCCACGGCTGCCCTCCTGCAGGGGCACTCTGGGTCTGTGCCTCTGTACGTTCACTGCTTTTCCTGATTTCCTGCAGGAAGAGTGGGAAAGAGTTAGAGGAGGGGCTTGTCATGAACTGGTTCAATTCAGTTTAATTGCTCAGTTGTGTCCAACTCTTTGTGACCCCATGGACTGCAGCACGCCAGGCCACCCTGTCCATCACCAGCTCCCGGCGTTCACCCAAACCCATGTCCATTGAGTCGGTGATACCATCCAACCATCTCATCCTCTGTCGTCCCCTTCTCCTCCCACCTTCAATCTTTGCCAGAATCAGGGTCTTTTCAAATGAGTCAGCTCTTCACACCAGGTGGCCAAAGTATTGGAGTTTCAGCTTCAACATCAGTCCTTCCAGTGAACACCCAGGACTGATCTCCTTCAGGATGGACTGGTTGGATCTCCTTGCAGTCCAAGGGACTCTCAAGAGTCTTCTCCAACACCACAATTCAAAAGCATCATTGCTTCGGCGCTCAGCTTTCTTCATCATCCAACTCTTACACCCATACATGACCACTGGAAAAACCATAGCCTTGACTAGATGGACCTTTGTTGGCAAAGTAATGTCTCTGCTTCTTAGTATGCTGTCTAGGTTGGTAATAGCTTTTCTTCCAAGGAGCAAGCGTCTTTTAATTGCATGGCTGCAATCACCATCTGCAGTGATTTTAGAGCCCCCAAAAATAAAGTCTGTCACTGTTTCCCCATCTAGTTCCCATGAAGTGATGGGAAATCATGATCTTAGTTTTCTGAATGTTGAGTTTTAAGCCAACTTTTTCACTCTCCTCTTTCACTTTCATCAAGAGGCTTTTTAGTTCCTCTTGACTTTCTGCCATAAGGGTGGTGTCATCTGCATATCTGATTATTGATATTTCTCCCAGCAATCTTGTTTCCAGCTTGTGCTTCTTCCAGCCCAGCGTTTCTCATGATGTATTCTGCATATAAGTTAAATAAGCAGGGTGACAATATAGAGCCTTGATGTACTCCTTTTCCTATTTGGAACCAGTCTGTTGTTCCATGTCTGTC
>NW_011495018.1:703171-708781 GCF_000754665.1 Bison bison bison | reverse complement strand
GGGCATTGCCTTTCTTTGGGATCAGAATGAAAACTGACCTTTTCCAGTCCTGTGGCCACTGCTGAGTTGTCCAAATGTGCTGGCATATTGAGTGCAACACTTTCACAGCATCATCTTTCAGGATTTGAAATAGCTCAACTGGAATTCCATCACCTCCACTAGCTTTGTTTGTAGTAATGCTTTCTAAGGCCCACTTGACTTCACATTCCAGAATGTCTGGCTCTAGGTGAGTGATCACACCATGGTGACTATCTTGGTCGTGAAGATCTTTGTACAGTTCTTCTGTGTATTCTTGCCACCTCTTCTTAATATCTTCTGCTTCTATTAGGTCCATACCATTTCTATCCTTTATTGAGTCCATCTTTGCATGAAATGTTCCCTTGGTATCTCTAATTTTCTTGAAAAGATCCATTCTGTTGTTTTCCTCTATTTCTTTGCATTGATCACTGAGGAAGACTTTCTTATCTCTCCTTGCTATTCTTTGGAACCTGCATTCAGATGCTTATATCTTTCCTTTTCTCCTTTGCTTTTCGCCTCTTTTCTTTTCACAGCTATTTGTAAGGCCTCCCCAGAGAGCCATTTTGCTTTTTTGCATTTCTTTTCCATGGGGATGGTCTTGATCCCTGTCTCCTGTACAATGTCACGAACCTCCATCCATAGTTCATCAGGCACTCTATCTATGAACTGTTGCCCAAATTTAAATAGGTTTTTGTATAATCAATTTCTTAATCCATAATCTAATCTATTCCTTTTAATTAGGCATTAATCTTTTTCTAAGGAAATAGCACTTAACAAAATTAAAGGTTCATCTGCTAAACTCAAGCTTGAGTCTAGGAAGTTGTATAAATCATATGGGGTATCTGGGTAATCTGGGATGGCCAGCCTTCCTAAATGGGTTTGCATAGATATTATGAAAGAAAGAAACATTTAGATTGGGAAGGATAACAAAAATTAAGAGCACTGGGCATCAATAGCAGGAATGTTCAGTATGTTTCACTGACTGTTAGATACATGTGACTTCACAGTCGTTAAAATGAGAGGAGATGGGTGAAATACCATATTTGTGAATGCAGAAGTTTTCAGTCAAGGTCATTATTTCTGGAGTATTGAGTTGTTTCCTGTGAAAAGAAAACAGAGATGCAGTGTTTATCATTGATCTTTTTTTTTTTTTTTAAGTCACAGTGGGACACCTTATCTGATTATTTGAATCATTTTCAGTCTGGTGTCTACCTTCCATTTTATAATTCCCATTTACTTAATATTTATACCTGCGTCACTAAAAAGGGCCTTCAGGAAAGCATCTTGTGGGGAAGGCCGTCAAACAAGAAAACAATCTGGTAACATTCTTGCAGTTTCATTTAGGAGATTCTGCCTTTAGGAAATCAGAGATAGACGGTTTCCTTAAGACTGATGCGTTCGCTGCGCCTGCTGAGCACAGCTCCGTTGTCTGTCTGCAGTCAGGCTGTGCGGTCAGGAAGCTGGACTGACCCTAGTTACATAATCAGGTGCGGGTTTCCAGGATTCGTGGTGGGGACAGATCATATCCCTTGACTTTTGAAATCTGTTGTTTTGATGGGAAGTTCTGGGTTCAGTTTGTGTCCGCTATTTATCAAGTTTGAAGGCCCTTTCTAAACCTCAGCTTGCCTATCTGGAAATCACATAATAAGGTTTTTGTTGAGATAAAGCAGTGCAGTGCTTTTGAACCTGTAAGGTGTTGTTGGAGTGTTCGGTGCAGCTGCTCATTAATTCTCATGTACTTTAAGGTGTTTGGGTTTGCTTGTACCTATTTTTAAATGTGAAAGTAGCAGTTTCTTATTTTTTCCTGACCTCCCCTTCCACTCACCCAGGTCCCTTCCATGGGGCCTGACCTCTTGGTTTTTCTGTTATTATTTAATGATCTTTCCCATCCCTTGCTCTTGGCTCCCGTTTCTTTCCCAGTGTAGAATACCTGTTTCCCTTGCCATCCTATCTGAAAGAGCCTGTCTACAGAGCCCATCCTATCTGCAGAGCCTTCTGTAAGCTGAAGTGGTATGAAGGGAAGAGGCAGTTGCTTAAGACATATGTTGCTGGCGGAGGCACAGAGGAGCCGAGGTAGAGGCCAGACATCAGACACAGTCCAGAGCTCTGCTGGCCTGACGCTGAGGTGCTGGGTGTAGTTCCTGGAGACAGAGCATGCCGGGGCCCCCACTGCTCAGGGTGCACTGCAAAACAGTCGCTGAAGGCTTTTTTTTTTTTTTTCCTAAAGTGAAAATCTTTGGATATCTTTCAGTTAGCTAGGACAGGTTATTGATGCAGGTCTTTTGTTAAAGTGAAATGACATACAGCAAGCTTTCAAAAAGTGGGGAATTTCTCGGGAATTCCCTGGTGGTCTAGTGATTGACATTCTAGACTTTCACTGCTGGGGGTCAGGTTCAATCCCTGGTCAGGGAACTAAGATCCTGCAAGCCAAGTGGGGTGGCCAAAAAAAAAAAAAAAAATGGATTTCTGTACTGCTTTAGCTTCATGTCCTCCTTCCACACCTACTTATCCATCTAAATCCATCCCAGACTGGATCCATCTGATCTCAGTGAATCACTGCCCAGCCACTCTTCACACCCAGTATTCTGTCTCAGAGCCTGACCTTCCTGTCACTTAGCAGGTCATGGTGTTTAGCACTGGCTGCATCCTGCTTGTTCTCCAGTCTTATCTTACAGGTTAGGCTTGCTCTTCAACTTGGTGTTAATCGAGATACAGACTTGGTACAAATCCCTTTCAACTTTCTGACTAGCTTTGTGCTAACCTGACAGGTAACTTGCCATCTGCCTCACGTGTAACACAGGGTGCAGCTTCCTGTGACCCTTACAGGCTTGTTAGATTCCAGAGGATGCAGGGAAAGCTTCGGCAAACTGGCTCACAGGAACTGATAACTGTGAAGATGTTGGTGTCTTTAAAAACATTCTTTATACAATGTTTAAAGGCTACTTTCCATTTACAGTCATTGCAGAACGTTCTCTGCCTCCCCATGCTGTACAGTACCCCTTGAGGCTGTCTTATACCGAGTAGCTTGTGCCTCTCACTTCCCCCCAGATCCCCCCGTAACCTCTAGTTTGTTCTGTTAGTCTCCTTCATCTTGTTATATTTAGTTTGTTGTAGTTTTTCGATTCCACATATAAATGATAACATTCAGTGACTGTCTGACTTACTTCACCAAGCACAGTCCCCTCCAAGGCCGTCTGTGTCACTGCAGATGGCAAACCTCATTCTTCGTGGCTAAGTCTCACCACTGTATGTACGCGCCACGACTCTGTCCGTGCATCTGTGAACGGACGCTTAGGCTGATTCCATATCGTCCCTATTGTAGTGGCGCTACCGTGAGTACTGGGGCGCATGTATCTTTTCACATTAATGTCTTTGTTCTTTGCAGGTATGTGCCCAGTGGCGGGATTGCTGGGCCATGTGGTGAGTCCACTTGTTTTTTGAGACTCCTCCATGCTGTTTTCCACAGTGGCTGCCCCAGTTTACATTCCTGCCCAACAGTGCGTGGGGGCTCCCTTTTCTCCACACCCTGGACACTTGTTGTGTTCTCTTTGATGACAGGAAAATGTTGGTTTTTCTTTTCTTTCTTTTTTTTTTTTTTTTTTTTTGAGACCCTCTTGCATAGAAGAATAACTTACTCTGGTGGTGATTTAGTCACTAAGTCATGTCTGACTCTTAAACCCCATGGACTGTAGCCCGCCAGGCTCCTCTGTCCGTGGGATTCTCCAGGCAAGAAAACTGGAGTGGGTGGCCATTTCCTTCTCCATAACTTACTCTGTTACTTAATAACTTACTTCAGGAAGCTGGCCTGGGAGAATGAAGGGTGTTATGGGGGCTGACTTCCAACTTGGTTCAGCTGCACAGCTCGCAGCGGAGTCCTGAAGGGCTGCTCGTGTTGGGATGGAGAGATCCGGTGTCCACCTTGGAACCTCTGTTTAGACAGCGACTGGCCAGCAAATGGGCCCTTGCCCCACAGTGAGGGCAGGGTGTGCTGAGGGAAGGCACCTGTGTGCCTGGTACACAGACTTGGGTGGGGAGTGAAAGGGAGCCTGGGTGTCGGGAGAAGGAGAGCGTCCAGGGTGAGGGCTTGGAGTGGAAATCGGAGAGGGTGAAGTGGGTGCATTCTGGGCAGCAGGACCTGGAGTGTTTGGCAGGAGGGGAGGGCCCGAGGCGGGAGGGGGCGCCTGGAGTTCCGTGCTGAGGACTTTTCAGATGCTAAGGAGAGGCGCAACATCAGCTTCTCGGAAGGTCACTCTGGCCTTTGGAAAATGGGTGGTGATGGGGTGAGGGTGGAGACCGAAATGCTTAGGGCTGTGTTACCTTAGCAGCAAAGGCTGGGAATGCGGGCTTACTCTAACTCAGAGGTTTCTAGTTCTTTTTAAAGTGCCCAAGAGTAAGTCTTCCAGACTTTGCAGGCTGGTCTTCTTTGTCTCATCTGCTCAGTTCAGCTATGCCTCTAGCAGGAAAGCAGCCTCAGGCCCCAGGAGCATGAGGACCCTGGGCTGGGACCACTGCTTCCAGACCACAAGGGCGGGGCTGTGCGCCAGGACTGGTATCTACCGACCAGCAAGGGCCAGGTTTTGATTTCAGATGGTGGTTGCCTGCCCTATGCTAAGCCAGTGGTTCTCAAAGCCTTTTGGTTCCAAAACCTCTTGGTTTTATATTCTTAGTAATTTTTAAGGCCATGAGGGTTATGTCTGTCAATATTTACTGTGCTGGAAATTAGGACAACTGAAAGTATTTACTATTTCATTGTAATAATCTATTACATCTTAACATATTTTAGTGAAAAACAGCTTTCTCAAAACAAAGATAGAGAACAGTGCTTTTGTCTTACATGATGCAAGCGTTTTAAATGTGGGGCTTAATAGGATGCAGCTAGATTTCCAGATCTGCTTCTGCATTCAATTTGTTAACAGTTGTTTTATTGAAATACATGAAGATCTGGCCTCACACTTAAATGTCATTAGAAAAGGGAGGGATGATTTAATGGCCTTTTCACGTGATTATGGGTAATCCACTGTTTGTTTACTTGTTTTATATTTTGACCGTGCTTCTTACCATACGGGATCTTAGTTCCCCCACCAGGGATTGAACGTATGCCCCCTGCAACGGAAGTGGGGCGTCCTAACCGCCATACCACCAAGGAAGTCCCTAATACTCCGCCTTAGTGCCAGCACTACAGCAGAACTGGGCACGTGGTGGCTTCTGTAAGTTATACTCTGGATGTGTTGGTATTCATTCACATCTTCTAAATGTTGATATATTTCATTGTACAAGATCGAGAAAACGAATACTGATCTCATCAGCAAAGTCTTAAAAGTGGGAATTTGTCAAAGTAGTAGTAGTCAAAACACATTTTCAAGAGTTCAGATGCTCTCGAAAGCTTGGATTTTATAATCGGCAGCGCACCCTGTCCAGTTTCTGTGTAGAGAGTAGCTCACTTTGTTCGTTTTTAAGAAAATTTGCTCCAGAGTCAAAGTGTGAATAAGTGCCGTTGGTCCGTTGCTGTCTCAGACGAGTGGCGCCCTGAACAGTGACTGCAGCACCGCGGCCGCGCCTGGACTCCCCCTCGGGCCCATCGCAGCACCCTGG
>NW_011495018.1:692474-703071 GCF_000754665.1 Bison bison bison | reverse complement strand
GGACCACAGAGACCCTGAAAAGCCCCACACTCAGGAACTGGGATTGTAGGACCACAGAGACCCTGAAAAGCCTCACACTCAGGCACTGGGATGGTAGGACCACAGAGACCCTGAAAAGCCTCACACTCAGGCACTGGGATGGTAGGACCACAGAGACCCTGAAAAGCCCCACACTCAGGCACTGGAAAGGTAGGAACACGAAGACCCTGAAAAGCCTCACACTCAGGCACTGGGATTGTAGGACCACAGAGACCCTGAAAAGCCCGACACTCAGGCACTGGGATGGTAGGACCACGGAGACCCTGAAAAGCCCCACACTCAGGCACTGGGATGGTAGGACCACAGAGACCCTCAAAAGCCTCACACTCAAGCACTGGCATGGTAGGACCACAGAAACCCTGAGAAAACCCACACTCAGGCACTGGGATTGTAGGACCACGAAGACCCTGAAAAGCCTCACACTCAAGCACTGGGATGGTAGGACCACGGAGACCCTGAAAAGCCTCACACTCAGGCACTGGGATTGAGAAAATCAACTCGTCTGCCTGGTCATCAAGGATGTTCCTGAGTAAAACTGGCTTTTCCCTCTCTCCCTGTCGTGGGCGAGGCGAGCAGCCGTGCTGCTGACGGTGCTGGACGCCAGCTGCGGCCGCTGCTGCTTCTCGTCCTTCATGCGCTGACAACACAGTGACGATGGCAGGTGCAGCGTTCACATTATTGTGAAAGTCGTTTTGACCTTGTAGACCTCAGAGAGGTTCAAGGGTACCCCCAGGGGTCCACAAACCGCACTTTGAGAACGACTGCTTTACAGCTAGCCTCCAGCAATAGGAATAACAGAACAGGGCGGGTTTCAAGATTATCTGTTGCCTCTCATCTTTCCTGGAATTTATTGGTTTTGTCTCAGAATACGGAAGCAGAGCGTTCATTATTTACAGTAACTCAAATGATGCAGGCGTAAAAAAAGTGATACCAAGCGTCCCGGTCATCGCTGCCCAGAGGTGACCACCCTGAGCAGGGTGTGTGCATTTCTAGACCGTTTCCTGTTCGTGTACCTCTGTGTACTCTTGTTTCAGGGCCTGGTTTGTGTGTGAGCAGCAGTCTCCAAGTCCCTCGCACAGGCTGCGTCCTGCTCTCGGTGGTGTTTTGCTGCTGTCCGTCTGCGTCCCCAGTGTGTGATGTGAGACGTGCAGTGACCCAGACTTGCTTCTGAGCTCTGCGTGCCCTCTGCCCACTCGGCCCTGCACACGGCCCCTGAATATGCGAGGGCTCCTGCTGCTGTGGGTACAGATGCCCACTGTGGATCTCAGAAGGTGTGGTCGCTGGCCCGGGGACACACAGCTGGTGGTGCTGAGGCCAGGGTTTCAGCCCAGCTGTTCTGGGACCAGAACCCAGCTGCTGCTGTTGTTGTTCAGCCACTCAGTCGTGTCCGACTCTTTGTGACCCCCCTGGACTGCAGCACACCAGGCTCCTCCATCCTTCACAGTCTCCCAGAGTTTGCTCAGTCGTGTCCATTAATGCTATCCAGCCATCTCCTCCTCTGCCACCTTCTTCTCCTCCTGCCCTCAATCTTTCCCAGCATCTGGGTCCTTTCCGGTGAGTCAGCTCTTAGCATCAGGTGGCCAAAATATTGGAGCTTCAGCATCAGTCCTTCCAGTGAATATTCAGGACTGATTTCCTGTAGGATTGACTGGTTTGATCTTCTTGCTGTCCAAGGTCCTCTCAAGATTCTTCTCCAACACCACAGTTCAAAAGCATCAATTCTCCAGTGCTCAGCCTTCTTTATGGTACAACTCTCACATCTATACATGACTACTGGAAAAGCCATAGCTTTGACTATACAGATGTTTGTTGGCAAAGTGATGTCTCTGCTTTTTAATACACTGGCTAGGTTTGTCATAGCTTTCCTTCCAAGACGCAAGCATCTTCTAATTTCATGGATTTTTATGGTTAAAAATGGTTTAAAAAGCTGTGCCTTCTTGCATAACTCAATTGGACCCTTTCTGATGGTTGCACAGTATTCAGTTGGATGAATTACTGATTTATTTAACAAGCCCTCTATGAGTAGGTTCCAGATTTTGCTCTTACAGAAGATGCTGTATTAAAGAGACAGTCCCTCCATCTGCCCTGCAGGCATGTCTGTGGCTGAAGACTCAGGACACTCAGGCCTTGGGCGTCACCTCTCCAAGTGGCCCAGGTCGTCCTCCAGAAACGCTCTCACCTAAACCTTCACTGCGCATGCTGAGAACCTACCTCTTGTTCATTGTTGCCATTTTAATGTCAATTTTAATGCTGTAATTTGCATTTCCTTACAGTTACACAATTGAGATCTATTTCCATCTCTTCCATGAATTGTCAGATTGTATCTCTTGTCCATTTTTCTGCTGAATTTTTTAAAAATCATTTTTAAAAGCTTTTTATGCATTATAAATATTAATCTCTGAATATTTTTATTTGATTTTTAATTTTTCAACTATATCTGCTGTATATAGGTCTCGTAAAAATGGATTTTTTTGTTGCTGCTGTTGGGAATTACGAAAAAGCTGAGATGCTTGTTTAGGTCAGTTAATGGTACAGAAGAGGGACAATGTGTGGAACAAGAAGAGAGACTCAACAGTAGCAGGAGGTCAGAGGCAACCGTGAAAACGGGAGAGCCTGGGATATTCAGAGAACTTGGTGAGGATGCTACTTAGGCAGGCTGGAAACAGACTTCAGCCCGTTTTATCTAGCTCTCCAGATGGAAAGCTACAACTGAGAGGCAGGAGTGTGAGTTCTGCATCTTGAGCTGCATGTAGTACAGTGCTGGCGCCTAGGAAGTGCTTTAATACGCTGCGGCTTCTCAGGGAGTCGCGAGGATACCTGCCCCAGAGCTATTAAGTTCCCTGAGAATGGCGTGGAAAATTTAGGTGAAAAAAACAGATGATGAGTCCTCATTTTTAACCATATCCACTTTCACTTTTCACTTTCAAGCATTGGAGAAGGAAATGGCAACCCACTCTAGTGTTCTTGCCTGGAGAATCCCAGGGACGGGGGAGCCTGTTGGGCTGCCGTCTACGGGGTCGCACAGAGTCGGACACGACTGAAGCGACTTAGCAGCAGCAGCAGCAAGCATGTCATTCACTTTTAAAAAGGGGTGAGAAAGTTAATACAGATCATCAAAGAAAGGGCATTAATGAGCATAAACATTTTAATTAAAGCAGTGATGAGGTTTTATTTTTGCTTTACATTTCTGAAAAGAGTGGGCTTCCCTGGTAGCTCAGCTAGGAAAGAATCTGTCTGCACTGCAAGAGACCCTGGTTTGATTCCTGGGTCAGGAAGAGCTGCTGGAGAAGGGATAGGCTACCCACTCCAGTGTTCTTGGGCTTCCCTGGTGGCTCACCGGGTAAAGAATCCGCCTGCAACACGGGAGACCTCGGTTCAATCCCTGTGTTGAGAAGATCTTGGGGAGAAGGGAACGGCTGCCCACTCCAGTATTGTGGCCTGGAGAATTCCATGAAATGTGTAGTCCGTGTGTAGTCCATGGGGTCGCAAAGAGTCGGAAACGACTGAGCGACTTTCACTTTCTGGAAAGAGTATCTTGAACTCATTTTTCTGGAGGGCAGTTTCACGTTATCTATTGAACTTTAAGCAAGGGTTGGGAGCATATGGCTCCGTTACAGGAATGTCAGCATTTCATGAAGACATACTTAGCGTTGTGCATTGCAGCAGTGTAATATCTGGAAGAGCTTACGTGTGCAACAGTCGTGACATGATCAAACGCACTGTGTCACGCCCTTGCCGTGGGTTAAGGGGCCGTGCCCGTCGGAAAGCAGCTTGTGGAACGCTGGGTGAGTTGGGTGAGACGCAGTGCACAGGCCAGTGACCCCGTGCAAACTGAGGGGGTGCAAACGTCGGGAAGGCGCTGGATGGCTGGCGTCTGGGACCCTGGGGCGAGGGCCCCCGTTTGCAGCACAGAGGGACTTGGCTTTTATTCTACACTCCTTTGTGTTACGTAATGTTCCACGCTGCGGAGACGTGGTGTGTGACGATGCAGGTACGTAACGTTCCACGCTGCGGAGACGTGCTGTGTGACGATGCAGGTACGTAATGTTCCACGCTGCGGAGACGTGCTGTGTGACGATGCAGGTACGTAATGTTCCACGCTGCGGAGACGTGGTGTGTGACGATGCAGGTACGTAACGTTCCACGCTGCGGAGACGTGCTGTGTGACGATGCAGGTACGTAATGTTCCACGCTGCGGAGACGTGCTGTGTGACGATGCAGGTACGTAACGTTCCACGCTGCGGAGACGTGGTGTGTGACGATGCAGGTACGTAACGTTCCACGCTGCGGAGACGTCGTGTGTGACGATGCAGGTACGTAACGTTCCACGCTGCGGAGACGTGCTGTGTGACGATGCAGGTAAGTAACGTTCCACGCTGCGGAGACGTGCTGTGTGACGATGCAGGGGCCACTTAAGAAGGGGGAGACTAGCTCTACAACAGTGGAGAAGGGTCCTCTTCCTGCTGCCTATGAACGTCTACTGTTGAGACTGCCACTTGTCACCCTAAACACTGTCAGGTTTTTGTTCTTGAGGGGTTTTTGGTTTTGTTTCTTGGAGTTTAGTTGATTTACAATACGGTGTTAGTTTCAGATGTACAGCAAAGTGATTCAGTTCTGTGCATTTTTTCCCAGATTATTTTCCGTTATAGGTTATTCTATAGACGCACGATACTGACTGTAGGCGTGCCATACAGTACATCCCGTTGCGTATCTGTTTTGTGTATAGTAGTTTGTATTCGTTAACCCTGTTTTTCCGAGTTTCAGTTCTGCCCCAGTTATCTATAACGACAAAATAGATGCGCATGAAAACATATCTATTGCTGAAGCTCTAGTGTTTGTAGCTAGGTGTAAAACAAGCAAAACGATAAGCCTGTTCACAGCGATTGTTGAAAGGAGGCCTTCGCAGCCTGTGTGCGTCAGTGTGTTTGTAAACGGACATGATTATTAACCGTGGGGGCTGTTTCTGGCTTTGTTGCGGCCATTTGCACTAACCTGTGAATCTGCACGTTTAAAGAAATGTCATAATTTCATTGTTTTTCTGATGCACCTTATATATAGGAGAAATATTTTAAATCTTGAGACCATCATCTGCCACCTCACATTTTAATAACTATAGTTTGCTTTTACCCGGCTTCTGTAATCAGATTAAATTCATATTGGAAATTTAAATTTTATTGGTTGTATTATTTTGTTAGTATTGAGTTTGTTTATTTTGATTTTAGAGCTCTCCTAAAAGCTACAGTGGGTATTTCTAATTTTAGAGTCATACATATTTCCATAGCTTAATGAAAATAATTTTCCTCACTGCTGGCAGTCATGGAATTTCTCTTAAAAGATTCATGCCATTTTAATTAAGTGTGAGAATCACTGGCAGAGCCGATACCATTAATTATATAATATTGTGCACCCCCTGGGTATAAGTGACATAAGTTTTTTGTCCCTTTTAGTCCAGTAAGACTATTTTGGTTTCATTTAAGCAAATTTGGTTATTTCACGTAATTTAATTTAAAAGGTGACACTTCTAACAAGAAGCTTTATTCTTTCCCAAGGCTTACTGAAGATTAAAAAAAGAAAAAAAAAGCCCAGCTGGCAGAATTCAGTACATTCTTGTTGTTCTTCAGTGACTAAGTCATGTCTGATTCTTTGTGACCCCAGGAATTGCAGCACTCCAGGCTTCCCTGTCCCTCAGTATCTCCTCAAGTTTGCCCAGATTCACGTCTGTTGAGTCAAGTGATTCTATCCAACCATCTCATCTAAGTAAGAACTTATTTTTAGGAAGGATATCGTATATTAACAAATGTGTGTTTGTGCAGATCTTTAAGAGTTGGGCTTCACTTGTGGCTCAGCTAGTAAAGAATCTGCCTGCAATGCGGGAGACCTGGGTTGGGAAGATCCCCTGGAGAAGGGAAAGGCTACCCACTCCAGTATTCTGGCCTGGAGAGGTCCGTGGACTTCACAGTCCACGGGGTTGCACAGAGCTGGACACGGCCGAGTGACTTTCACTTTCACTCAAGAATTACGATTTTGTGGCCCCTTTTCTGGGCCATTCTTCAAGTAGTTTCAACTTTGGGGTCTATTTTCCATTAGCAGGTCAGTTGTGTATCACAGCTGTTTACACTGTGTGTCTTTGAACGCTCCCTCCTCTGTAATGCGGAGGTAGGACACCCTCTTTGAGCCGGCCCCAGCCACAGGCGCGGGTCTCTTGTGCTCCGACCCTTCCCTGGAGCAGCCAGAGAGGAGAGTTTCTGCAGCAGCTGACTAAGATGAAGAGTCTACTTGTGGTCAGAAAACATGCTCACACCAGCCCCTCAGGAGACCAGACCCGAGGCTTTGTCTGATCGATCGGTACTCAGCAAAGCTGAACCCCAGAGAAAGTGGTTTCCCCTGAAGCCCAACCTGGGTGTCCTTCCCGATCAGAACTCTGTGTCATAAACCCAGATCCACGTCCTCTGCCTGAAGCGCTTGCCTCTGAACACCCGAGGCCTTTCCAGCCTGGGCTTTGCTCTTTGTTCCTGTGGCTTTACCCTCCCGAGCGGATGTCCAGGTCTCTGTGCTGACCGAGTCAGAACCTCAGCGTCCCACTCGGTGACGATATCATCCTGATCAATGGCAGGGACTCCCCAGACCTGGGACTTTCACTGGCACTCTCAGTGGCGTTGCTTGGTACAGAAGCTGACCAGTCTCCACATAGAGGAAAGCACGTCTGTTTCTGTCATGTAAGAACCAGGCTTGTTTTTAAAGGTGGTACCAGGCGTGGATTTTAAGTTGGGCAGCAGACTTCTAGAGCCAGTTCTTTCTTGTTTTTGTTTTTTCTCAAAATTAATTTCCTGAATTTCTACTCTGTATCTTATATCAAGACAGCCCAGTTTAGAGAAACGCTGATGGGCCAGGGACCCATGAGCCCATTCGGACTCTGAGCTGCAGAGCCAGGAAGTGGCTGCTGGATAATTACAGGTTTCTCGTGAAATTTTTCTTTATCCAAGGAGAAAATTTCATACGTGCTCATCTTTTTTTGATCCCTTTTGATGATTTTTTTATATTTATCGTAGCCTAGTCAACTGCTTCTGTCTTTTGACAGCTGACGTCATTTCAACTGTTGAGTTTAATTGCTCTGGAGACCTCTTGCTACAGGAGACAAGGGCGGCAGAGTTGTTATTTTCCAGCAGACACAAGAGGTCAGTAGGTGCAGAGCCCTTCTCGTATCACTCATGAGGAAGGGAGCACGGTAGCTTCTCAGCGTCTGAGTTCACTCGGATTCGGTCTGTCAGCGTTCACCATGTAGGGTCTTCTGTCAGAAGTTGTCTCGGGGTTGACGAGGAGCCCCAGCCAGGCCCCAGGGTCCCCATCTGCAGGGTGGGAGGAGGGTCCTGGCCCCGCCCCAGGTGGTCTCGGGCGGTGGTGAGGTGCTGGGTCTGTTTGCTCGCGTCCCAGCGCAGAAGAAAGCCCTCCCAGCAGCGGAGGTGCTGCCCGCCAACCCGCGGCCCACCAGCTGGTGCCGGGTGCCCTGTGAGCCCCAAGCCTCGGAACACGTGCCTTGGAGGAGCCGTGACGAGTGTTGCTCATGGGCACGGCTGTTAGGCCACTCCCTTCAGGGAGCAGGGCAGAAGCCCCTCTGTCTCACTACACAGAGGAGAGTGGGTGCTGCCACCAGCCCCCCAGCCCTCTGGCCCCTGGGGAGTGGCCTTGGCGGTGCTCCTGAGGGAGGGGCCCCTCGGGGCGGCCAGGCCTGGGGCTCCCCAACCAGGGCCTTGCTGTCTGCTGTCCAGCAGGTCCGTGTGCGGTTCCCTTTTCATCTCCACATCTGGTCTCTGCGTCGTGGTGAAGCTCTGGTGTCGGGGCTGGTGGGCCCTTGCTCCTTTCCTGCAGCAGGAAATGCGCCTCTGTGACCACAGAGGGGTGTGCGCAGTGGCATCTGTCAGGGCAAAGCCCTGGGCCCCCAGCAGCTCATTATTAACATATGCCTGTTGCAGCCCTCAGTTTTATTATGTCTGTGTAAATTAAGAACTTTTAATTGTATTTTTTCTGAGTTGGAGTGGTAAGAATTATTTTGCGAATATTATATATATTATCTTTCATATTTCTGAATCTTCACAGACCATTTGATAAACTTATAATTTTGCATTCTTATTTTGGAGGTAGATTTTCACACAGCTACGTAAAAAGAACTATATATGAAAAAAACTTTCTTTTCAACAGAAGTAGAAAATGGGTGGTGGTATTTGAATATTACTTTTAGCAGAAGGATTATTCAACAGATTACTAAACCATAGCTATCTTAAATTTAGGAGTTCACTTTTAACTCCTTAAAGTTTGCCATTTTGATAATGTCCTTATAGAAAATGAAGTTTTTCTTGTTTTGGGGGATCGTCTTTAAACCTAAGAATACACTAGCTTCAAATGTGGACTAGATTCCAGGAAAAAGCATCTGGCTATAAACTGTGTAAGCAAGTACTGTAGTTTTGAGAAGCTGTCTCATTAAGAGTTCAGTGAAGAAGTATTAAGTCAAGGTTGAGACAGATTTGTACAGTAGTGGGTCCCTAAAGTTGTTTAAATTTGATAAGCCCAACCAACGGCACCTTCACAAATCCTGGGCAACTTTTTTCCCCATCTTTTCCCTCATATTTTGGTTAATATAAAAAGCTTTCCTATTCCACTTGCCTGTAGGATGTCTCAGTGGTGGCTGTATGTTAATCCCCGTTGTGGACTTGGTACCGGTGTGGGTGAGGGTGTGGACTGACTCTTCATCCATCACCTCAGAGGCTGATGGTACTGCTCCCATCACAGCACCACAGCTCTCGGTCAGAAGCCACAGAAAGCTTCCCAAGGGGTCAGAATATGCCGTTCAGATTCAGGGAAGTGTGGAGGTTCTGGAGGCTGGAGCAGTGTTCTGCTTGGTTGGGGGCAATGCAGGATGTTCAGTCAGCAGGGAGCCACCAAAACTAGTCAGCGACGGTGTTCCAGCTCTCTTCCACGTCAGCGACAGTGTTCCAGCTCTCTTCCACATCAGCGACGGTGTTCCAGCTCTCTCCACATGAGCGACGGTGTTCCAGCTCTCTTCACGTCAGCGATGGTGTTCCAGCTCTCTTCCACGTCAGCGGCGGGTGTTCCACCTCTCTCCACATGAGCAACGGTGTTCCAGCTCTCTCCCACATCAGCGATGGTGTTCCAGCTCTCTTCCACGTCAGCGGCGGGTGTTCCACCTCTCTTCCACGTCAGCGGCGGTGTTCCAGCTCTCTTCCACGTCAGCGGCAGAGCCCTCCGCCCAAGGGCCCCGCTGTGTGTCTGGCTGAGCAGTCTGTGGATGTGGCTCCCACCTCTGTGCAGAACGGGTTTTCTCTGCGGGGATTTTTCTGCGGGGTTTTCTCTGCGGGGGCCCCGGAGACATTGAAACTAACTGGGGACCAGCGTGCCCCAAAACAAAGTGGACGCCACCATCCGCCTCCTCTCGTCTCACGTTCCCCACACCCTCTGCTGCTCAGAGTCCCTTCCGTCCCCCGTCTGTTCCCACCCTCCCCGCTCCAGGGCCTCAGACGCTGACATGAGGCCTCAGGGCAGAGGACAAGGGCCAAGGGTTCGCAGTGACCTCAGGTTCCAGGAATTGAGGGTGGCGGCCGGGGCGGCTGTTCCTGGAGAGAGTGACCCAGGAAGGTCGGGCAGCTCTGTGACGGGCACTTTTCTTCCTAGAGTCACGTCTGAGGCCCAGGACCCACCAATTCCACGGATTTTCCTTTCAAATATTTGTTCATTCGAGAGCTAGAAGTATCTCTTGGTGTATTTGGCTTTTTCATGAAGCAGGTGAGGGCCGTGAAGAGGGAGAGCAGTGTAAGTAGCATGAACCGCTGAGCCTGCGCCCGTGGGGACAGGCTGGGCGCGCCAGTGTCCTGGTGAGGAGCGCAGGGTCACAGGGAATGTGGGTGGTCTTGATACAGAATCATAAGGAGGTGTCTGTCTAGACATAAAGGCTGCTTATTCCATTTATTGGTCACACATACTGACATGTTAAGAAGTGTAAGATTTTAGATCCTGGTTACAGAGTAAGAATTAAAATGCTGGTCTGCTTGATTTTTAGTTATGAAATACTTACTATTTCATGGAGCTTCACTCATAGCTCAGTTGGTAAACGATCTACCTGCAATTCAGGAGACCTGGGTTTGATTCCTGGGTCAGGAAGATCCACTGGAGAAGGGATAGGCTCCCCACTCCAGTATTCTTGGGCTTCCCTTGTGACTCAGCTGGTGAAGAATCCCCCTGCAATGCAGGAGACCTGGGTTCGATCCCTGGGTTGGAAATGTCCGCTGGAGAAGGAAAGGCTGCCCACTCCAGTGTTCTGGCTGGAGAATCCCGTAGACTGTCTAGTCCACAGGGTCCCAATCGGACACAACTGAGTGACTTTCACGTCACTACTGTTTCGTAGAAAATGTCGTTTTGGACATGCAGACGATTTCAGAGATTAGTATAAATATACTTGTGAACCCAGCACCCAGGCTGGTGTTCCTCTATGAAAGAAAAGGAGACGTTGGGCCTGTGGATGGCACACGTGTCTCACCCCCACCCACCC